>NC_084565.2:30212500-30572500 GCF_033978685.3 Nerophis lumbriciformis | reverse complement strand
AGTCCTTTTAACGAATGAGTTTGATGGTTTATCACAAACCTTAAATGAAATTCCATGGCCACCGTCCTGCTCTCTATATCAACCAGGGTGAGCCCCACCCCTTTCGTGAGCGCACTGTGCGCGGAGTGACCCCTGTTACGCGCCCCCGGCAACAGGGGTGGCAAGCAGGTAAGCTGCGCGGGCGGAGCGCGCGGAGTGACCCATGTTACGAGCCCCCGGCCACGGGGGTGGCGGGCAGGTATGCTGCTTACCTGCTGCGCGTGACGCCGGCCGCGGCGAAAGCGGACGAGGCGGGGTGTCGGTGCGGTGGGCGCGGTAGTGACCCTGGACGTGCGTCGGGCCCTTCTCGCGGATCGCCTCAGCTACGGCTCCCGGTGGGGCCCTCTCGGGGGAAGGGGCCTCGGTCCCGGACCCCGGCGAGGCGTCCCTTCTCCGCTCCGTAAAAGTGTCCATCTCTTTTCTTTTTTTTTCTTCTGTTGTGGCATATGCTGCAGGTGCCTGCTCGTTTTTCGTATGTGGGTAACAACATTTAACTATGTATATATATTTCCCCTCCTCTCTGAGCTGCCACCTTAACGTGGTAGAGGAGTTTGCGTGTCCCAATGATCCTAGGAGCTATGTTGTCCGGGGGCTTCTATGCCCCCTGGTAGGGTCTCCCAAGGCAAACTGGTCCTAGGTGAGGGATCAGACAAAGAGCAGCTCGAAGACCTCTATGAAGAACACGAACAAGGAACCCAGATTTGTATATATATATGTGTATATATATATGTATATATATTTGTATATATATATGTGTATGTGTATATATATATATATATATATATATATATGTGTATGTGTATATATATATGTGTATGTGTATATATATATATATATATATATATATATATATATATATATATATATATATACACATACACATATATATATACACATACACATATATATATATATATATATATACACATACACATATATACATACACATACACATATATATATATATATATATATATATATATATATATATATATATATATATATATATATATATATATATATATATATATATATATATATATATATATACATATATATATATACATACACACACACACAGCCCGGACCCCGGCCAAATCCTTTTAGCCCAATGCGGCCCCCGAGTCAAAAAGTTTGGGGACCACGGCTCTAGAGAATCATCTTTAAGCTACATTTAAATCAGTGTGGGTGGCACTGGGAGCAGGTGGGTTAAGTTTCTTGCCCAAGGACACGACGACAGTGACTAAGATGGAGGAAGCGGGGATCAAACCTCAAGTTGCTACTAACCAGGTGTTTTGGTAGCATCTTCATCCCGAATTACGATATTATTGCACAGAATTTGAAGGAATGATCAAATATGGCTTCGAGGTGCAGTGTTGCAGGAATACAACTAATTAAAGTTAAAGTTAAAGTACCAATGATTGTCACACACACACACGAGGTGTGACGAAATTATTCTCTGCATTTGACCTATCACCCTGGATCACCCCCTGGGACGTGAGGGGAGCAGTGAGCAGCAGCGGTGGCCGCGCCCGGGAATAATTTTTGGTGATTCAACCCCTAATTCCAACCCTTGATGCTGAGTGCCAAGCAGGGAGGTAATGGGTCCCATTTTTATAGTCTTTGGTATGACTCGGCCGGGGTTTCAACTCACGACCTACTGATCTCAGGGCGGACACTCTAACCACTAAATGAAGGTGTCAGCCTGCATACATTTCCAAATGATGGGAATATGAGAAAAGTATGGACCTCTCCAATCAAATTGACTCACACAAAATGGGACAAACCAAGCAAGAGGAGTGTAATTTGCATTTTAAAGATTGTGACTCTGAAGAAGATGAAGTTTGGATGAAGCTAAATGAGATCCCAAAAGTCAAGAGCACCCTCGGGGGGAGAAAGTCTAAATTACTGTTGGACCTCTGAGACTTACCATATTTTCCGGACCACAGGGCGCACCGGATTATAAAACGCACTGCCGATTAATGGTCTATTTTTTCATATATAAGGCACACCGGATTATAGAGCACATTAAAGGAGTCTTTTCTTTTTTTTTTCGAAATTGAAACACTTCTTTGTGGTCTACATAACATGTAATGGTGGTTCTTTGGTCAAAATGTTGCATAGATTATGTTTTACAGATCATCTTCAAGCCGCTTTCTGACAGTCGATTCCGGATGCGCCGTTTTGTGGGCAGTCTTGTTTACGTGGCTCATCTTCGACAGCGTCTTCTCCTCGTCATCTTTGTTGTAGCGGTGTAGCGTGCAAGGACGGGGGTGGAAGAAGTGTCAAAAGATGGAGCTAACTGTTTTAATGACATTCAGACTTTACTTCAATCAATAACGGAGCAGCATCTCCTCATCCGGAAACAACAACGTCGGAAATGTGTCTCGTGAAAAAACGTCCGGCTGGAACTCTAATAACTAAAGTTCCTTGGGTGAATAATGTAAACTCACAACACCGGTATGTTTTAGCGCTTTCATGACGAGTTTACTGACAGATATAAGTAAGAACTTTACACTACTTTGTATTAGAAATGGCAACAGCGGGGGATGAATGCCACAAAACAAGAAGATAGAGAAAAAGAAGAAGTTTATCGACTACAGTTTCGGCACGGACTACAAATGAGGACACACGCAATTTTTCAGGATTTATGCAGATCCCAAATACAGATCAGCAAGTACTAGAAGGTAAGAAAAGTTGCTTTTGCATAATATTGCGAAACAAAACGCCAGATAATATGTCTTACCTTATACATACACCAGTCTACATGTATCTCTTATGTGTGACTGCCATCTACTGGTCACACTTATCATTACATCATGTACCAAATAAAATTGCTTCGAGGTGGGTAAGCTCAATCAAACTTATTCCTTACATTAGGCGCACCGGGTTATAAGGCGCACTGTCGAGTTTTGAGGGGGAAAAAAGGGATTTCAAGTGCGCCTTATAGTCTGGAAAATACGGTAATTGCAATTGGTGAATTCTACAAACCTGATTCTCAAATCGGGTTTACCGCTAACTATGTGTTTTTGTTCAATGTGGTCCTAATTATGTTTGGATGCAGGTCTTATTTATTTCATACTTACAATAGGGCATGTGCCGATAAAAAAAAAAAGAAGAAAAAAGCAGGTTCGGCACGCCAATGGGATGCACTTTGGACATAATTGCACGATTGGGTGTCAAACGTACGGCCCGAGTTTGCAAAGTATAAAAATTAACCTGAAAATTTTGAATGAAGGAATCCGCTGTTTTAAATAAGTCCACTGGATTTCACACTAGCAATTATTTGTATCTTTGTAGATGATGCTACATATGTACAAAATAAACCACATGATGTGAGTACATCAGTCGAGGAAAATGATCAAACTACGTAAATAACATCCTGTAATTTGATTTTGACATTATATTTTTTATCTTGATAGATTGAAAATTAACACTGACTGATGAACATTATCACATAATTTATTCAGAAAATATAACTAACGACAAATAAGGATAGAATACTATTAACCGCAACATGTAAGTGTAAAACAGCCTCAACATTATGATTTGTACAATTTCAGAATGTGATGGTTCTATTTTTAAACAAAGAAAATAACCTGAAGTTGTCTTTATTTTTAAGTTATCGTGCCGTGATTTTACCAGTCCGGCCCACTTGGGAGTAGATTTTTCTCCATGTGGCCCCCGATCTACAATGAGTTTGACACCCCTGCTCTAAGACTATGGAGTTGCAACAAAAAGCCAGAAAATAACATTTCCTATCTTACTAGTCAGTCAATTATGATGCCAGGATGTCTTGTGAACCAAAAATATTCCATATCCGGTCTGTGAGCACCGCTTTGGGCTTCCCTCTACATGTCGTCCCATCCAGATGTCTCTTCCATTCCCCTGAGAGGCGCGTTGGTTTATGGAAACAATTTTCAGACTCTCTGAAATGGTGCCGAGATTTCCCCGATAAAATAATGAGGCAGTTTGTAGCTCAAAGGGCCCCATTTCATGCTATTATTTAATGCCACACAACGGTCTGATGTGGGCTACACGCCACGTTCTTTCTCAGAAGAACAGCACGCATCACATACAGTAAACACACAGCCAATTGTACTGTTGCACAACAGAATGCCATCCAACATAATAGCTGGAGAGAGATGATGAGCCAAAGCATACCATTTGTCATACACAATGTTACGGAAAGGATAGGGATGAAAAGAAAAGGGTTGGATGATAAATATTGTGAAAAAGGTTATTGTACCGTTTCCAAATATATTTATTGTGTTTACCTTTAAGCCCGGATGAGCGCCTGAGAGTCAAAAGTTGTTTATTCGCTGCCTCGAAATATAAGAAGAACTAGAAAATTCCCGCGGAAAATTTTGATGGGCCTGCTATCTGTGCCCTGGACCTCTGACCGGGGGTCGCTGGAAGCCGCCGTACTTATTAGATGGTGCCGAGTGTCTGAATCCGGGAGTTTTAGGTGTCACTGTACAAAATGAGCCACAGCGCTAGCCTAAAACAGTGGCATGTTTACACAAAAATGATAACACGTAGCATGTGTGCTAACAATAGCATGATAACAGTCGGCATGTTTCATATACCAAGTTGTACGACTCAAAAGGTATATGGCTGCGGAAATAGAAAAAAAATAAGTATAATCTGAATAAAAAGTTAGCATGCTTAAGTTAGCTTGCTGGCATGCTATCGTTTGCATGCTAACAGGTAGTGTCACTTACCAAATTTAATGACCCTTTGATTGATTGATTGATTGATTGAAACTTTTATTAGTAGATTGCACAGTACAGTACATATTCCGTACAATTGACCACTAAATGGTAATACCCGAATAAGTTTTTCAACTCGTTTAAGTCGGGGTCCACGTTAATCAATTCATGGGTGAAACGGTTGCAAAACTAGCTAAAAAACTTATCATGCTAATGTTAGCATGCTAGCAAGCTAAGGTGAGCATGATAATAGTTAGCTTGTGTCACATAACAAGTTTTATGTCTTTAAGGTGCACGGCTGGGGAAATAGAAAATAAGGTATAATCGGAAGAAAAAGTTAGCATGCTTAAGTTAGCATGCAAACGATAGCATGCTAGCAAGCTAGCAGGTAACAAGTGTCACATACCAAGTTTAATGACCCTGGGTGAAACGGTTGCAAAACTAGCTAAAAAAGTTAGCATGCTAGCAAGCTAACGTGAGCATGATAATAGTTAACTTGTGTCACATACTGTACCAAGTTTTATGACTCTAAGGTTTATGGCTGGGGAAATAGAAAAAAAAAAGTATAATCAGAAGAAAAAGTTAGCATGCTTAAGTTAGCTTTCGAGCATTCTATCGTTTGCATGCTAACAGGTAACAAGTGTCACATACCAAGTTTAATGACCCTGGGTGAAACGGTTGCAAAACTAGCTAAAAAAGTTAGCATGCTAATGTTAGCATGCTAGCAAGCTAAGATGAGCATGATAATAGTTAGCTTGTGTCACATACTGTACCAAGTTTTATAACTCTAAGGTGTATGGCTGGGGAAATAGAAAGAAAAAAAAAAAGTATAATCAGAATAAAAAGTTAGCATGCTTAAGTTAGCTTGCTAGCATGCTATCGTTTGCATGCTAACAGGTAACAAGTGCCACATACCAAGTTTAATGACCCTGGGTGAAACGGTTGCAAAACTAGCTAAAAAAGTTAGCACACTAATGTTAGCATGCTATCATGAATTGATTAACGTGGACCCCGACTTAAACAAGTTGAAAAACTTATTCGGATGTTACCATTTAGTGCAGTGGTCCCCAACCACCGGGCCGCGGACCGGTACCGGTATTAAATCAACATAAAAACACAATATATACACTATGTATCAATGTATATCAATACAGTCTGCAGGGATACAGCCCGTAAGCACACATGATTGTATTTCTTTATTAAAAAAATTAAAAAAATAAAAAATAAAAATTTATGACTCTAAGGTGCACGGCTGGGGAATTTGACAAAAATGTGTACATTTAGCAAAGAAAGTTAGCACTTTAATGTTAGCATGCTTACGTTTGCATGATAACAGTTTACAAGTGTCACGTACCAAGTTATACGACTCTGGGATAAAACGGGTGCAAAACTAGCTCAAAAAGTTATGAGCGCCTGAGAGTCAAAAGTTGTTTACTCGCAGCCTCGAAATATAAGAAGAATAAAAACATTGATATTGTATTCCAAGAATTGTGCGTATTTGCATTCGGTAACTTTTCTACTACTGAATCTCTGCACACAAAAGGGTGAACATTTCACAAAACATGCACCCTTTCTGTTTCCACTGTGCTGCTATTTTCACAATAAGTCGGAAAGTCGTGAAATTTCTCACACAGCTCAATGTGTTATACAAAACAATCACAACAACTTTTTGGTACAGTGGTACCTTGACTTAAAGGGGAACTGCACAAGTTTTGCCTATCGTTCACAATCATGAAAAAAAAGTAAATAAACGTGAATAAAATTCCGCTTACAGCGCAGCCAATGGAAGGTCCTCTATTGCGCCTATAAAACACAATAAATAACCAGCCAAAAAACGCCAACAATACTCCATTTATATTTCGTGAATTGAATATCAACAAAGTTTTAGTGACATTGTTATTATAAGCGCTAACGCAGACAGACTATTTATTTATTTATTTTTTGTCCTGTCCAGCTACTCAGGCAAATCATATAATTGATGTAGATGCCCACATCGCCTGTACATATTTACTTCACAAAAGAGAAGTGTGGGATACTTTTCTTGTTGCCTTATTTGTATTTGACTTTATTAAATGGAGACAACAACAACAACAAACACAACAACAACAACAACAACAACAACCGAACAACATCAGCAAATAGGATAACCACAAATATGATGGTAAAAGTGATAGCAAAGAAGCAATTAGTGGCATAACTCTGTTGGTAGAGTGGCCGTGCCAGCAACTTGAGGGTTGCAGGTTCGATCCCCGCTTCCGCCATCCTAGTCACTGCCGTTGTGTCCTTGGGCAAGACCCTTTACCCACCTTCTCCCAGTGCCACCCACACTGGTTTAAATGTAACTTAGATATTGGGTTTCACTATGTAAAGCGCTTTGAGTCAATAGAGAAAAGCGCTATATAAATATAATTCATTTCACTTCACTAGTGAAATAAATAATACAGAAATGACAATGAACATTATTAGGCTACAAATGGAGGAATACAAATACCAATAGAAATAGCACTATTGATAATGAATAATAACAATAATTACCTCTGTTAACAACAATACAATTGTTCAAATGCAACGGTACATATATGTAATGATAACTTGAAATACAAAAGAAAGCAGATAAATGGAGGGGAAGAAAGAGAAGCCAACTATATTAACCTTGTAGATTGTTATAGTAACAAAAGATTAAGCTTTGTCAGTGTGCCATGTGTTTCCCAGTTTCCGCTAGGGCAACAACGTTAATATATGTTTGATGAAACGTGATTATATGCATGACAGACTATTTATAGCGGCGCCGTGATCACAAGCTCGCATGCCTATACTTGACATCATCGACTGATAAGCTGCTTCCTCGCTTACTTTCCTGTGGAAGTTTATCTTAGATCAAAAAACATGCACCTAAAGTAGAGGGATTAGGACGTAATCCAACAAGTTGGTACAATTTGACAGCCAATTTAGACCCAAAAATAGCGAGAACGACATGAAACGACGCGTGAATTATTGGCCATTTTTCATCAAAATGGGACCA
Organism: Nerophis lumbriciformis; assembly: GCF_033978685.3. NCBI lineage: Eukaryota > Metazoa > Chordata > Actinopteri > Syngnathiformes > Syngnathidae > Nerophis > Nerophis lumbriciformis. The sequence continues at coordinate 30,564,727 of NC_084565.2, read as the reverse complement.
TAACAAGATTCTATCAGTCGGCATCCTAATGACAGCAGACATTGTACAGTATGTGATGTGTCATTATGTTTGTTGGCTCTCATGAAGTCTGCAGTGAGTTGTAATGCTTAAAATAAGCAAAATACGTAATATTAAATGGTATAATAAATGTGCCTTTTACTACATTACATATATACTTACATCATGTATATAAAACCTTAAAGGAGGTGTTTGGATGTTTTTAAGGGCTTTTAAAGGCAGAATAGAGAAATCCCCATAGGCTCTATTGAAAGTGGACTTTGGATTGAATTTACTACTTAGAATGCATCAAAACAAGAAAAAAATATGTCTTACATAAAGAATGTGAATGATAGGCAAAATTAAGGAAAAAAAAGTGCAGTTCCCGATTAAGAAAGTTTTAAGATAAGAGCTGTCTCTCAGCTAACTGTTATGCTTGAAGATGCAAGCACTAAAAGTCACTTTTCTTATGTTTTGCATGAAAGTATGCACTGTAAAAATATTTGTCATATTAATTGCCTTTACAGTAACACGTTGATAGCAAATTGGTAAGAGAATGCACAGATGTAATGTTATTGAGAAAAAACGGACTCAAGACATTGCAACTATCTAGCAACATATTGAAAAATTCAGGCATTTAACACATATTACAGCCAAAGTTCAATCCCGTACTGTGGTTTTCTGATGTTTTGCATGTAAACAGGAGTAAGCAAGTCTAGAAGTGTACAAATGATTAACGTGCATTGTTGAAATGTTTTAAGCCAAACATATTTTCCATATCAACTGCCTTTACAGTAACACGTTGATTATAAATTGGTAAAATCATGCACTGATTCAATGTTACTGAGAAAAATAAGACTCAAAACATTGCAACTTTTTAAAAAGTCTGCAGAAAATTCAGGCATTTAACAAATAAATATTACAGCTAAAGCTCATGTTTTGCATGCAAGTACAGGAATAAGCGAGTCAAAGGGCCTGATTTACAAAAATCAAAATAGCAGGTGCTAAACAATGTGTGCAAACTAGGGATGTCCGATAATGGCTTTTTGCCGATATCCGATATTCCGATATTGTCCAACTCTTTAATTACCGATACTGATATCAACCGATACGATATCAACCGATATATACAGTTGTGGAATTAACACATTATTATGCCTAATTTGGACAACCAGGTATGGTGAAGATAAGGTACTTTAAAAAAATAATAAAATAAATAAAATAAGATAAATAAATTAAAAACATTTTCTTGACTAAAAAAGAAAGTAAAACAATATAAAAACAGTTACATAGAAACTAGTAATTAATGAAAATTAGTAAAATTAACTGTTAAAGGTTAGTACTATTAGTGGACCAGCAGCACGCACAATCATGTGTGCTTACAGACTGTATCCCTTGCAGACTGTATTGATATATAATGTAGGAACCAGAATATTAATAACAGAAAGAAACAACCCTTTTGTGTGAATGAGTGTAAATGGGGGAGGGAGGTTTTTTTGGGTTGGTGCATTAATTGTAAGTGTATCTTGTGTGTTTTATGTTGATTTAAAAAAATAAAAATAAAAAAAAAACGATACCGATGATAAAAAAAACGATACCGATAATTTCCGATATTACATTTTAACGCATTTATCGGCCGATAATATCGTCAGGCCGATATCATCGGACATCTCTAGTGCAACAATAAAATTGTGTGTACTATAGCAAGCGTGTTGCATGTGATCTACTAATACTGTTTGTGCTATTCATAACTGGTGCAGACCGCCTTATTGAAATGAGGATTTTGCACGTACTAACAAGGCTTTCACCACGGAGACACTCGATCGTTTACTGCACTTTGCTGTTTTCAAACAAGCAGCAGACATGTAGCATGTGACGTCATGACTAGAGATGTCCGATAATGGCTTTTTTGCCGATATCCGATATTCCGATATTGTCCAACTCTTAATTACCGATTCCGATATCAACCAATACCGATATATACAGTCGTAGAATTCACACATTATTATGCCTAATTTTGTTGTGATGCCCCGCTGGATGCATTAAACAATGTAACAAAGTTTTCCAAAATAAATCAACTCAAGTTATGGAAAAAAATGCCAACATGGCACTGCCATATTTATTATTGAAGTCACAAAGTGCATTATTTTTTTTAACATGCTTCAAAACAGCAGCTTGGAATTTGGGACATGCTCTCCCTGAGAGAGCATGAGGAGTTTGAGGTGGGCGGGGTTGAGGTGGAAGGGGGAGGGTAGTGGGGGGTGTATATTGTAGTGTCCCGGAAGAGTTAGTGCTGCAAGGGCTTCTGGGTATTTGTTCTGTTGTGTTTATGTTGTGTTACGGTGTGGATGTTCTCCCGAAATGTGTTTGTCATTTTCGTTTGGTGTGGGTTCACAGTGTGGCGCATATTTGTAACAGTGTTAAAGTTGTTTATACGGCCACCCTCAGTGCCTTGCATTCACTTGTGTGTGCGAAAAGCTGTGGGTATTATGTGATTGGGCCGGCACGTAAAGGCAGTGCCTTTACCTTTAAGGTTTATTGGCGCTCTGTACTACTCCCTATGCCCATGTACACATCGGCGTTTTAAAAAGTCATAAATTTTACTTTTTTTAAACCGATACCGATAATTTTGAAACCGATAACGATAATTTCCGATATTACATTTTAAAGCATTTATCGGCCGATAATATAATAGCCATCCACAACCAGAAGCTTGTGGATGGCTACCAAAAGCGCCTTATTGCAGTGAAACTTGCCAAGGGACATGTAACCAAATATTAACATTGATGTATGTATACTTTTGACCCAGCAGATTTGCTCACATTTTCAGTAGACCAATAATAAATTCATAAAACAACCAAACTTCATGAAAGTTTTTTTTTTTTTACCAACAAGTATGTGCTCCAATCACTCTATCACAAAAAATAAGAGTTGTAGAAATTATTGGAAACTCAAGACAGCCATGACATTATGTTATTTACAAGTGTATGTAAACTTTTGACCACGACTGCATATCGAGATTTATATCAATTATTGAGTTTAAGCAAAAATTATCGAGATATACTTTTTCGTTCATATTGCCTGCAGCCCTAGCATGCAACAACCCTTGAGGAGGCTTGAACGCGCATACACACAAAAAGCTCCTTTGGCCCAGTGCTATCCACGTGTTGCCCAACTCCATGGGGCTGTAAAGCTGTCACATAAACAATTCTGCTAATAGAAGGGGAAAGAAGAAGACAGAAGGGGGGGCAATCAGCTGGTTCAAGGGCAAAGTCAGGGAGACAGAGCAAGTAGTGGAGCTTTACTTAGCAAAATGACATCAGGGGATGGATGCCCTACACCAGGGGTGTCAAATGTACGGCCCACGGGCCGGATCAGGCCCGCGAACAGGTTTTATCCGCCCCGCGGGATGAGTTTGCGAAGTATAAAAATGAGCCGAAATTTTTGAATGAAAGAAACAGCCGTTCTAAATGTGTCCACTAGATGTCGCAATAGCAATTCTTTGTATCTTTGTAGATTACGCTACATATATATGCTAAATATATTTTTCACACAACTTCGTCTCAAAATTAGCTAGCCAGGTAACTATCTTACAGACTAGCGATCTCCTCCTCCAGATAAAAAAACCAAGGTCCACTTTGCAAAATGAGCAAAGTATTCATGTCTTTAACAAGATTAAGGTGAAATGTTCCCACACTTTACGTTTTCTGCTGCTGATTCGCTTACGTCCGGTAAAACACGAGTGATGACGTTTCCGACTATTGTCAAAATTAATTTGTCAGCAACACATATTATCGTTGATATTTTTTTCATGTTAAAAGTGCATTTTTAATGTTATCATGTGCATTTACAAGGGGGAAAAAAAAGGTTAGGAAACTACAATAAATTGTTTATTTCAACAATTTTCACCAAAATACGCATTTACCATGAATTGATTTACGTGGACCCCGACTTAAACAAGTTGAAAAAGTTATTCGGGTGTTACCATTTAGTGGTCAATTGTACGGAGTATGTACTGTACTGTGCAGTCTACTAATAACATTTTCAATCAATCAATCAATCAATGAGTTTGCTAAGTATAAAAATGAGCCGAAATATTTGAATGAAAGAAACAGCTGTTCTAATTGCGTCCACTAGATGTCGCAATAGCAATTCTTTGTATCTTGGAAGTATACGCTACTAATGTAAAAAAAATAATAAACCACATGTTAATGCACCAGTCGACGAAAATGAGCAAACTACATAAATAACGTCCTGTAATTTGATTTTGTTATTTTTTTATCTTGATGGATTGAAAATTAACACCAATGATTTGACTGATCATTTATTCAGAAAGTATAAATAACGACAAAGATAGAATACTATTAACTAATACTAACTACTGCAGTTTATCGTGTTATATTCTTATTTTCACTGTTATATTTGTATTCTAATTGTGGCTTTTTATTTTTATTCTTATTGTAATATTTTCTAATTTTATTTCCATTTATACCCCCCTTGTTTACTTTTTAAATTTGATCTCAACTCTGTACACTGCTGCTAGAATTTTGATTTTCCCGAGGGAACTCTCCTGAAGGAATCAATAAAGTACGATCTATTAACCGCAACATTTAAGTGTAAAAAAAACAACAACATTATGATTTCTCCATTTTCAGAATGTGCCTGTTCTATTTTTAAACAAATAAGACAATCTGAAGTTGTCTTTATTTTTAAGTTATCGTGCCGTGATTTTACCAGTCCGGCCCACTTGGGAGTAGATGTTTCTCCATGTGGCCCCCCGATCTAAAATGACTTTGACACCCCTGCCCTACACCGACCCCTGCATGCAAGTTTGTTTACCAAAAACACATTTGCCATTTCTTCTGTCGGTTTACCTTGCAGGGGAATGAAGTTTCAAACAGGCCATAAATTACATAAGCTGCAATCAAAGCGCCAACCTCTGACCTTGCCTGACCACCACCTGATTTCTTTTACGACACCACTGCACACGCAACGACGCTATCAGCGAGCGAGCTGCTGGTTAAAGTCCGGCGAGAGGACGCCATGGCCGGGGAACACTCCTCCGCGAAGTACCCCCCGTTCGCCCGCCCCCTCTTCCAAGAAGAACAAAAGTGTAAATGTGAAAGGCGTACTTACTTAAGTGCACGTACGGATCATTGCCGTCCATAACGGTGCTATTTGGGGCTTCGTGGCTGTCCTGTCGAGTCGGCGGTGCTCGGCATCCCACCGCATTCCTCTCCCCGGGGCCGGACTGAGAGTGTGTGCGAGGCGGCTCTAACGCCCGGGGGGCCCGTCCGTGGCGGAGGAGGAGGGGCCGGTCAAAAAGCAGCTTCTCCCAATGACGACGGTGTTCCGTGTCAAGCTCCAACACGATCCGCACCGAACGTCTCTCCCGGTTTTTTTTTTTTTTACTGTCTTTTTTTTTTTTTTTTTTTGCGTAACGTGTTGGCCTACTTTCCTGTAAGACAGACACAAGAATGTTTTCAAGAAGGAAAAAAAATACGATCATTTCCCTTTTTCCAACCTGGCAGCTGACAATGCAGGGATGAAGTATAGAGCGGACAACGTGATTTTAAAGAAAATTATTTAAAATAATGCGCTTTTTATGTCCACGTGTTTCATGGATTGACGTACCCGGATATTAGACTTTTTAAGCAAATTGTATATTTAAAAATAAAAATAAAAATCATATTTCAACTGAAATTACAGTATGTTTTTATGACATATTCCTCAATGTAATTGCATTTCTAATTTTATTTTAAAAATTTAAATTTATTGTTGAAATGCTTCTATTTTTTTTTTCATTTTCTTTTATCATAACAATAAAGCCCAAAATACTCTACGGGACATTTTTCAGAGATAATAATCAACATTCCATGCATCAGTTAACGTATACTTAATTTAAGTTAAAGCAGTGGTCCCCAACCACCGGGCCGCGGCCCGGTACCGGTCCGTGGATCGATTGGTACCGGGCCGCACAAGAAAAAAAATAGAATTTTTTTATTTTTATTTTTTTTAAATTAAATCAACATAAAAAACACAAGATACACTTACAATTAGTGCACCAACCCAAAAAAAACTCCCTCCCCCATTTACACTCATTCACACTCATTCGCACAAAAAGGTTGTTTCTTTCTGTTATTAATATTTCTGGTTCCTACATTACATATCAATATAGATCAATACAGTCTGCAGGGATACAGTCCGTAAGGACGCATGATTGTATTTTTGAATGACAAAAAAAAAAAAAAAAAAAAATGTTTATTCAAGTTAAAGTAGCACTGATAGTCACACACACACTAGGTGGGGTGAAATTTGTCCTCTGCATTTGACCCAGCCCCTTGTTCCACCCCCCTGGGAGGTGAGGGGAGCAGTGAGCAGCAGCGGTGGCCGCTTTCGGGGTCGCGGTGGTGGTGCTGGAGCCTATCTCAGCTACAATCGGGCAGAAGGCGGGGTACACCCTGGACAAGTCACTATCTCATTGCAGGGCCAACACAGATAGACAGACAAAATTCACACTCACATTCACACACTAGGGCCAATTTAGTGTTGTCAATCAACCTATCCTCTGGTGCATGTCTTTGGAGGTGATTTAATCCCCAATTCCAACCCTTGATGCTGAGTGCCAAGCAGGTATAAAAATGGGTCCCATTTTTATACCATACCAATTTTATTTATAAAGCCCTTTAAAAACAACCACAGTTGAAGAACAAAGGGCACCACAAAGAAATACAGGCAAAGGACAGACTAAAAAATAACATTTAAAACAGAGGTAAAATACACAATGAAAAAGCAAATACAAATTATCTTAAGAAGAATTTGTTAGATAAAAACAGTTTAAACTCTCATGCTGGGTTAAAAGCCAGTGAATAAAAATGGGTTTTAATAAGGGTCTTAAAAGTAGTAGTTATAGTCTTTGGTATGCCTCGGCCAGGGTTTGAACTCACGACCTACCGATCTCAGGGTGGACACGCTAACCACAAGGCCACTGGGTAGGTTTTAATACTGCCTCACTAATTTGATGAAGAATATGTTATGTACAGGGGGAAGGCGACGGCACAGAGAACAGGGGCGTAGTTAAAGCTCTATATTTAATTATTATATACGCACAATATATAACAATAATCAGGAACGAAGTGTGACTAAATCCAGGAGTGTATGGTGTGCGACTATGTGTAGGAATTAATGAGTGTTACCAGGAGTGTTGAGTGAGAGGTGAGGAAGACCAAGGGGAGGGGACAAGACAAGCTCGGAGGTCCGTGAGCAGGCAGGAAGTCGGGGCGATGGAGAGGCGTCGAAGGTCCGTGTCCAAGCGGGAGGTCGAGATCCAAGAGGCAGCCAGGGAAGCAAAGGGAATGCGGGAAGACGAGACACACAGCTCATAACGTGGAACGAAGACAGGCTGCAGGGAGGACGGCAAGTAAAGACACGAGACAATAAAACACGACAGGGGAGAAAACACAGAGAGCAAAGAGTGCGCATAGAGTTTGACGCGTAGGTTTACTGTATGGGAACAGATGACTACGTTCTGGCACAGGATAGCAGGTTGTGCAGGCTTATGAAGGCGGGTCTGATGATCAGCTTCAGGTGTGCTGATTGCCTGTGATTGATTGAAGCTGTGCCCCGGCGCAGCCTCTGCCGGAATCAGCAGAGCGCACAGATGAGTGCGCATTGGAATGCGCCCTGGCCGTGACAGTAGATGTTGCAATAAATGTTTAATCATGGTAATGAATTCAGTCACTTTTTGTAAAAGATTAAGACTTTATATCAAGGGTGTCAAACTCATTGTAGATCGGGGGCCACATGGAGAAAAATCTACTCCCAAGTGGGCCAGACTGGTAAAATCACGGCACGATAACTTAAAAATAAAGACAACTTCAGAGTGTTTCTTTGTTTTAAAAAAGAACAAGCACATTCTGAAAATGTACAAATCATAATGTTGTTGGGTTTTTTTTTACAATTACCCGTTGCGGTTAATAGTATATATACTTTACTTGTCGTTATTTATATTTTCTGAATAAATGATGTGATAATGTTCATCAGTCAACTCATTGGTGTTAATTTTCAATTTGTCAAGATTAAAAAATTATATCAAAATCAAATTATAGTATGTTCTTTATGTAGTTTGATCATTTTTCTCGACTGATGTACTAACATCATGTGGTTTATTTTGTACATATGTAGCATCATCTACAAAGATATAAATAATTGATATTGCGACATCCAGTGGAGACATTGAGAACAGCAGTTTCTTTCATTCAAAAATTTCAGGTTAAATTTTATACTTAGCAAACTCATCCCGCTGGCCAGATAAAACCTGCTCGCAGGCCTGATCCGGCCCTCGGGCCTTATTTTTGACACTCCTGCTTTATATATTTACTTGGGGCTGTCAAAAATAACAAGTTAACTTATCACAAAAAAAAAAATCTCATTTATAATGGTTAATATTTAGCACGTTTCTACCTTCAATGTACTCAAAACACTTTGACACCATTTCCACATACTCACACATTCACCCACTGATGGCGGGAGCTGCCATGCAAGGCCCTAACCACGCCCTATCAGGAACAAGGGTGAAATGTCTTGCTCAAGGTCACAACGGACGTGACTAGGATGGCGGAAGCTAGGGATCGAACCAGGAACCCTCACGTTGCTGGTGGTTTTTACAGCATTTTTCTCTCAATGAAAAAAACAGTAAATTTTTTACTGTAATAAACTGTGGTGCCGTTTTGGCATTTAGAGTAATACACCGAAAAATATACAGTTGTTAATTTGAGGTAAAAAAAAAAAAATTAAAAAAAATGGCAGCTTAGGTGCCAAAATGTTACTGTAAAATTGCAGTTTTTTTTATTTACAGTAAAAAACAAATGTACATTTTACAGTAAAATTCTGGCCTTTTTTTTTTTTACCATAAAAACAGCAGTACTGTTTTTCCCTATACAGTAATATACAGGTAAAAGCCAGTAAATTAGAATATTTTGAAAAACTTGATTTATTTCAGTAATTGCATTCAAAAGGTGTAACTTGTACATTATATTTATTCATTGCACACAGACTGATGCATTCAAATGTTTATTTCATTAATTTTGATGATTTGAAGTGGCAACAAATGAAAATCCAAAATTCCGTGTGTCACAAAATTAGAATATTACTTAAGGCTAATACAAAAAAGGGATTTTTAGAAATGTTGGCCAACTGAAAAGTATGAAAATGAAAAGTATGAGCATGTACAATACTCAATACTTGGTTGGAGCTCCTTTTGCCTCAATTACTGCGTTAATGCGGCGTGGCATGGAGTCGATGAGTTTCTGGCACTGCTCAGGTGTTATGAGAGCCCAGGTTGCTCTGATAGTGGCCTTCAACTCTTCTGCGTTTTTGGGTCTGGCATTCTGCATCTTCCTTTTCACAATACCCCACAGATTTTCTATGGGGCTAAGGTCAGGGGAGTTGGCGGGCCAATTTAGAACAGAAATACCATGGTCCGTAAACCAGGCACGGGTAGATTTTGCGCTGTGTGCAGGCGCCAAGTCCTGTTGGAACTTGAAATCTCCATCTCCATAGAGCAGGTCAGCAGCAGGAAGCATGAAGTGCTCTAAAACTTGCTGGTAGACGGCTGCGTTGACCCTGGATCTCAGGAAACAGAGTGGACCGACACCAGCAGATGACATGGCACCCCAAACCATCACTGATGGTGGAAACTTTACACTAGACTTCAGGCAACGTGGATCCTGTGCCTCTCCTGTCTTCCTCCAGACTCTGGGACCTCGATTTCCAAAGGAAATGCAAAATTTGCATGGTTGGGTGATGGTTTGGGGTGCCATGTCATCTGCTGGTGTTGGTCCACTCTGTTTCCTGAGATCCAGGGTCAACGCAGCCGTCTACCAGCAAGTTTTAGAGCACTTCATGCTTCCTGCTGCTGACCTGCTCTATGGAGATGGATATTTCAAGTTCCAACAGGACTTGGCGCCTGCACACAGCGCAAAATCTACCCGTGCCTGGTTTACGGACCATGGTATTTCTGTTCTAAATTGGCCCGCCAACTCCCCTGACCTTAGCCCCATAGAAAATCTGTGGGGTATTGTGAAAAGGAAGATGCAGAATACCAGACCCAAAAACGCAGAAGAGTTGAAGGCCACTATCAGAGCAACCTGGGCTCTCATAACACCTGAGCAGTGCCAGAAACTCATCGACTCCATGCCACGCCGCATTAACGCAGTAATTGAGGCAAAAGGAGCTCCAACCAAGTATTGAGTATTGTACATGCTCATATTTTTCATTTTCATACTTTTCAGTTGGCCAACATTTCTAAAAATCCCTTTTTTGTATTAGCCTTAAGTAATATTCTAATTTTGTGACACACGGAATTTTGGATTTTCATTTGTTGCCACTTCAAATCATCAAAATTAAATGAAATAAACATTTGAATGCATCAGTCTGTGTGCAATGAATAAATATAATGTACAAGTTACACCTTTTGAATGCAATTACTGAAATAAATCAAGTTTTTCAAAATATTCTAATTTACTGGCTTTTACCTGTATACTACATTTTTTTTAGGTGAAATTATTGCAACTTTCCATATTTTTTAAACATCTAAGTTTTTTTTTTAAATATACGAAAAAAATGCATTAAAAAATTGTGTAATAATAGTATTCACTGTTAGAAGCGGCCATCTGGGGCCAAACATAACTGCAATGTGGCCTTCAGTGATAACGACTTTGACACCTCTGCATTAGAGAGTGTGCATGGACACTTGGACTTCACACACAGGTGTGAAAATACAAAACAACAAAGTTTTTGAGAAATCAGACTAATTTAGTGCATGGAAACATAAGTCAATGTTACTTGCTAAGAAGTAGGGTTCTCCATTGTTTGAATTCCGATTCTCAATTCTTAAATAGGCAGGGTCGTCATTAAAGTTTGCATGTTTAAATGAGGGCGTTAACCAAATGTTTTGAACTGGACACAAACGAGCACTTTATAAATACATTTGAACGATTCCAGGAGATCCCTGGTTCCCAAGTGGAGCGAGGGCTTCTGTAAAGTTTAAGATTTAAATTTAAATATGTAAACAATTTTTTTAAATTTAAAAACAGCTATTAAAATGAAAAATGTTTTTTTCCACCTGCAAAGTGGCATACCGATCTTTGAACACATTACTCAACATAGTGTATTTATATTTATGTTGCCCCACAATTTAAATATCTTTAAATACACATCCATCCATCCATGGATGGATGGATGGATGGATGGATGGATGGATGGATAAATACACATTAAAATGGATCCAGTGCACTGTAGTGTAGTTTATAAACGGCAGTGGGATGGCTACCTTACTCACTGTACCGCGCAGGTTTAAAATAAAAACATGAATAAATAATTATACCATTATATTCTGGTGAGCATTTAAAATACTAGAGCTAGTTTCCTGGTATCTTTTAACGGTGCTAGATTCTAGTTCCGGATTAGGAATGCTAGTTTTCAGCTTGCCATTAGCAGTGCTAGTTTCTAGATAGCCATTAGCGTCGCAAGTTTCTAGTTCGCAATTAGGAATGCTAGTTTTCAGCTAGCTACTACCAGGGCTCGTTGCCAGGTAGTGATTAGCGCTCTCGTTGCCTGGTAACGATTAGCAGTGCTGGTTTATAGTTAGCGATTAGCAGCAATAATATTTTAGCTAGCGATTTGCAGCGCTAGTATCTAGCGCTACTGTGTACTGCAATATTTGATATCTCAGTAATACACAATAACAAGTTGAATTTAAAATACAGGACATATGAATAAGGGGTCCCTGCATGCATCTCTCCATCAGTTTAGGGGTCCTTGGCCTGGAAAACATTGACATTGTATTAAGAGTGTCAAGGGGCGCCCCGCCTTTCTGGGTGTGGTCTCTCGCTGGCTTGGGGGCTGGCTGTCCCCTGCTTCTCCCGTGCCTTGTCCTCTGCTGGATCTTCCGGGCGGCACGGTGGGCCGGGCTCTGGGGTTGACCGGTACTTTTCAGAGGCGGTATAGTGCCGAATATGATTCATTAGTATCGCGGTACTGTACTAATACCGGTATACCGTACAACCCTAGCAGCATATTTGCGTCATACCAAAAAGGTGCTTCAAATATTATGGCTCGCTTTTTTTGAACTACACATAAGAGATATTTGCAGATGTACCTAATGTTGTGGCCGATACTTGTCAATATTCTCCTGTGCGTACATTTTGATATGATATACTGACAATTCCAATGTTTACCTTTTGCTAATGTGAGACTGAAAGTGGGTGGCACCCCCCACTCTGGATTACCCTACCCCCACTCCCCTCTCTCTCTCTCACACACACACACATACACACTCACACAGGCTTCTCCACAGAGCGGGGTCATGCAGGGGTGAAGCTCCCGGTACCTCGGAAGGTTATTCAGGAGTCAAGCCGCACTGAGCCATTCACTGACTTGAACTGTGCGAGCAGCCAGACGCTCCGTCAACGCCGGGCGGCCCGCTGACCACTCAGCTGCGGCAGCCCCCCACTTAATGGAGGACCAGCACCCCCCCGGCCCCTGCGTCCTTGTAACAGCGACTCATAAAAGAGCTCAGGAGGATGCTAACCAAGATGAATGGCATTTTTTTTTCTCAGCTCATTCTGCGCTAATCAGAGCTTTTCATTTGCGGTGGCCTCGCGCCAGCCCCTCCGCCACGGCCTCCATTAGGGGCCAGATAACGTATAAATTCATTAAAGTCAGAGAGGGGACGTTAAAGTGGTCATTTGTCAGATCACTCTTTGTGTGTTCCTAATGGTGGCACATGGTTCAAGGCATTGAGATGATTTTGGTAGGGCTTTTCTCGGAGACACTTAAATGAGGGGACGTGGGAATTTGGATTAAAAAAAAAAACAGTTGGCTTGTTCTTGCTGACCATTTGGTATTAAAAGAGCCTTTTGCATCTACACCAGGGGTGTCAAACTAATTTTAGAGGAAAATCTATTCCTAAGTGGGCCGGAATGGTAAAATCATGGCATGATAACTTAAAAATAAAGTTTTCTTTGTTTTTCCAAAAATAGAACAAAAACATTTAGTGTTGGCGCTAGAAATCTTCAAAATGGGGTCCCAGAGACCCCATCAAGTCATAAAAATGGGGTCCCACAGTACATTTTTGGGGTCCTTTTTTGTAACCGTTTTGAAAACAAATGATAAGTTATAACATTATACTGTTATATCTCACATTCTATATTGTATTTTGGAAAAAGGCTGTCATAAACGTTACTTCATTCATTAAAAATAGAGATGTCCGATAATGGCTTTTTTGCCGATATCCGATATTCCGATATTGTCCAACTCTTAATTACCGATTCTGATATCAACCGATACCGATATATACAGTCGTGGAATTAACAGATTATTATGCCTAATTTTGTTGTGATGCCCTGCTGGATGCATTAAACAATGTAACAAGGTTTTCCAAAATAAATTTATGGAAAAAAATGCCAACATGGCACTGCCATATTTATTATTGAAGTCACAAAGTGCATAATTTTTTTAAACATGCCTTAAAACAGTAGCTTGGAATTTGGGACATGCTCTACCTGAGAGAGCATGAGGAGGTTGCGGTGGGCGGGGTTGGGGGGGCAGGGTTGAGTTGGGGGTGGGGGGGTAGCGGGGGATGTATATTGTAGCGTCCCGGAAGAGTTATTGCTGCAAGGGCTTCTGGGTATTTGTTCTGTTGTGTTTATGTTACGGTGCGGATGTTCTCCCGAAATGTGTTTGTCATTTTTGTTTGGTGTGGGTTCACAGTGTGGCGCATATTTGTAACAGTGTTAAAGTTGTTTATACGGCCACCCTCAGTGTGACTTGTATTGCTGTTAACCAAGTATGACTTGCATTCACTTGTGTGTGTGAAAAGCCGAAGATATTATGTGATTGGGCCGACACACAAAGGCAGTGCCTTTAAGGTTTATTGGCACTCTGTACTTCTCCCTACGTCCGTGTAGCACTCCGTACAGCGGCGTTTTAAAAAGTCTTAAATTTTACTTTTTGAAACCGATACCGATAATTTCCGATATTACATTTTAAAGTATTTATCGTCCGATAATATCGGCAGCCTGATTTTATCGGACATCTCTAATTAAAAACATAACACACAAAACAAAAACAAATGTAGTATTTGTGATCGATAAAACTTTCGGCGAATCAAAATTTAAGAAACTGTACCGGAAAGTGCATTACTTTGAAGTCGACCAATAATATAAACAAAGTTCCTTGGGTGAATAATATAAATTCACTACACCGGTATGTTTTAGCGCTTTCGTGGCGAGTTTACTGAGAGATATAAGTAATAACTGTACACTACTTTATATTAGAAATTTGACATTTTGATAGATTTTTGAGCGCCGTGTATATTTTCAATGGAACAGTTAAAATGTTGCCGTTGTTTACTTGAGACGTATCTCTTATGTTTGACTGCCATCCACTGGTCACACTTATAATTGAACCCTGTACCAAATAAAATAGTGTAGCGTCCCGGAAGAGTTGGTACTGCAGGGAATTCTGGGTATTTGTTCTGTTCTGTTTATGTTGTGTTGCAGTGCACTGCAAATATTCTCTCAACTGTTTAGTGTGGTTTCACAATATGGCACATGTTTATGACAGTGTTGGTGTTGTTCATACGGCCACCTTTAGTGTGACATGTATGGCTGTTGAGTAAGTATGCTATTCATTCATTTACACATGGGATGTTTAAAATTAATATTATCATTAAAATTGGCTATGATAATACAGAATGACAGTTATGCTTGACATCTTCAATTTAAGACCATTTTCACCCCTTCCTACGCTTCAAAAGTATTGAGATGGTTAAAGTCAACCTTATAGTCCGGAAGATACGGTAAACAAAAGGCGCCGTGATCGGTTAAAAAAAAAACCGTGGACTTACGAAATTTTGCGTCCTTTCTGAATTCAATACGTAAAAAGACACAAAAAGTGCGTTAACGCCAACACTGACATTCTGAAAATGTACAAATCACAACACTTCAAGTTTGTTGAAAATTCTGAGGAAATTGGTGCCGTTTCAAAAACACAATGAGCTGTATCTACAAAGCCAGGATTAAACTTTAAGTCACAGTCTTTCTGGAATTTAACATACAACATGTAAATGCAACATGTAACATGTAAACTCTTCTAGGTATCAAATACGTCCTTTGTCATGTCCACCTATCAAGCCAGTGCTAACTCAACAAACCATAAGAAACAGAGATCAAAAAAACTATTCACAAGGGTTAAGTTTTCTCGTTTTTGACAGAGACATTATTGGGGACTAAGGTGCCAAATAACGATGTGTTCGAAGCAGAAAGCATAAAACGGCAGGTTTTAAATTTTACGCTTTACTTTGTACCTCTTGCAAGTCCTAACAGAATTGCTATTGTGACATCCAGTGGACACATTTAGAACAGCAGTTTCTTTCGCTAAAAAAAAAATGCAGCTCATTTTAATACTTGGCAAACTCATCACGCGGGCCGGATAAAACCTGTTCGCGGTGGTTTGACACCCCTGATCCAAACAACTTTACTCTGGTGTGATTTTAAAGTATCTCTTAAAAGTGAGTAGAGCCCTCACTTTCCGAAAGTACATCTTCCAACGGAGCAATACGACTTTAGAGTAGTCAATGTACAGCTCAACTTAGACTTGGACTTGGACAACACTTTAGTATGGGGAACATATTCACCATTAATTAGTTGCTTATTAACATGCAAATTGGTAACATATTGGCTCTTAATTAGTCATTATTAAGTACTTATTAATGCCTTATTCTGCATGGCCTTATTATACAACCAGTAAGCCATTAACTAAGAGGCTTCCCTCATTAACCTCAGAATTATTGCTTATTAGTAACCCTAACCCTAACCTTAACCCTTATATGTTTCCTTATTGTCCAAATAACTCAAAATTAAAGTCTTTGTTACTTTAATAGGCAATTAATTAATGGTAAATATGTTCCCTATACTAAAGTGTTACGGAAAAACTTTATTGATCCACAAGGAAAATTGTTCCACATAGTAGCTCAGTTACAAAGGCTGGATAGGGTAAGGATGGAAAGGATAATGCAGGTATAAAGTAGATTAAAAATGTACCATGGTAGCAATATAAAATATAGCATATATGTAAAAGTTACATATTATATATACAGTATATAATATATTGATATATTATATTATATTTGTATGTAATATATACAATATATAACAAATCCCAATTACCATGTACAATATTACAGTATATGTAACAGCTGCAGCAAAAATAAAAATAAATAAAAATAAATAAAAATAAATAAAAATAAATAAAAATAAATAAAAAATAAATAAAAATAAATACAAATAAATACAAATACATTTAAAAATATATAAATTATGTAAAAAAAAAAATAAAATAAAAAACTCAAGTAGCAATAACAGATTTAATATCCACTGAAAAAGCACAGCTATAGTAATAATAGTCATATAAGTGAGTTGCAAAATAGTTGTGTCTCGTCTTTAAATTGAGATATTAATAACGATAGTAACCATTATGCGTTGTTACCTATGACACAAAGCTGTATATATTGTCTGGTTTTTGGTACTACATTCTCGTGCGTTATAATGTGACCTAAAATTGTAATATTCGTTTAGACATTGGTCTTTTTTTTCACCAATAGCCACATACTGAGAGGTCTAACATATGGGGGCCATTATATTTTTTAATTTCAACAAGAAAACCCCACTAAAAACAGGGTGTCGCTATATGCTCGGGTTTTGTTGCTTATTGTCGAGATAAAATCCAAAAAGAAACAGTACAAATGTAAGGAAAAAAGCATCTATGACACAAGGTTTTGTCATGAAATATTTATAGCTAGGGTATACACACCTTTTAGCGAGGGCCGCATACAGTACATAAAAATGAAAGGCTGCAGGGCCGCTTTAGAACATGTTAAAGATACTGAAAGCAATAGAGTGCAGGTTCAAATTCAGCTTTTTTCTCGTTGCATGATACCTTTGATCTATTTTTGTGCAGCTCTGATGAATTTTATGCTCGAGAAGATTAAAGCAGTGAAATAAAAATGGTGCTCACACTACTTTGGACATTCACTTGTAGAGATGGGTATCGAATCCGGTACTTTTTGGCAGTGACTGAATCCCGCCGGTCCTACCAGGAACCCTCCATCCATCCATTTTCTACTGCTTATTCCCTTTGGGGTCGCGGGGGGCGCTGGAGCCTATCTCAGCTGCAATTGGGCGGAAGGCGGGGTACACCCTGGACAAGTCGCCACCTCATCGCAGGGCCAACACAGATAGACAGACAACATTCACACTCACATCCACACACTAGGGCCAATTTAGTGTTGCCAATCAGCCTATCCCCAGGTGCATGTCTTTGGAGGTGGGAGGAAGCCGGAACCGATTCATATAAATCCAACTGTGCATTATTAAGGTACTTGGGTGCCTCTTCGCATTTCAGCAGCACTAAGGACAGACTCTACCTCTAGGTAATGTTGCAATTTTCAACACCAACAAAGAAATTGACTCAAAAAAGGCTCCAACGTAAGGAAAGTAAGACTTCACTTTTCCAAAAATGTGCTAGCTTGATGCTAATATACATTGGTATTAGCGATTTTAGATGGTGATTCCAACACCTCCAATTTAAAAAAAATAAAAACTCCAATAAAGATGCACGTGACAATCAAAGAGCTGGTGCGTAAAAAGTACAAGACTTACAGTATTATTACTGTTTAGGGCACAACAAAAAACAAAAAAACACAATAAACGATACACTGCTGGCATCTAACGTCTTGGACTTGTAACTGTAATTGCAACTTAATATCATACTTGCAAATGAGATAATGAATAAAAACAATAAAAGAAGATATAATAACTGGACAGCAGTTATCATATTCAGCTCAATTTTAAATACTGCTTTAAAAATGAGTGTGGAGGCAGATGTTGTCAGTGCTGCCTGCAGGAGCAAAGGTCACCACCTCTGTCCATGGTGCTGAGGACAGAGCACCATCAGACGGGGGCGTGGCAGTGCTGACGACGAGACACAGCTGGCAGGTGATTAGATTCCACAGGTGGTACGTGTTAATCTAATCATCTGTTGTCTTTAACAGTCAGCGGCCGGGAGCAGAGAAAGAGAGAGGATACGGACGTGGCTGAAAGGTCACGTTCTACTGGAGAGAAAACTGGTGTTGAAGCATTATCACTAAAACTTTGTTAAAACCTGCACGCTGGGCTCCTGTGCCGTGTCTGACAGTGGGACCGCTAGGAAGCGACTTCCACAATGAGACTTTATCATCAAAAACACGGCCACCGCTGCTGCTCACTGCTCCCCTCACCTCCAAGGGGGTGATCAAGGGTGATGGGTCAAATGCAGAGAATAATTTCGCCACACCTAATGTGTGTGTGACAATCATTTGTACTTTAACTTTAACTTTAATAAGCTTGATTATAGATGTATAATACAACTCCTCATAGGAAGTTGCCATTTGTTATATTTGTTATAACTTTGTGACATGATACAATGCACATTAATGAACATTTAAAATATAAATGTGATAGATTGTAGCCAAAGGCTGATTTCCATCTGCATCTCATTGCAAAGAAACAAGCCCAGGCATCCCACTAAGTCAACGTTATAGTGAGTTTTATTTTTCATGCACTTATTTTTGCTGTATTTATCTGGCACAAGTGGAAAGCCGGTACCTGAAAATAATGCCTACATTAAACCGGTCCGTGGTGCAAAAAAGGTTGGGGACCACTGATGTAGACCCCAAGGAAGTGTTTTAAATTTAGAAAAAAAATCATAATATGACTGGAGATGTCCGATCATGGCTTTTTTGTCGATATCCGATATTCCGATATTGTCCAGCTCTTAATTACCGATTCCGATATCAACCAATACCGATATATACAGTCGTGGAATTAACACATTATTATGCTTAATTTTGTTGTGATGCCCTGCTGGATGCATTAAGCAATACAACAAGGTTTTCCAAAATAAATCAACTCAAGTTATGGAAAAAAATGCCGACATGGCACTGCCATATTTATTATTGAAGTCACAAAGTGCATTATTTTTTTTAACATGCCTCAAAACAGCAGCTTGGAATTTGGGACATGCTCTCCCTGAGAGAGCATGAGGAGGTTGAGGTGGGCGGGGTTGGGAGGGCAGGATATATTGTAGCGTCCCGGAAGAGTTAGTGCTGCTTCTGGGTATTTGTTCTGTTGTGTTACGGTGCGGATGTTCTCCCGAAATGTGTTTGTCATTCTTGTTTGGTGTGGGTTCACAGTGTGGCGCATATTTCTAACAGTGTTAAAGTTGTTTATACGGCCACCCTCAGTGTGACCTGTATGGCTGTTGAGCAAGTATGCCTTGCATTCACTTGTGTGTGTGTGTGAAAAGCCGTAGATATTATGTGACTGGACTGGCACGCAAAGGCAATGCCTTTAAGGTTTATTGGTGCTCTGAACTTCTCCCTACGTCCGTGTACCACTCCGTAATCAATTGTACTTTTTGAAACCGATACCGATAATTTCCGATATTACATTTTAAAGCATTTATCGTCCGATAATATCGGCAGTCCGATATTATCGGACGTCTCTAAATATGACCCCTTTAATGCGCCTTATAATCCGGTGCGCCTTTTGTATGAAAAAAGACCTGAATAGACCCGCTCCTCTGCAGCGCGCCTTATAATCCGGTGCGCCCTATGGTCCGGAAAATACGGTAGTTACTTCAAACTGCCGTACAAGCTGTACACTGACCACTCTAACGCATCTACATTTCATCTTTAGCCCCTCGAGATTAAATGATTCAATACAGTTGCTGAAATGTTAGATACTGTATGTATTGTTTATTGTAGCCCTCCAATGCATTAATCATCCCCAACAAACACAAAGTCAATGAAGCAACCCTCCACACTAATCCCTTTGTATTCACAGCACCATTCCCACCAAACAACGTGCTGATCCCAAACCAAGCCTCGCACAAACCGGGGCCACCTGCCAACAAGTCACCAAAGCACATGAAAAGGCCAAAAACACACACCTGACAACCAGACGCCCATAAGTCTATAAGATAATACATGTGACCACGTTCCTCCGGTTCTTCTTCATCTACAGGACGGAGGTTGAGGTTGTTGCGGTCGTCATGGGAGACGGCACTCTCCATCTGCCGGTGCTCTCATTAGCCCATCTCTAGTATGCTTTATCAGAGGGTGCCCCCACCTTGTTGGATCCTCTTCACTTCTCGGGCCACCCCCTCCCACCTCTATGCATACGCCTGAGATGATAAGTGTTCTCCCTTCTTTGTGCCCGGCCAGGATAAGACAATGCAACACTGCGCTGCAGAGCATCATCCATCTCATAGGTCATCAATCACATTGTACAAAAGATGAAATGTTTTCAAAGTGTTTTTTGTTTTTTTTCTTCCCTTTTCACAAAAGAGGTTTCTTTTATTTTGAGCTGGTCCACCATTTCTCTTGCATCTTTTCAGTTGCCAGTTGAGCGCTAGACTGAAAGTTCTGCCACCAGTGTCAACAGAGGTGTGTTTTTAACGTTAAAAAAAAAACTTTGTTTTCTTTGCCTTCTTACACAGTTAGACCAGGGAGGGGGGAAATAAATTATTCCTTGATTGTTGAGAGTTCTGACGATTGTTGGAATTTGATGCAACCAGCAGAGGCACTGTGGTTTCAGGGCAAGCTCACATTGCTGTACAACAAATATATATACTTTTAAGACAGGGGTTGGCGACCCAAAATGACGAAAGAGCCATATTGGACTAAAAATAAAAATTAAAAAAATCTTCCTGGAGACGCAAAAAAAAAGAAGCCTTATCAAAGTCAGTGGTTCTCAACCTTTTTTCAGTGATGTACCACCTGTGAATTTTTTTTAATTCAAGTACCCCTTAATCAAAGCAAAGCATTTTTGGTTGAAAAAAAGAGAAAAATAAGTAAAATACAGCACTATGTCATCAGTTTCTGATTTAGTAAATTATATAACAGTGCAAAATATTGCTCATTTGTTGTGGTCTTTCTTGAACTATTTGGAAAAAAAGATATAAAAATAACTAAAAACCTGTTGAAAAATAAACAAGTGATTCAATTATGAATAAAGATTTCTACACATAGAAGTAATCATCAACTTAAAGTGCCCTCTTCGGGGATTGTAATAGAGATCCATCTGGATTCATGAACTTAATTCTAAACATTTCTTCACAAAAAAATAAATCTTTAACATCAATATTTATGGAACATGTCCACAAAAAATCTATCTGTCTGAATATTGCATTGTTGCATTGTTGCATTGTAATGAATGGAATAGCCTACTTGATTTGATGTTCAGTTTATGAACTTACATTCATATTTTGTTGAAGTATTATTCAATAAATATATTGATGAAGGATTTTTGAATTGTTGCTATTTTTAGACTATTTTAAAAAAATCTCACGTACCCCTTGGCATACCTTCAAGTACCCCCAGGGGTACGCGTACCCCCATTTGAGAACCACTGATCTAAGTGTTATAATGAAGACAACACATGATGTAAGTGTCTATATTAGCTATATGAGCCTACTATCAAAGGCTGACGCAAATCTTCGTTGACAGAAATGTTGTATTTAAATTTAAATTCTACGCATTTTTGCAACATAGGAAATCATTAGTAAAATGGAGGCTTCTCACAGGATGAGATAACTTCTGGAAATTACTGGCTCAGAATGGCCAAAGGTATAGATGTGTGTTTCCAAGATTAAGGAAACGACTTCTTCTCATAGATTTATAACAATCTTTGCGAGCTGGGTAACGTTTGCTATGGTCTGGAACAACATGGCACACAAACAACAATAAGAAATGCAGCCAATATTACATACAATTAATGTGCCATGAAACATGCAAATATACATTAAATACACAGAGGACATAAGTAAAGGAAATTAAATGAGCTCAAATCAATCAATCAAAGTTTACTTATATAGCTCTAAATCACGAATGTCTCAAAGGGCAAATATACCTACAAACGAGGCATAATGATGCAATATGTACATGCGGCTTGCCTAAATAGCATGTTAGCATCGATTAGCTTGCAGTCATGGATTGACTGCAAGCCTGATAAGCACTCCAGCAAATCAATAAAATCAACAAAGCTCACCTTTGTGCATTCATGCACAGCATAAAACATTTGGTGGACAAAATGAGACAAAGAAGGAGTGGCATGAAACACGTCTTTCTGTGGCAGCATCGGAGAAAGTTGTACATGTAAACAAACTATGATGAGTTCAAGGATCGCTGAAATTAGGACAAAACGGTGTGTTTAATGTAAACAGTGGGATTTCTAACAATTAGGAAGGTTTGTGTCATGTTTGTTCTCCTACAGAAAATATATTAAAACAAACAAAAAAAAAATTCTTCATCCTTTTCCATTTTCACACATCTCTGAAAGAGATCCAGGGAGCCATTAGGGCAGCGCTAAAGAGCCGCATGCGGTTTTGGAGCCACGGGTTGCTGACATCTGGTTTGAGAGGACCCGCAATAGTGTATTGGAACTTTGTTGTCCGAAAATTTGCCTTAATGCTGCAATTTAGATGGTAAAAATAGTTTTTATTAAGCCATACTGAGAATAGTATGGACCTGATCTACTAAAATTGTACGTATAATAAAATACGTGCAAACTTGATAGCACAAGCAAAGCTGGTCGACGAAGTGAGCAAAATAGAGCGCATAAACCATTTAGCTTGTCTGACTTCATGAATATGCAGAATACATGCTGATCATCAGAAAGCCAACAATAAAATGCAAATCTAACGACTTAGCACACCCAGTGTGATTTATGAAGACTGAAATTGTATATTTACATATACATTGTATATTCATATTTTTTGGTACATTTAGAAAGGACGTGTAAATTGGCAATCACACTGCAACTTTGTCTTATGTAGGCTTGTCAACATATATGAACTGTCAAAGATAGAAATATTGGACCTATCGTCTATTCCACAATAGTATTTTAAATAAATATAACTGTTAGCAAGTATTAATCAAATAAATGACGTGCGTTCAAGTAAAACATTTTTAAAGGTTTCCTCGCAGGCCGGACTAGAATCATGGCATTAAAACTAAAAAATAAAGACAACTTCAGATGGTTTTCTTTGTCTTACTTTGGCCAAAAATAGAACAAACACATTCTGAAAATATTACAATAAAAATATAGAAAAAAACCCGGCAAGGGTAAAGTTTCGATCCATGAAGGAAAGAAGAAAGTGAATGAATGTTTATAACTGAATACATTTACATTTGTTTTATTTTTATTTTATTTATTTTTTATGACTGAAGTAACGTTTATGATAACCTTTTTCCAAAACACAATATAGAATGTGAGATATAACAGGATAATGCATACATTTATCATTTGTTTTCAAAACGGTTACAAAAAAGTGGGACCCCAAACATTTACTGTGTGACCCCATCTTTATGACTTGATGGGGTCCTTGGGACTCCAGTTTGAAAATTCCTAGCACCAACACTGGTGGAGTATTGGTGCGTGCAAAACAGCAGCAGGCGGCTGTGGCCTGCGGGGCCGGTTCTAATACTAATTAAATATCATCCCGGGGGCCATAGATACTTGACTTTGACACAAAGGTACTAAAAGATAGCTATGCCAAGCTTGTGGCATCATACTCAAAAAGACTTAAGGCTCTAAGTGCATCAACCAAGTATTGAGTAAAGGCTGTGAATACTTATTATACATGTGATTTTTTTTTAAAGTTTTTTTTTTAAAATAAATTTGCAAAGATAAAAATAAAACATTTTCACATTGTCATGAAGGGGTATTGTCTTCAGAATTTTGAGGACACAAATGAATTTATTCCATTTTGGAATAAGGCTGTATAAGCATGACAAAATGTGGAAAAAGTGACGTCCTGTGAATACTTTCTGGATGCACTGTATGTCTCTAGATTGCACACGAGCTCGGAGTTCAAACATTGGTTTTTGCTTGTTGTGGCGTGTTGTTGAACGGCATTACACAAAAGGCTTTCCAACTATTTGATCCTTTAACCACGATATTAGAAACAGATGCCTGTATAATGCAGTCATAAATACAGTGCATATTAGACTAATGACTCCAGAGTTAAATAAGGGCTCCCAATGAAAATTATAGTGGATTTTTCTATTGACTCTAATAAGTTGTATTCACTATAACTAAACTTTGTGTAAATCAATGGGAATGAATAACTACCTAAATAATCTGGAATCTTAGAGGGATCACTTCAGACTTATAAAATGAGACAAATTGACAACAGCATTAAACATATCAAAGCGTTCTTCCAGCATATTAGGTTAATCTGCTGTCTATGTCTGGGTTTTACACACAATCAATATGATGAACTGTAGGTCACAGACGTCATGTGTTGTACCGCCGTCACGCACAACTTCATGATCATGCGGATACGTGATGATGCGGATTATTGTATAGATTTATAGGGTCGGATGTAAGGGATGGATTAAGGATTAGTTAACCTCCACAGTCACACTGCACCGACTGTACGCATTTCACAATGTATTTAATAATGTATGTGACATAATACATTATGTGATGCCCGGTTTACTTCCAAGTTGTTCTATTTCCAACGAGTGCTATAATGAAGTCATAAAGTTTTCATTGGAAGTAGAATTTAATTTCAGGAAGGCTATCCAAAATTCGAAAAGTCATTATATCTGACAACTTCTTTCGTTATTTATTGTTGTATTTACACTTGAGTTGCCAGGGCAGAAAATACAACCTGGAGTGGGAAGACATTTTAATGCATTGCTCTTTGAGGCAGCACAGTGCAAGATGGGTTAGTGCGTCTGCCTCACAATACCAAGGTCCTGGGTTCGATTCTGTGCTCGGGATCTTTCTGTGTGGAGTTTCCATGTTCTCCCCGTGACTGCGTGGGTTCCCTCCGGGTACTCCGGCTTCCTCCCACCTCCAAAAACATGCACCTGGGGATAGGTTGATTGGCAAAACTGAATTGGCCCTAGTGTGTGAATGTGAGTGTGAATGTTGTCTATCTGTGTTGGCCCTGCGATGAGGTGGCGACCTGTCCAGGGTGTACCCCGCCTTCCGCCCGATTGTAGCTGAGATAGGCTCCAGCGCCCCCCGGGACACCGAAAGGGAACCTCGTTATATGCAAATATAATGACAATAAAGTCCTTTCTATTCTATTTTAAAAGCGGTAGAAAATGGATGGATGGATGGCTCTTTGAGTTGAACTTTGTTTAGTCCTAAAAATAGAACACACTTTTTTCTTCTTTGAAGATCTTTTTCTGTCTTCCAAACATGTACATAAACTATCTCAGTCAGGTTATTCAGAGTGAAGATGCAACAAGCATCTTGGTCAAACAAAAGCAGCTATATTTTTTTTTAAAAGGAGAAAAAAAAGATGCCGTTCCTGAGAATTTAAGTTTGTCTTCCCAAGGTTTTTGCACTTGTCAGGCCTTGTTCACACAGCAGGTCAATTCCATTTTTTTTGACCATATGCAAACCGTATCGGATTATTTCATGTTCGTGTTCCACATTTTTCATATCCGACCCAAGCCTCATTCGTATGTGGACACAAATCCTAATTATTCGCCAAAATAGACGGTTACAAAATAAATAGTTGACTAAGAAGCAGATAACTTTCAATTGAATAATGATTCAAAGTTCATGGGTTTCACACCAACTGTTGATAGCACTGTTGGATTCTGAGCACTCCATCCATTTTCTACAGCTTGTCAATGCAGCTACTGCCATCTTGTGGAGTTTAGTTTTAAAACTACATCAGGAGGTTGCATACAGCCACAGCTGGTATTACCAATGTCTTACAAATTTGACAGGTAACGTGTTTTCTCAGCCATGAATAAATCCTATCTCTATATGCTCAACACACCACCATACATGATTTGACGTTATACAGCTCATCATATCGCAATAACTGTGTGTATAATACATTTTGTAACGTGTAATATTTGAAAAAAGAATTTTTACATGATTTGTACTTGGGGTTTTACTGTTTTCTGATGGATAGCAGACAGTATAACTAAAGTGAAGCAGAGTCATTAAAACCAGACCAGAGTTTTCTGAAACGTCGTGGTCGCATAGTGATGCGGGTGTGGTTCTCCCAAGGATGCAGACGGCTTCGGACACAGCTTGCAGGTAGGAATATGATTTATTTAACATATAAATCATACGATGAATAAACAAGACATACACGTAGCACAAAAGGCAAAACAAAAGGGCTAGCGTGGGAGCTAGTAAACCAAAATAGCCTAGCGTGAAAACTAGCAGCTAAGGAACATGAAATAAACGTCGTCATCAGTTGTGTGGGAACAAACTACGAAGCCAGACAGAGTGAGGCCAGGGCAAAGACTAAATAGCCCTCTGATTAGTGCCCGGGCAACAGGTGCGCGTCCCGAACACTAACCAGAGGCAGGTGCGTACAATCTGCCGTCATGGCAACAGAAACAAACTAAACTCAAGGTGCTGAAAACACGTGACACAAACATAAACAAACTATGATCCGGGCAGCGGATCGGAACAGTACCCCCCCCTTAAAGGACAGATTCCAGATGTCCCTTGACACTAAATAAAACTAGAACCCAAAAAACAAGAAATAGTTTGAGAGTCAAGGGAGGGTGGAGGGAGGATTTGGTGGTGGGTCGCCAGGCCACGTGTCCCCGAATCCACCGGGGAAGAGTCAGGTGGCGGCGGCGAGTGGAACGCCGCTGCCGCAGGCGAGGTGGGCGACCACGGAAAGGCCACATTCGTGGCTGCCGAGAAGGTGGGCGTGAGTGGCGCCAGAAGTTCAGCAGCCGGAGAGTTCTACGACTACGTCTCGGGTGTCGCTGCTGTTTGCGCCACTGGCGTCCATAAACAAACCTCCGAGAGCGCCGCTTGCGCAGCCAGACCACTCGAGGTCGCTGAGACGAAGACGAGGAGAGAGCAGACGTCGCCGTGGAGGCAGGAGGAGCCGACGTCGCCGTGGAGGCAGGAGGAGCCGACGTCGCCGTGGAGGCAGGAGGAGCCGACGTCGCCGTGGAGGCAGGAGGAGCCGACGTCGCCGTGGAGGCAGGTGCAGGTTCTGGTACCAGCCGTGGAGCAGGTGCAGGTTCTGGTACCAGCCGTGGAGCAGGTGCAGGTTCTGGTACCAGCCGTGGAGCAGGTGCAGGTTCTGGTACCAGCCGTGGAGCCGGCGCTGGTGTGGGTACCAGCCGTGGAGCCGGCGCTGGTGTGGGTACCAGCCGTGGAGCCGGCGCTGGTGTGGGTACCAGCCGTGGAGCCGGCGCTGGTGTGGGTACCAGCCGTGGAGCCGGCGCTGGTGTGGGTACCAGCCGTGGAGCCGGCGCTGGTGTGGGTACCAGCCGTGGAGCCGGCGCTGGTGTGGGTACCAGCCGTGGAGCCGGCGCTGGTGTGGGTACCAGCCGTGGAGCCGGCGCTGGTGTGGGTACCAGCCGTGGAGCCGGCGCTGGTGTGGGTACCAGCCGTGGAGCCGGCGCTGGTGTGGGAACCAGCCTTGGAGCCGGCGCTGGTGTGGGAACCAGCCTTGGAGCCGGCGCTGGTGTGGGAACCAGCCTTGGAGCCGGCGCTGGTGTGGGAACCAGCCTTGGAGCCGGCGCTGGTGTGGGAACCAGCCTTGGAGCCGGCGCTGGTGTGGGAACCAGCCTTGGAGCCGGGACAGGGGTTGGTCTTGGAGTCGGCGCTGGTGTGAGAACCAGCCTTGGAGCCGGCGCTGGTGTGGGAACCAGCCTTGGAGCCGGTGCTGGTGTGGGAACCAGCCTTGGAGCCGGCGCTGGTGTGGGAACCAGCCTTGGAGCCGGCGCTGGTGTGGAAACCAGCTGAGGAACTTGGCATGGTGGAGCTTGGCGTGGTGGAGGTACTGGAGACGAAGCTTGGTGTGTCAGCCGAGGTGCAGGAACAGGTACTAGCCGAGGTGCAGCTGGAGGTGGCCTAGCTGGCGGTTGTGGCTTAGCAGGACGAAGGACTGGTGGCGGTGGCCGTGCAGGAGGTTGCGGTTTAGCACGCCGAAAGACTGGTGGCGGTGGCCTTGCAGGAAGTTGCGGTTTAGCACGCCGAAAGACTGGTGGCGGTGGCCTTGCAGGAGGTTGCGGTTTAGCACGCCGAAAGACTGGTGGCGGTGGCCGTGCAGGGGGTTGCGGCTTAACACGCCGAAAAACTGGTGGCGGTGGCCGTGCAGGAGGTTGCGGCTTAGCACGCCGAAAAACTGGTGGCGGTGGCCGTGCAGGTGGTTGCGGCTTAGTACGCCGAAGTTGTGCCACCGCACTAGCACAGTTCCCAGTACTAGCCCCCCCCTCAAGACGCGGATACCAGACGCGCTCTTTGCGGTTTGGAACCGTCTTCAAGGGTGGGTGGGGGGAGGTATGGAGGGGGGTATACTCTTCTTTAAATTGTCCAAATTGACTATTATTACTCCTCACTTGAGATTGGGTGGGAGCACAGGGGGAAAAAATATGTGCAGTGGGCGGAGCAATAGTCACTGGGGGCGGAAACAAAGTCACTGGAGGTGGAGTTTGAAAATCAGAATGTGACTGACTAGATTTACACTTAGCAAAAATGTCCTGATAATGTTTTAACTTAGAATGAAAATCATTTGGTATTGGCTGACAGAAAGAATTAGAAGAGGGGAAAAAAAATCTTCTTCAATGATGTCATCAGAAGTGGGCGGAGTTACCTCTTCGGGAGGCGCCAATGAAATGACATCACTGTTGCAACTGTCCATGTGACTTACAGCCCAATCGGAGAATTTTTTGGCGAAGTGGTCGATGGGGTTGCCAAACTGAGGAGGGGGAGTTTGAGCTGCATGTAGCTTGCTTCGGTCCGGGGGAGGAGTTTGCAGGAGCGGCGCGTCTTGGCGGCGAGGGAAAGACCTCCTGGCCGGCTTCCGTCTTTGACGGCGCGCACGGTACTGCGGTGTAGCGGCGATGTCTTCCGACCAGAGGGAATCGATGGGGATAAGAGAGCCTCCAGGTCCCCACATGAGATTCGACCTCTCCTCCGTCGAATAGCGAAGCGTCTCGGCTTCCATCGCTCGCAACACCATGAGCGTACCTTCGTCCAACTCCTCGTTAGCCAGTGCGGGAGAATTGTTTTTTGCTGGCTTCGTACTGAAACGACGTGGTCGCATAGTGATGCGGGTGTGGTTCTCCCAAGGATGCAGACGGCTTCGGACACAGCTTGCAGGTAGGAATATGATTTATTTAACATATAAATCATACGATGAATAAACAAAAGACATACACGTAGCACAAAAGGCAAAACAAAAGGGCTAGCGTGGGAGCTAGTAAACCAAAATAGCCTAGCGTGAAAACTAGCAGCTAAGGAACATGAAATAAACGTCGTCATCAGTTGTGTGGGAACAAACTACGAAGCCAGACAGAGTGAGGCCAGAGCAAAGACTAAATAGCCCTCTGATTAGTGCCCGGGCAACAGGTGCGCGTCCCGAACACTAACCAGAGGCAGGTGCGTACAATCTGCCGTCATGGCAACAGAAACAAACTAAACTCAAGGTGCTGAAAACACGTGACACAAACATAAACAAACTATGATCCGGGCAGCGGATCGTAACATTTTCCACAATGATAAGGACATTACATACCCAATTCTTCCCAAAATTAAAAAAATACAATTTAGAAATATTAATGGAATATACCCTTCAAATAATTGTATTGTAAATTTATAATAAATAATAAATAAATTTATTGGACACTATTGTTCTTTCTTTTTTTTTTTTTTTTTTTTAATAAATTATGTAATGATAATGTCAATGAGGGATTTTTAATCACTGCTATGTTGAAATTGTT
Source organism: Nerophis lumbriciformis (assembly GCF_033978685.3). NCBI lineage: Eukaryota > Metazoa > Chordata > Actinopteri > Syngnathiformes > Syngnathidae > Nerophis > Nerophis lumbriciformis. Next base: position 30,534,891 of record NC_084565.2, on the reverse strand, counting down.
ACTAATATTGATACTGTTGATAATATTCATTTTTGTTTCACTACTTTTACCTGGGGATAAGTTGATTGGCAACACTAAATTGGCCCTAGTGTGTGGATGTGAGTGTGAATCAATCAATCAATCAATCAATCTTTATTTATATAGCCCTAAATCACAAGTGTCTCAAAGGGCTGCACAAGCCACAACGACATCCTCGGTACAAAGCCCACATACGGGCAAGGAAAAACTCACCCCAGTGGGACGTCGATGTGAATGACTATGAGAAACCTTGGAGAGGACCGCATATGTGGGTAACCCCCCCCCCCTCTAGGGGAGACCGAAAGCAATGGATGTCGAGTGGGTCTGACATAATATTGTGAGAGTCCAGTCCATAGTGGATCCAACATAATAGTAAGAGTCCAGTCCATAGTGGGGCCAGCAGGACACCATCCCGAGCGGAGACGGGTCAGCAGCGTAGAGATGTTCCCAGCCGATGCACAGGCGAGCGGTCCACCCCGGGTCCCGACTCTGGACAGCCAGCACTTCATCCATGGCCACCGGACCTGTGCCCCCCCCCCCCCCCCCCCCCTCAAGGAAAAGGGGAGCAGAGGAGAAAAAGAAACGGCAGATCAACTGGTCTAACAGGGGGGCTATTTAAAGGCTAGAGTATACAAATGAGTTTTAAGATGGGACTTAAATGCAGAATGTTGTCTGTCTATCTGTGTTGGCCCTGCGATGAGGTGGCGACTTGTCCAGGGTGTACCCCGCCTTCCGCCCGATTGTAGCTGAGATAGGCTCCAGCGCCCCCCGCGACCCCAAAGGGAATAAGCGGTAGAAAATGGAAGGATGGATGGATACTTTTAGATTGTTCTGTGTCATGTTTGTGTGTCCTCTCAATTGCTCTGTTTATTGCTATTCTGAATGTTGCTGGGTCGGGTTTGGTTTTGGATTTGGATTGCATTGTTATGGTATTGTCAATCAATCAATCAATCAATCAATCAATCAATGTTTATTTATATAGCCCTAAATCACAAGTGTCTCAAAGGGCTGCACAAGCCACAACGACATCCTTGGTACAAAGCCCACATAAGGGCAAGGAAAAACTCACCCCAGTGGGACATCGATGTGAATGACTATGAGAAACCTTGGAGAGGACCGCATATGTGGGTAACCCCCCCCCCCCCCTCTAGAGGAGACCGAATGCAATGGATGTCGAGTGGGTCTGACATAATATTGTGAGAGTCCAGTCCATAGTGGATCCAACATAATAGTAAGAGTCCAGTCCATAGTGGGGCCAACAGGACACCATCCCGAGCGGAGACGGGTCAGCAGCGCAGAGATGTTCCCAGCCGATGCACAGGCGAGCGGTCCACCCCGGGTCCCGACTCTGGACAGCCAGCACTTCATCCATGGCCACCGGACCTGTGCCCCCCACCCCCTCCACAGGAAGAGGGGAGCAGAGGAGAAAAGAAAAGAAACGGCAGATCAACTGGTCTAAAAGGGGGGCTATTTAAAGGCTAGAGTATACAAATGAGTTTTAAGATGGGACTTAAATGCTTCTACTGAGGTAGCATCTCTAATTGTTACCGGGAGGGCATTCCATAGTACTGGAGCCCAAATAGAAAATGCTCTATAGCCCGCAGACTTTTTTTGGGCTCTGGGAATCACTAATAAGCCGGAGTTCTTTGAACGCAGATTTCTTGCCGGGACATATGGTACAATACAATCGACAAGATAGGACGGAGCTAGACCGTGTAGTATTTTATACGTAAGTAGTAAAACCTTAAAGTCACATCTTAAGTGCACAGGAAGCCAGTGCAGGTGAGCCAGTATAGGCGTAATATGATCAAACTTTCTTGTTCTTGTCAAAAGTCTAGCAGCCGCATTTTGTACCAATTGTAGTCTTTTAATGCTAGACATAGGGAGATCCGAAAATAATACGTTACAGTAGTCGACGCTGAGATCAGCGTCGCTAGTGGATCAAATAGAACGAATTTTAGCGATATTACGGAGATGAAAGAAGGCCGTTTTAGTAACACTCTTAATGTGTGATTCAAACGAGAGAGTTGGGTCGAAGATAATACCCAGATTCTTTACTGATTCGCCTTGTGTAATTGTTTGGTTGTCAAATGTTAAGGTGGTATTATTAAATAAATGTCGGTGTTTAGCAGGACCGATAATCAGCATTTCCGTTTTCTTGGCGTTGAGTTGCAAGAAGTTAGCGGACATCCATTGTTTAATTTCATTAAGACACGCCTCCAGCTGACTACAATCCGGTGTGTTGGTCAGCTTTAGGGGCATGTAGAGTTGGGTGTCATCAGCATAACAATGAAAGCTAACACCGTATTTGCGTATGATGTCGCCTAGCGGCAGCATGTAAATACTAAAGAGTGCAGGGCCAAGAACCGAACCCTGAGGAACTCCGCACGTTACCTTAACATAGTCCGAGGTCACATTATTATGGGAGACGCACTGCATCCTGTCAGTAAGATAAGAGTTAAACCACGACAAAGCTAAGTCTGACATACCAATACGTGTTTTGATACGCTCTAATAAAATATTATGATCGACGGTATCGAAAGCAGCGCTAAGATCAAGAAGCAGCAACATAGATGACGCATCAGAATCCATCGTTAGCAGTAGATCATTAGTCATTTTTGCGAGGGCTGTCTCCGTAGAGTGATTTGCCCTGAAACCGGATTGTTGTGTATTGTTTTGTTGGATTGATAAATAAAAAACAAAAAACAAAAAACAAAACACGTATTGGTATGTCAGACTTAGCCTTGTCGTGGTTTAACTCCTATCTTACTGACAGGATGCAGTGCGTTTCCCATAACAATGTGACCTCGGAGTATGTCAAGTTAACGTGCTGAGTTCCACAGGGTTCGGTTCTTGGCCCTGCACTCTTCAGCATCTACATGCTGCCGCTAGGTGACGTCATGCGGTACGGTGGTAGCTTTCACTGTTATGCCGATGACACCCAACTCTGTATGCCCCTAAAGCTGACCAACACGACGGATTGTAGTCAGCTGGAGGCGTGTCTGGATGAAATTAAACAATGGATGTCCGCTAACTTTTTGCAACTCAACGCTAAGAAAACGGAAATGCTGATTATCGGTCCTGCTAGACACCGACATTTATTTAATAATACCACCTTAAATTTTGACAACAAAACCATTACACAAGTCGACTCAGTAAAGAATCTGGGTATTATCTTTGTGTCACACATTAAGAGTGTTACTAAAACGACCTTCTTTCATCTCCGTAATATCGCTAAAATTTGTTTTATTTTGTCCACTAGCGACGCTGAGATCATTATTCATGCGTTCGTTACCTCTCGTCTCGATTACTGTATTGTATTATTTTCGGGCCTCCCTACGTCTAGCATTAAAAGATTACAGTTGGTCCAAAATGTGGCTGCTAAACTTTTGACAAGAACAAGAAAGTTTGATCATATTAGGCCTATACTGGCTCACCTGCACTGGCTTCCTGTGCACTTAAGATGTGACTTGAAGGTTTTACTACTTACGTATAAAATACTACACCGTCTAGCTCCATCCTATCTTGCTGATTGTATTGTACCATATGTCCCGGCAAGAAATCTGTTCAAAGAACTCAAGCTTATTAGTGATTCCCAGAGCCCGAAAAAAGTCTGCAGGCTATGGAGCGTTTTCTATTCGGGATCCTGTACTATGGAATGCCCTCCTGGTAACAGTTAGAGATGCTACCTCAGTAGAAGCATTTAAGTCCCATCTTAAAACTCATTTATATACCGTATATTACCAAATAGTAACCCAGGCGTTTATTTCACAAAATCGATTTTGGAGACAGGCGTTTAAAAGAAGCAGGCGGTTATTTGCACAAGGCTTTTATTTATTTTTGCACCAGCCTGCACCAGGCCATTATTTGGTTACAATGGTTACTGTCCAGTATTTTTTTTTTTTCGTACAAAAAACTTTAAATGTAAAAGCTATTGTAAACATACAAACAAAAAAACAAGAGATCAACATGAGGTAGGCTATCAAAAGACAAGAGATCAACAAGGCCTCAACATGGCAGTGGTGCAACAATTGTCAAATAGAATACCAATACTAAAAATAAATAAACTTTTTAAATAAAGCAGCCTACCGGGAAAAATAAAATTATGGCACCAAGTACTCAAGTATAAAATCCACCATCAAAACAGAACAATAATACTGTCACTTAAATAAAATAAAGGCTACAGTACTCCAAGTTTGAAATAAAGCAGCATAAAATAAAAATAAAATTATGGTACCAAGTACTCTATAAAACCATCAAAACAATAATACTGCAGCAAACACAACCCATTTTAATCTAAATTATGCAAATAACAGCCCATGGGCGGTTATTTGGACATAGGCGGTTATTAGGAAGAGGCGGTTAATTCACAAAATGGGGTCGGACCCCGGGCGGCTATTAGGACATGGCCGGTTATTTGCCCAAGGGCGTTTATTTGGTAATATATGGTACTCTAGCCTTTAAATAGACCCCCCTTTTAGACCAGTTGATCTGCCGTTTCTTTTCTGCTCTTCCCCAGAGGGGCGGCACAAATTAGGTGACTACAGATGACGCACTTGCTGTTCAAAGTCGGGACCCGGGATGGACCACTCATCTGTACATCAGTTGGGGACGTCTCTGCGCTGCTGACTTGTCTCCACCCAAGACGATCTCTGGCTGGCCCCACTATGGACTGGACTCTCACAATATTATGCTAGATCCACTCGACGTCCATTGCACCGGTCGCCCAGGGGGGTCCCCACATCTGCGGTCCCCTCTAAGGTTTCTCATTGTAATCCCATTGGGTTGAGTTTTTTCCTGCATGCCCTGATGTGGGATCTGAGCCGAGGATGTCGTTGTGGCTTGTGCAGCCCTTTGAGACACTTGTGATTTAGGGCTATATATATACACTTTGATTGATTGATTGATTGATTGATACATGTGTTTTGGGAGGAGATCAGAGATTGGCTGAGAAACCAGGGTGTGGAGATGTCCTCATTCTCTATAGAAGAGATCAAATTTGGTATTTTTTGCAAACGACTGTAAAATAGAAATGTTTGTCAACATTATATATGCTCCAGGCAAATTTTTTTTACATAAATGTCGATTTTCTGAAAGTAAGGCCTACATTTTCTAATTGGCTTAATGAGGTTGATTGGCAACACTAAATTGGCCCTAGTGTGTGAATATGAGTGTGAATGTTGTCTGTCTATCTGTGTTGGCCCTGTGATGAGGTGGCGACTTGTCCAGGGTGTACCCCGCCTTCTGCCCGAATGCAGCTGAGATAGGCTCCAGCATCCCCTGCGACCCCAAAAGGGACAAGCGGTAGAAAATGGATGGATGAGGGTTACAATTATCAATCAAGAGTACAAAAGCCCTTAAATTGATATCCTTGTTAAAAAAAAAAACGTTTAAAGTGATTTAGGTAGCCCTTTTTTTATTTTTTTTATTCATATTTTTTAGTACAATTACTCTATCTGTATTTGCATTTGTTTTATTTCCTTGATGTTGAAAGTGCAACCAAACCTAACCCCCCTCCACATCCCACCCCCCGGATTGTAAAATAATGTAAATAATTCAATGCAGGGCCGGCCCGTGGCATAGGCCGTATAGGCAAGTGCTAAGGGCGCCGTCCATCAGGGGGCGCCACGCGCCCCCTGATGGGGGCGCGTGGCGCATGGCGCCCCCATCAGAAGTTGGTACTATTATTTCTAAATACAAAAAATAATCCCACGTTAATTAAAATGCAAAGTAAAGCCTATTTAATAGAAATATTATATGGTACAACATTACGCCCCCCCCCCCCCTCTCTCCCCCCGCACGGTGCGCCCTCTCCCTTCCCGTATCATGACTCTTTTTGGACGTCACCACATCAAAAAATCAACACAAGATGTCAAAACGGCCAAAACTGTCAGGTGCCCAGGGAAGAAAAAAGAGAAAAGAAGAGGAGGAGAAACGAGAAAAGACAGTGGTAGCAGGTAGGTAACGTTAGCCTACATGAAATTATTTGTCTGTTACAGAATGTGATAGTAACCTGGCTTTTTAGCATTAAGCTAATGTTACATGATTCGGCAATTGCTAATCAATAAATAGCTAGTTCTGTTTTAACGTCGGGTTAATATTGTGGAGGGGGCTAAATTGTTATGGAAAATAATAATGTAACGTTAGGTAATTACAGTACTCCCACCTTACATTCCTCAGGGACATTTCTTTCTTTCTTTAGTTTATTTCGAACATGAACACACTTACATCATAATACATCACACTATTTCATATCATTTCATTTTACATCATGCCCGAAAAGGAGTAGGAAGAAGCAAAGCTTATTTAATCCTACCCCTTTCCCACTTCAAAGCGTTTACAAATATATAGAATCATTTACTGACCTTTTTATATAATAAAATAACATCTATGAATTAGTATACAACAGCTTTTTAATATGTAATTAATTAATTAATTCAGTCATTATTAACATACTGAGATGAAGAATATCTTATTTTCAATAAGGTTGAAAGTATTTCTCATAATTCTTCTTCTTTGTACTCTGTAAGCACTATTATTTTGAACAACCTCTTAAACTGGATCATATCAGTACAATTTTTAACTTCTTTACTTAATCCATTCCATAATTTAATTCCACATACTGATATGCTAAAAGTTCTAAGTGTTGTACGTGCATATAAATGTTTGTATTAGATCTTTTAAGCAGGTGTTTTTTGTTTACATTGTTATTGCCTTCTGGTTAGCTAATGTTTGCCCTGCAGGTAATCGTCACTTTTCCACCCCTTTATATATTAGGTATAGTTGTAAGTAAAAAAAAAAGGTCAAAGACAAAGCTATTCGGGTTCTTGTGAGTATATACACTTCACTGCCGATGTGGGGCGGGCGCCACCTAAAATCTTGCCTAGGGCGCCAGATTGGTTAGGGCCGGGCCTGATTCAATGTATATACTCTGATGATTAACTTGTGTGATCACTTATTATGCTGATAGTATATATTTGTACCATGAATTGATTAACGTGGACCCCGACTTAAACAAGTTGAAAAACTTAATTCGGGTGTGCACATCACCCCTATTTTAGCGTCCCTTCACTGGCTCCCTGTGCGTTACCGAATACATTTTAAACTCCTTTTATTTGTTTTTAAATGTCTAAACAACCTCGCGCCAACCTATTTCTCCGACCTCCTTCAGCCTTACCGACCCACCCGATCCTTAAGATCAGCCGATCAGCTGCTGTTGACGGTCCCTGACACAAGGCTGAAGCTTAGAGGTGACAGAGCTTTCGCCGTTGCTGCTCCCAAGCTCTGGAACGACCTACCCCTGAGTGTTAGACAAGCCTCCTCTCTTCCTGTTTTTAAATCTCTCTTAAAAACATACTTTTATTCCATGGCTTTTAACACTGAGTGATATCCATCCTGCAATGGCGCCCCATAATACACCTGCTGTGATCCTGTTTTTATATTTTTATGTTTTTATTAATTCTATTTTAATTATTTATTTTTTATCGTGTTCTGTTTGTGTTGTGTTGTGTTTGCTCGGTACTCGTTTTATCTTTTAACCTGCTCATTGTACAGCACTTTGGCTACCCCTGTGGTAAATTTTAAATGTGCTCTATAAATAAAGTTGATTTGATTTGATTTGATTTGTTACCATTTAGTAGTCAATTGTACGGAATATGTACTGTACTGTGCAATCTAGTAATAAAAGTTTCAATCAATCAAAAAACGTGACTTTTGTGCGAATTATAAATGTATGTTTGTTATTCAATTAAAAAAAATGATAATAATAATAAAAAACAACAACAATGATGTTCCGGTACAATTTTGCCCCTCGGCGGTTAATCTCAGAAACTGCATTTTTACCGTCTATGTTATTTATTTTGTCCCTCCTGCCTCGCCGTAGTCGTCCCTGCAAAGTCTGACGTGTGTATTTGTTGTTGGAGCCCGGATGTCATACAATACTCTACTTCCGGTCGGCTTCCATATGCTATGACAGTAGTAATGTCACGTCGCCTCGCTGTTGTTTCGTAAATAAGTCACTAATGAATTTGACAAAATATGTCGTCCAACTTGACATTAGACCTCGAAGACCATCGACGTTGTTTCATGATGGGCAGCGAAGGAACTGGCTTTTCTATGGACCACGGAAGCGAGTGGGGTAAGTTTGTGAGCTTCCTCGTCACTATAGCGGGGGCGAGGAATGGCTCACAAAAATCAACATGCTGTTCATTTATCACAGCGTTATAATAAGAGGAAAACTGTCGTTAGTTTTAATTTAAAAATATATCGTAAGGTTACCACATTCTTCATGTTAGCCTGAGATTTAACATTAGTTAGCTGGAATTGACGTGATGATGTAATCGCCTGTGCTTGAACGCAACCACAACAAACATCACATAGAGTGCTTGTACTGTAGACCTTTCACACTCAAATATTGTTATGTTTTGTTTGTTATTTGCCATATGATGCTGCAATGATGAGCATTATTACACTACAAATGCAGCAATACAAATAACAATAGAAATAGCACTATTGATAATGGATAATAACAATAATTGTATCTATGATCAACAATACAATTATTTCAAATGCAACAATACATATATGTAATGATAACTTGAAATACAAAAGAAAGCGGATAAATGGAGGGGAAGAAAGAGAAGCCAACTATATCAACCTTGTAGATTGTTATAGTAACCATAGGTTAAGCTTTGTCAGTGTGCCATGTGTTACCACGTTTCCCCTAGGGCAGGGGTCGGCAACCCAAACTGTTGAAAGAGCCATATTGGACCAAAAATACAAAAGCAAATCTGTCTGGAGCCACAAAAAATTAAATCCATATTACATACAGATAGTGTGTCATGAGATATACATTTAATTAAGAGGACTTAAAGGAAACTAAATGAGCTCAAATATAGCTACAAATGAGGCATAGTGATGCACTATGTACATACAGCTAGCCTAAATAGCATGTTAGCATCGATTAGCTTGCAGTCATGCAGTGACCGAATATGCCTGATTAGCACTCCAACAAGTCAATAACATCAACAAAATTCACCTTTGTGCATTCACACACACGTTTGGTGGACAAAATGAGACAGAAAAAAAAGTGGCATAAAACACGTCCTAGAAAGTCGGAGAAAGTTGTACATGTAAACAAACTAAGGTGAGTTCAAGGACCGCCAAAATTAGTAGGACAAAACGGCGCTCGCCAAATACTCGAATCAGTGAAGCATGTTTAATACAAACAGTGTGCTTTATAACAATTAGGAAGGTTTGTGTCATGTTTCTCCTACAGAAACCATATTAACACAAAAAATATCTTTTTTCCACCTCATCTTTTTCCATTTTTCATACATTTTTGAAAAAGCTCCAGAGAGCCACTAGGGCGGCGCCAAAGAGCCGCATGCGGCTCTCGAGCCGCGGGTTGCCGACCCCCGCCCTAGTGCAACACTGTTAATATATGTTTGATGAAACGTGATATTATGCATGAGTGTATGTGTATATATATATGTACTTATATATGTACAGAATGTGTATCTGTGTTTGTACAGTGAATGTATATGTACAGTATGTGTATATGTATGTTTGCACAGTGAATGTATATGTACAGTATGTGTATATTTTTGTATGTTATATATGTATATGTTTGTTCAAATTGTTTTTTTACATACAGACCTCAGTCTTTTTGATGAGCTGGACTCCCTGGGAGATGCAGACGAATTGCTAAGGGCTCTCGACAACGTGGACTATGTAAGTACCGGTACTGATATGATCCAACATCAGCGGTATGGCTTGTAGAGCAACCATCAAGGAAAATTGTGACGTGTACCCAAAAGAAAACTGGTTTCTGCCCTTTAACTAGAACGGCAATAAAGACATACCGTCATTGCCATAGTAAATGTCAACACAGAGGAACGTCAACTAGGGCTGGACCGAAAAAAACAATATCAATGCATGTTGCAATAGACATGTAATCGATATCAATAATAAATGCATTTGATAAAAAGTTAGATAAATATATATTTTTTGGGTCGGAAGGAGCCGTAAGTTACGGAGCAAGGTTGATTGCATGAACAAAGGCACTTACAAAACAAGAAATGGTCAGTGAGCAATAGGTGGGTTATGCCAATCAGGTAACATGATCAACTGTCAAGTTTAATTGCACCATCTTGCTGTCTTGCTGTTGATTCTCTGCATGGAGTGAGAAGAAAAAGTAAAACATAGTGCTGCAGAGAGCAAAGAAATTGTGGATAAAAGAAGAAAAGTCCGTTTTTGTTGGTGAACTTTATGATAATGACAGGTGTGTTATAAAATCCCGCCAAACTTTTGAATGCATGTATTTATTTTGCTGACATCCAAATGCATCTTTTGACTGCAGAAAGTTGGTAACCTGTTACTCTGTTGACGTGGCATCGTCTTGTTTTCAGCTGGAATAATGCCTGTGTGTAATGCAAAAGCCTGTTGACAATCACATTGTTTACACGTGCGTTCTGCTCCAAAATATTACATTGTTTACATGCCTGTTCTGTTTCAAAATCGTCAATCTTACATGTCGGTTATGTTTTTGTATTTACTGGAACAAGCTAATATTTCCGACTTCCCCAGCAGTCTCAAATGCAGCAGTAGCCCGCTAAATAGTAGCATTTTGCTCCAAAGGCGCTAGCTCATTAGCGTATTAGCCGCCTACAACGTTGTATACTCGTCAGTAACATTGCGAAAGTGTGCAGTGGTTGAAGGGGAACTGCACTTCTTTTTTAATTTTGCTCATCATTCACAATCCTTATGAGAGACAATTTAGCCAGGTTGTAATCTAAGATCGAAAATCGAATTGTGCAGCTGCAGTGTTGACATACATATTACCTATTCCCTGTTATTTGGTGAAAGTAAATTCTATATTATAAATCGAGCCTCTCACCTAGATTAAAAAAAAAGGTTGTGGACATAAACCGAGGAGTTGGTCAACTTGGACATTTATTTTTTACCCGTAGATGGCGAGAAATACACAAAAAGACACTTGTTTTTTTATTAACCTTTTGCAAGGATTATGATTAGTGAGAGCAGACCTTCTACATTAAGTGATTATTCTATTATGTTTGTTGTCCCCATGAAGTCTGTCATGATTAGTGTTGTTGTTGTTGTCTAAGGAAAAAGCAAACGTGATTCATCTCTGAAAGTAATGCACCGCAGCCTGTTTAAAATGATCAAAATACGTAAATATAACATGTTATTATGAATGTGCCTGTTACTACATTACATATATCCTTACAGCATGTATGTAAAACATTGATGGAGGTGTTTGAATGTTTTTAGAGCGCTTTATAGGCAGAAGAGAGTGACTCCCATTGTTAGCTGACTTTCATTTACGTTTGTTTACGTGTTAGAATACATAAAAAAAGAAAAACATATAAGCGCATATCTCACATAATGATTGTGAAAGATAGGTAAAATTCCAAATAAAAAGTGCAGTTACTCTTTAAACATGGTAAATGCTTAAAATCCCCAAATGGAATATCATAAACCAGTAGTGGGTCAAAAACTTGTTCCAGTGGCATCATGTCGTTTATAACCGTAATTGACTTCCTGACAGCAAATTATTTGAACACGAGTTTCATGGCTGCAACACGTGCCAAAGTAGTTGGGAAAGGGCATGTTCACCACTGTGTTACATGGCCTTTCCTTTTAACAACACTCAGTAAACGTTTGGGAACTGAGGAGACACATTTTTTAAGCTTCTCAGGTGGAATTCTTTCCCATTCTTGATTGATGTACAGCTTAAGTTGTTCAATAGTCCGGGGGTCTCCGTTGTGGTATTTTAGGCTTCATAGTGCGCCACACATTTTCAATGGGAGACAGGTCTGGACTACAGGCAGGCCAGTCTAGTACCCGCACTCTTTTACTCTGAAGCCACGTTGATGTAACACGTGGCTTGGCATTGTCTTGCTGAAATAAGCAGGGGCATCCATAGTAACGTTGCTTGGATGGCAACATATGTTGCTCCAAAACCCGTATGTACCTTTCAGCATTAATGGCGCCTTCACAGATGTGCAAGTTACCCATGTCTTGGGCACTAATACACCCCCATACCATCACAGATGCTGGCTTTTCAACTTAGCGCCTTTAACAATCCGGATGGTTCTTTTCCTCTTTGGTCCGGAGGACACGACGTCCACAGTTTCCAAAAACAATTTGAAATGTGGACTCGTCAGACCAGAGAACACTTTTCCACTTTGTATCAGTCCATCTTAGATGAGCTCAGGCCCAGCGAAGCCGACGGTGTTTCTGGGTGTTGTTGATAAACGGTTTTTGCCTTGCATAGGAGAGTTTTAACTTGCACTTACAGATGTAGCGACCAACTATAGTTACTGACAGTGGGTTTCTGAAGTGTTCCTGAGCCCATTTGGTGATATCCTTTACACACTGATGTCGCTTGTTGATGCAGTGCAGCCTGAGGGATCGAAGGTCACGGGCTTAGCTGCTTACGTGCAGTGATTTCTCCAGATTCTCTGAACCCTTTGATGATGTTACGGACCGTAGATGGTGAAATCCCTAAATTCCTTGCAATAGCTGGTTGAGAAAGGTTTTTCTTAAACTGTTCAACAATTTGCTCACGCATTTCTTGACAAAGTGGTGACTCTCGCCCCATCCTTGTTTGTGAATTACTGAGCATTTCATGGAATCTACTTTAACACCCAATCATGGCACCCACCTGTTCCCAATTTTCCTGTTCACCTGTGGGATGTTCCAAATAAGTGTTTGATGAGCATTCCTCAACTTTATCAGTATTTATTGCCACCTTTCCCAACTTTGTCACGTGTTGCTGGCATCAAATTCTAAAGTTAATGATTATTTAAAAAAAAAAAGTTTATCAGTTTGAACATCAATTGTAGCATATTCAACTGAATATGGGTTGAAAATGATTTGCAAATCATTGTATTCCGTTTATATTTACATCCAACACAGTTTCCCAACTCATATGGAAACGGGGTTTGTATATATAATATATTTTAATATTATATGTATTATATATAATATATATAATTTATGCAAACAGACACAGAGCTTTTATCCACATCATGCTATAACCGATAAAAACTATGTATTGTTTATAATGTAATGTAATCATAATATATAATAAAGATGCAAGTAACCATTTTAAAGGAGAGACACTTTTATTTCTCATTACTGTAGAATTGTTTACCATTGTACTGTGATTGGAAGGTAAATAACTTAATCTCAAATAAACAAACAAAAAAATAAAATTGACTCTCATTTCTGTAAGCAAAAATCTTACTTAAATAATTATTGAACATCTTAAGGTGCATTTTTTTTCCCATTTGGAAAAACTAGGTCGTTTTTTATTTGTTGCCATCTATCAATCACGACATTCTGGCTCATTCGTCCGTGTTGATGGGCTCATATTGCCTATCCATTTTGAAGCTGAAATTTCCCCACAACAGGACATTTGGCTATGTAGGCATATTTTTGTTTCCATAATTTTTGTTACTCTGCGGAACTTTGCACTTCCTCTGACGGGCTTACCGCATTCAGTTAATTCTACTGTATGTGCTCAAGTGCTTGAAGTGATACACAGAGTGAGACGTCGTTCTCCCTGTTTGAATCGAGAGACAAAGAAACTTTTTTTTATTTCTAGTTTTTTTTTTTGGGCGAACATGTCTGTCACTAAATGTAAGTGAACGAAAAAACCTTCAACCTCTTGCGGTTACGTTATCGCGCTGTAACCTCAATTTTGATTTGATGTTGATTAATCGCGCAGCCGTACACTACTGTATAACTTTGAATAATGTTTTTTGATGCACCATGCTATACTCCAGTCTCCCCCAAAAAAACAGTAGTTTCTGTCACTAATCAAGTGTTTTTCTATAAAACAATATTGTGTGCTTTTGCGTTTCAGACCAACGGGGTTCCACAATTTGACTTTGATATTGCCATACCTCCATGGCCTGAAGGGTACACAAGCAGCACCTGCACAGGTACAGATAAAACTGCAGATGGCACACAGACATAATACACTGCGTTGTATTACATGCAATGTCATCTTACTAACCAAAGATGACTTTGTATGTAAACATCGTATGTACATGTCTAGCTTCATGTGATATTTAGCTCCAGCTCCAGTCTTGTTGATTTAAATACAAGAAAATTAGGTGCTTTCTATTGATAAAGGACATGTTTGACTTGGTGGCTCGAGGGGACGCCTAATGTAGGAGTCACACATTTGTCTTTGTCCTTGTGCATTCAGATGGTGATGTGAGCGTGCACTCTCTGTCACCTGCTCACACTGTCAGCTCGCTCCCTTCCCCCTCAGCTGCGGAAGCCCGATCACCATACGTCTTACACGTAAGTCCAATGCTTTCACACGTTGAATTTTGTCCTCCTCTCCCTTGATTATTAATGTGAAAATCCAGATGGCACCTCGTACACGGACAGCTGCTCACGGGCTTTGCTGACCGTCACCTACTGTACTGTACACTCCTGAGAGCTACTTATTAGCAGAAGCCTTAAACACCTTGTCAACTTTATATTTAGCATCCATCCTAGGGACCTTTTTTTTATTTTATTTAATACTGAAAGTGTTGACAACTTCGCATAATTTCAAAGTAAAATGTTTTCTTACGGTTAAATGAAGGACATATTTGCAGGTCTTGTATGTACGACTAGGAATATTAATGATTTTAATCTATATAGAGCGGTATTTGTCATGGTGGCGCATGTTGGCTGATGGCGCGATCGCAGAATGCAGAGACGGAAGGCAGTGTACAGGTCAAAGAGAGATAAACAAAAGGCTAGTGCAAGGCACATAGCGGCATCCGAGTAACTCATACACACTGACAAAAGGCAATAATTCAGCGTTGGCAAGGAGCAACAGACGTACCTATGTAGACTTGATTAGAGTTTGAAAACTAAACAGAAAATGAAGTAGCAAAACAAGGAGTTCAACAGGAAGTACAACCAAAATAAGAGCACCTGGACAGGAAATGATACAGAACACAGGAAAATAACAAACAGTCACTACGTTTCCATACACTAAATTAGTCTGATTTCTTAAATAGTTAGTTTTTTTGTATTTTCACACCTGTATGTGAAACCCAAGTGTCCATGCACAATCTCAAATGCAACTATTGGTCTCCCGTACACTGGGGGGGGCGCTTATTTAATTTTAGCACGAATAACTGAATTACTTTTCCGGTTGACCTATGACGTCACACTAGGATTTGCGGACCCTTAAAAATTGTTTTAAGTGATAGGCACTGTAATATTGGCGCAGATTACAAATAATAGGTCTCTAATGGCTATGCTGATGTTAAATAGCGGACAGCATCAAGAAATGATCTTGGATTGCACTACGGGCATGACGCTACTACCAAGTAGGGATAATGTTCGAAAACCGGTTCTCCCGATGCTTCGATAAGAAAAGAACCGATTCCATGGATTCAAATCCCCTTTTGAGAACCGGTTCCTGTTATCGAAGCCACTATACCGTATTTTCGCGACCATAGGGCGCACCGTATTAAAAGGCGCCGTGTCAGTTACGGGTGCTATTTCTGTATTTAACGCATAAATATACTAGCTTAAAACATACGCTAGCATGCATGGACGCTGTTTTAAAAAGGCAGCAGGAGCAAAGCTGAGTTCGGTTGCTCTTTATTGAAGTATTTATCAATGTACTCACATAATTTTTTGATCAATCCTCATCCACAAATCCATCAAAGTCCTCATCTTCTGTGTCCGAATTAAACAGTTGGGCAAGTTCTCCGTCAAACACGCCAGATTCCCTCTCCTCATTTTCAAAGTCAGTCTGGTTGTTGTATTTAGAGCCAAACTATTTGAAAATTTAGACTAATTTAGTGCATGTCCAAACTGTCGTGTGGGATTGTGACAATATTAATTCCTTCTTTAAGGAGAAATTGCGTTTTTGTTGTTTTGTTTGTTATTGTTTCATAACAAACAGGTGATAATATTGTATATTAAAATACTAGGGCTATAATGATAATTATCACACGTTTTGAAATATTTTTTATGGGATTAAAAACATTAAGCGCTACACAAAGTGTTATACTATTAAAACGGCTGTTTAAATTTTTTTATTTTTTTTTACATTAATTGTGAAATTCATTGAATTATGTTATCTTTCAGCCCTAAACAATTGTATACACTTTCTTTGATTATTTTTTTGAAATATGTATACCGGTAGTCATATAAGTCAATACATAGACTCAAATCAAGTCATGTAAGTTTTTCCATAATAAAATAAATCACACATTTTTTAATGTAGTGGTTATTTTCTCAACTGCAGACAGTACCTGATGTTTATTAGAGGTAAGCTGTTTGGTAGCGATGAGGCCTTTATTTGTATAAATGCCTGTTAAAGAAATGATATAGATCAGTGTTTTTCAACCACTGTGCCGCGGCACACTAGTGTGCCGTGAGATACAGTCTGGTGTGCCGTGGGAGATGATCTAATTTCACCTATTTGGGTTAAAAATATTTTTTGCAAACCAGTAATCCGCAAATAATGTGTTGTTGTTAAGTGTCTGTGCTGTCTGGAGATCGGCAGACTTACCATGTTATACTCTTCCATATCAGTAGGTGGCAGCAGGTAACTAATTGCATCGTAGATGTCGGAAACGACGGGAGGCAGCGTTCAGGTAAAAATGGTGTCTAATGCTTAAACCAAAAATAAACAAAAGGTGAGTGCCCATAAGAAAATTAAGGCATTGAAGCTTAGGGAAGGCTATGTAGAACGAAACTAAAACTGAACTGGCTACAAAGTAAACAAAAACAGAATGCTGGACGACAGCAAAGACTTACAGCGAGTGGAGCGTCCACAAAGTACATACGAACATGACATGACAATCATCAATGTCCCCACAAAGAAGGATAGCAACAACTTGAATATTCTTGATTGCTAAAACAAAGCATATGCAGAGAATAGCGTTCAAGGAAGACATGAAACTGCTACAGGAAAACACCAATAAAACGGGAAAAGCCACCAAAATAGGAGCGCAAGACAATAACTAAAACACTACACACAGGAAAACACCAAAAACCTTAAAATAAGTCACAGTGTGATGTGACAGGTCGTGACAGTACACCTACTTTGAGACAAGAGCTATAGTGATGCATGTTTGGTTATGGTTTAAAGTCATATCCAACACTTGCGACTTGACTTTTTACTGTCAACATCGGCTGCTGGGTTTCATTTTTTAATGATTGTGTGCCTCAGAATTTTTTCTATGAAAAAAATGTGCCTTGGCTCAAAAAAGGTTGAAAAACACTGATATAGATAATGTGTAAGGTCCATTTAAGCACTCACTTCAAGTTACAGAAATGGTTATTTGCCTGATTGACAAAAAGGTTTAGAATCCAATTGCTTGCCTACTCTTAGAGAAGAGGTTGGCCAGATACTGAACGTACATCTTCTTCCTGCAGGATGAGGCTCTGTCTCCACAATCGCAGCTCTCGCCGGTGTCGGTGTGCTCCGAGTCCAGTGGCTTTTCTGAAATCCCTCCCCAGGCCAAGAAAGCCCCAAAGAGAAACAGCCAGAACACAAGAGGTGAATTGTTAGATTTGAAAGCCCTACGGACAGTTCATAATTTTAACTGTCCTTTCATTTTGCACACATCATACAGCCAAAGCAGCACAGCCAGTCAAGCGGCCCATACAGAATACCTCCAAAGTGTCCATCCAGCCTAAACCGGTCATTGCAGCTGTGTCATTGGCTCATGCAGCTGCTACCCTGCAGCCTAAGACCATCATCATCCAGCCCCTCCAGACCACAGTACTGCCTGTGGTCAAGGCAGCTCCAATCAGCATCCAGCCAGCGCCCTCCCCAGGTCAGGGCTTGCTCTGCAAACACACGACATTGCACTTTATTGCAACAGGCAATCACAACCAAGTGTGTTTTGGATTGAAAAAGCCACATTCAATTGTCTTAAGGAAAAAAAGTATTTAATCCCCAACTTTTGTTGCAACTAAATTTTTACAAATGAGTTGTATATACCCAGCAGAGGGTGCTGTTGGCTCACATTTAAAAGGGACTTGGCTGCTTCATTGGATACAGTAAGCTTTGCAGCCAAGTGACCATTACACGATCAAATCAAGTTTCCTCATTTAGTGACTTTGTCGTTTGTTTACTTAACCACTTTACCAAACATTTATTAGGGTTAGGAGTTTTAACTGTATTTGCTGTAGAACTTAATCTCTACTAAACATTCTAATTAATATTCTTTTGTGGTTTACCAGGCTTGTTCTCGTTGTGTGGTGTATCTTTAACACCTAAACCAGGGGTCGGTAACCCAATATGTTGAAAGAGCCATATTGGACCACAAATACAAAAAAGTAATCGGTCTGGATGAATTGATTTAAGTGGACCCCGACTTAAACAAGTTGAAAAACTTATTCGAGTGTTACCATTTAGTGGTCAATTGTACGGAATATGTACTGTACTGTGCAATCTACTAATAAAAGTCTCAATCAATCAAATCAAAAAAGCGGCAAACAATTTAAAGACTTAAATAAGTTTTATAATGAAGGCAACACATGATGTAAGTGACTAATTAGCTATATTAGCCTACTGTCAAAATGACTATGTGTCGCAGGCTGATGCAAATCTTTGTTGACAGAAATGTTGAAATGTAATATTTATTCTACACATTTTTACAACATTGGAAAACGCTAATATACTTCTCAGAGGGTGAGATAACTCCTGGAAATGACTGTCTTAGAATGGCCAGAGGTATAGATGTGTGTAGAAGTTAAAGGAAACGGCAGGCTGTCTTCTTCTAATGGATTTATTACATTCTTTGCAAACTGGTCCGGAACGACAACTATCAGAAATGCAGCCAATATTACATACAAATAATGTGTCATGAGACATGGAAAAATAAACTAAATACACAGTGGACATAAGTGAAGGAAATTGAATGAGCTCAAATATACCTACAAACAAGACATAATGATACAATATGTACATACAGCCTAAATAGCATGTTAGCATCGATTAGCTTGCAGCCATTCAGTGACAAAATATGCCTGATTAGCACTCCAACAAGTCAATAACATCAACAAAGCTCACCTTTGGGCATTCACGCACAGCATAAAACGTTTGGTGTACAAAATGAGACAAAGAAGGAGTGGCATGAAACACGTCTTTCTGTGGCAGTGTCGGAGAAAGTTGTACATGTAAACAAACTGTTGAGTCACAGTCCACACAAGAGTGAGTTCAAGGGCCGCTGAAATTAGTAGGACAAAACAGCGCTCGCCAAATACTCTCATCAGTGAAGCATAAACACAAACATATTAAACAGGGCAGCCACCAGGGCGCCGCTAAAGAGCTGCATGTGGCTCTAGAGCCGCATTAAACCAATGAAAATACTGCTGTTATCTTCAGAACCCAAGGCAGTGTATCTGACCGCTTCTTGACTTGGAGTTGAACTTGGTTTTGTCACTGGCGTGCTAAAAGCCAAGACTGCTAATAGCCAAGTCTAACTTTTCTAACCCAAAATAGAGGTGTAAAGTTGCATGTGCTGTTTTTTTTGTACTTCTTTTTAGGATTACCTCTTGAATATTCACAACATAGGTGGGCAGTCATTGAGCAGAGTGAAGAAAAACAACAAGAAATGTTCTCATTTGTCGTCACGCTCTGACTAATGTTATTCATAAAGAACAAACTGGTCTCTAGAGGCTTTTATAATCATCTGACTTTCATCGGCCTAATTTTGAAGTGGTAGGTACCATGTGCACTAATTAGCAGGACTGGCAAACTACTTGATTAGCTCTGACAGGCTGTTGCTGGTTTGTTTTGAGGAATGATTCTTGGAAGTCATTGCTCCTGTAGGGCTACCTATTGCGTTTGAATTTAGATAAAAAGAAAAAAACGGGACATTTTTTGGGTTGTTATCATTAAGTCATAAAACTAGTTCTCTATATGACAGGACTCTGCAGTTTAAGACCTACTGCAAATAATTATTCTGTATAATAAAAGAAACATGCTGCAAAAATGCTAGGCAAATATTCTCTATATCAGTGGTTCTTAAACTTTTTTACCACCAAAACCACCTCAGAAAACACTTGATGACCAACAGTGAATTGCAGTAGCCTAGTAGGCCTAAGTATTACTTAAAAACAAGGCATATTTTTTATTTAAAAAGTATATTTAATGTTTTTGGCCACGGTAACATTGCGCACAGTTTGATTTGCAACACTGTGTTTAAATATTTTAATATGTGATTCTTTGGCATACCAGTAGATGGAACCGTAGTGCTGTGTTGTTTTTAAGGACACACTGCTAAAAATCTAGTCAAAGATCCTCTCTATATGACAGGGGTGTGCTGCAGAGATGCTACTCAAAGAGCCTGACACATAACCAAAGCATTCTGCTGTTTCTAAGGACTTACTGCAAAAATGCTACCGTAATCAAAGATCCTCTATACAAATTGTGCAGACAAAATGCCAGTCAAAGATCCTCTGCATACCCGGATCATTCTGCTGTTTTTAAAGATCTACTGCAAAAATGCTAGTCAAAGTTTCCATAAGACAGGATCAGTCTGCTGTTTTTAAGGATCTACAGAAAAAATATATAGTACAGGAGTGCGCTGCTTTATTTAGGGGCCTGCCGGGAAAAAAGTGCGAGTCAGAGATCCCCTTTTTCAGTGTTTCTTAACCATAGGGCCAGGGCCCATTGTTGGGCCACGTGTGCCCCCTATAGGGCTGCCAAAAAATATCTGTTTCTCAGCTGTGATATACGCAGTATTATTCAGTTTGATACACTTTTCCACCACTTGTAGCAGTAATGACAATCTCAAACAAACAATTAAGTCTGGAGCTAAAGTCTTAGAACAGTTTCTTAAGCACAAAAAATGTGACTAAAGTGGTGAAGCTGTATTTTCATTTGCACTTAAACTTTATTGACTGTTTAGTTTAGAAACATATTAATTATTGATTTTTTTTTTTTAGCACAACAATTTAACACAAAATGTTTGTCTGTTATTTATGATTAATTTCTTATGCAGTATATTTCGTTAGTTTTTTCTAATCAGCCTGACCTAATCCTAAGGTTTGTGCTAAATAAATAATCATCTTTGTGATTAACATATGGTTTCAAATCATGTGCCAGTGTTGTAAACTGTAAGTAGGTTAGATATACAAAACCCAAAACCAGTGAAGTTGGCATGTTGTGTAATTCGTGAATAAAAACATAATACAATGATTTGAAAATCCTTTTCAACTTATATTCAATTGAATAGACTGCAAAGACAAGATATTTAATGTTTGGACCGAGATACTTAATTTATTTTTGGCAAATAATCATTAACTTAGAATTTAATGGCAGCAACACATTGCAAAAATGTTGGCACAGGGGCATTTTTACTATTTGAAATGTGGACTCGTCAGACCACAGAACACTTATGCACTTTGCATCAGTCCATCTTAGACGTTTCTGGGTGTTGTTGATAAATGGCTTTGGCTTTGCATAGTAGAGTTTTAACTTGCACTTACAGATGTAGCGACGAACTGTAGTTACTGACAGTGGTTTTCTGAAGTGTTCCTGAGCCCATGTGGTGATATCCTTTACACACTGATGTCGCTTTTTGATGCCGTACCGCCTGAGGGATCGAAGGTCCGTAATATCATCGCTTACGTGCAGTGATTTCTCCAGATTCTCTGAACATTTTGATGGTATTATGGACTGTAGATGGTGAAATCCCTAATTTCCTTGCAATAGCTTGTTGAGAAATGTTGTTCTTAAACTGTTGGACAATTTGCTCACGCATTTGTTCACAAAGCGGTGACCCTCGCCCCATCCTTGTTTGTGAATGACTGAGCATTTCATGGAATCTGCTTATATACCCAATCATGGCACCCAACTGTTCCCAATTAGCCCGTTCACCTGTGGGATGTTCCAAATAAGTGTTTAATGAGCATTCCTCAACTTTCTCAGTCTTTTTTGCCACTTGTGCCAGCTTTTTTGAAACATGTTGCAGGCATCAAATTCCAAATGAGCTAATATTTGCAAAAAATAACAACGTTTTCTAGTTTGAATGTTAAGTATCTTGTCTTTGCAGTCTGTTGAATTAAATATAAGTTGAAAAGGATTTGCCAATCGTATTCTGTTTTTATTTACGATTTACACAACGTGCCAACTTCACTGGTTTTGGGGTTTGTAATTATTGAATATGATTAAAAACAAAAGTAAGATTACTAATTCAGTGTTAATTATTCAGTGGACCCAGGACCCCTCTCTAGTGGAAAAGTTCCGCCCCGGGGTCAAAAAGATTAGGAACCCTGCCCTGGATAACTGAATTATTTGGGGGTTTTTTAGGACCTACAGCAAAAATGCTAGTCAAAGATCATCTATATGCCAGGAGCATTCTGCAGATTTTAAAGCCATACTAAACATCATTGTCAAATATCTTCTATATGACAAGAGTTGTCTGGTGGTTCAGGCTTCTGCTGCAAAAAAGTCCGTCTTCAGTTTAGAACCAAAAGTGATGTGTTTTTAAACCACACATGCACATTTATGACACACCTCTGCGCTCGGAATGTGGAAGTCAAAGACCAGAGGTCAAAGGTAGTAAACAACTCTTCCACCTGTAAACATTGTGACGGTCGTTAAAAAGGCGAGCAGGGTTAATGGAGGTCAGCGGTGGCGAGGGAGGTTCTGTGCCATCTGTAGCTGCAAGAGTGTCTTTAAACATAACTGACTAATAAGGCTTCCAGTTAATATGTTCCAATAACTGCACATGTTCTTGTTGGAGATGACAAGATAGATTACTGTCATCAGTCACAGTAGTGGGTACACACAATGCATCAGTCACTTTATTAGGTTCACACATACACAATTTAATACGATTTGATAAAATAAGTGTCTTTAGGGTATTAATGTAACACTGTGCCTATTATTGTGATCTGCACATTGTACTGTATGTGCCTCCACTGGATAAAGAAAAAATATTGGCGATGCTTGTTTTTCATTGGAAGGTGATCAAAAAAAAATTCTACTGTGTGAGGCCATAAAAAGTGCAGTCTGAAGGCGTCATCCTAAAGCTAACTGACGTTAATGTAACACAATGCAATAAACTCATAGCATTAATGCTAACTGTGTGTTGTGGTCTCTTACTCAGGTCAGCCCATCATGCTGTCTCAACCGAGCCAGTTGCTACAGATCAAAACCCCCCAGGTCGGCGTGGTTGCCATGCCGACCCTGGGCCAGGACAGTTCCGTCACTGCTCCACCCATGGTCTCCGTCACGCTTCAAAGCCCTTCTCCGGATGACGACGTGAGTAGCGTTTATGGGTTTGTGACGCCACAGTTTTACATGACGTTTGCCACGTGTTACTAGGCCGGGGGTCTGCAACCTGCGGCTCTAGAGCTCTAGCACCGCCCTAGTGGCTCCCTGCAGCTTTTTCAAAAATGTATGAAAATAGAAAAAGATGGGGGAAAATATATATTTTTGTTTTAATAGGGTTTCTGGAGGAGGACAACATGACACAAACCTCCCTAATTGTTAGAATTCCCACTGTTTATATTAAACATGATTCTCTGTTGAGAGTATTTAGCGGGCGCCGTTTTGTCCTACTAATTTTGGCGGTACTTGAACTCATCGTAGTTTGTATACATGTATAACTTTCTTCAACGATGCCAGAGAAAGACATTTTTTATGCCACTCCTTTTTTGTCTCATTTTGTCCACCAATCTTTTTATACTGTGCATGAATGCACAACAGTGAACTTTGTAGATGTAACTGACTTATGTGGAGTGCTTATCAAGCATATTTGGTCAGGGCGCACAGATCTTTTTGTATTTTTGGTCTAACATGGCTCTTTCAACATTTTGGGTTGCCGACCCCTGTACTAGGCAGAGTTAATCAGTCTCAGTCATTAAATACCATCATACATGTAAGCCGATCGGAACCTGTACTTATCCCTTTACTCATGCTATTCATTAGCTATTATGATCTCAGCTACGTGCTATTTGTGTTAGAATTCTTCTTGGTAACACTCCGTGTCTACTTCTGTGTTTATCGTTGCACATTTTTGTCTTGAACGTGCAAAATTAGTACTCTTTTCTGACTTTCTCACTTTTTCAGTTATGCTCCATCTGTGCACTGACATGCACATCCGCCTCATTGTCACTGTTTGAACTTAAACTACAAATCTTTCGTCCCCGTTGTCCAGGCTATTTGCCTCCGATACACAGACCCTCTGTGTTGTTTCAGGCTCGGGTCCACAGCGCCGCGGCTTTCGATTGCTCGCTCTTGTCTGACCTTTTGTGATGATTTTGAGAAATGTTCTCACAGCTATGTTTGTCGTATTCTTTTCCTGGGAGATGGATTTCCACATTTTGTGTTTTTGTCTTTGGCTGTTTGGCTTGGCGTCCGTGTTGCAAATTAGTTTTTGCGTCTTATTCTAAGGATGTAACAAGAAGTGTGATTGCATATGGAAGACATGGATCTTTGGCATTACCTCGACAGCAAAAATAACTAATAGCTTGATCTTGCTGTTTGTCTTGAACAATATTTTGACTGACTAAGCTCCAGTGAAATTTCACAAGTAAAGTTGTCTTTTAAATGTCAACAACCAATTCAAGGCTGTGAAAATACAAGTCTATAAGGACCCCCTGAAAGCAGTGTGGAGGAATTCCAATCCCTGGAGGCCAAAACAAACATGGTCCTAAACCATTTGTAAACCTAACCAACTCAATAAAGCATACAATAGAGAGAGGGGGGGGGGGGGGCTCTTCTCATTAATTATGGACAAACCTCATCTCAGTTTGTAGTGTTTTTTCCCCCCAAAATATATTTTTCATCTTAGCTTTAAAAGTCTTATCGTGTATTTCAACAACTTTAGGTATGTGTCAGAGGTCCCACAAAAGTGTATTGGAAGTGTGTTGTCCAAAATCAAGCTCTGATGCTGGAATTTAGACAATTTAAAAGCCAGACTGAGTAAACAGTTTTGTGTTTCTGTAGCTTCAAGGCTAATGTGTCTTGCAAGTATCGCTATTTTGCCTCTGTTGTAATTTTTACATATATTTCTGTACAGTGTTTCCCAAATGACTAAAATCTAATTGTGGCTATGGTGGATTGCGGGGATGGCATAATAAAGTTAAGTTAAAGTCCCAACGATAGTCACACACACATGCGCACACACACACATTAGGTGTGGTGAAATTATCCTCTGCATTTGACCCATCCTCATGTTCACCCCCTGGCACGTGAGAGGAGCAGTGAGCGGCAGCGGTGGCCACGCTCGGGAATCATTTTGGTGATTTAACCCTCAATTCCAACCCTTGATGCTGAGTGCCAAGCAGGGAGGTAATGGGTCTCATTTTTGTAGTCTTTGGTATGACTCGTCCGGGGTTTGAACTCACAACCTTCCCGTCTCAGGGCGGACATTCTAACCACAAGGCCACTGAGCAGATCAAATAAGTATAAATAATAATGTACATTTTGTATGTACATTGGAACTCTGGTTTACACACTTAATTGGTTCTTGAACAGGGTACGTAAACAGAAAAGTTTGTATTTTAAAGCTAATTTCTCTAAATAAAACAAGGTAAACATGATTCATGGGTTCCAGCCTCGAAAAAGTCCATATTTTAGTAAAAGTTTGTACACTCTGAACACAATATAACGCGTTATACAGTATTGTATAGCAAGCAATCATAGGGGGTGATGGATCAACTTTTTATTTGGTAACAAAGTCAAAACATCAACTAGCTTAACTGTCCTTACGTGCAGCCGCCTTGACGACACACACACACACACACACACACACTGTCACTAGCCCTGTGGTGCACTCACAGTGTGAAATCACAAAGCTCCTTAACTTCAACATCCAGGTCGCTAAATGATTACGAATAAAAAATAAAATCCACTTTACCTTGTCAGTTAATCTTTTTGGCGTGCTGCGGAAATGAGTGTAGGGGGAAGGGAGCGGTGTCGACACCGCTGTGAATACTTCCTGAATTTATCAAACCCACCATTGCTTTCTTTAGACTCACTGTAGGTAGCAAAACTAGAACAATAATGTCAAAAGGCTGTATAACACTTAAAAGTAGAGATGTCCGATAATGGATTTTTTGCCGATATCCGATATTCCGATATTGTCCAACTCTTAATTACCGATTCCGATATCAATCGATACCGATATATACAGTCGTGGAATTAACACATTATTATGCCTAATTTTGTTGTGACGCCCCGCTGGATGCATTAAACAATGTAACAAGGTTTTCCAAAATAATTCAACTCAAGTTATGGAAAAAAATGCCAACATGGCACTGCCATATTTATTATTGAAGTCACAAAGTGCATTATTTTTTTTAACATGCCTCAAAACAGCAGCTTGGAATTTGGGACATGCTCTCCCTGAGAGAGCATGAGGAGGTTGGGTTGGGGGGGGGGAGGGTCGGGGGTAATGGGGGGTGTATATTGTAGCGTCCCGGAAGAGTTAGTGCTGCAAGGGATTCTGGGTATTTGTTCTGTTGTGTTACGGTGCGGATGTTCTCCCGAAATGTGTTTGTCATTCTTGATTGGTGTGGGTTCACAGTGTGGCGCATATTTGTAAGTGTTAAAGTTGTTTATACGCCACCCTCAGTGTGACCTGTATGGCTGTTGACCAAGTATGCTTGCATTCACTTGTGTGTGTGTGAAAAGCCATAGATATTATGTGATTGGGCCGGCACGCAAAGGCAGTGCCTTTAAGGTTTATTGGAGCTCTGTACTTCTCCCTACATCCGCGTACCCAGCGGCGTTTTAAAAAGTCATAAATTTTACTTTTTGAAACTGATACCAATAATTTTGAAACCGATACCGATAATTTCCGAAATTACATTTTAAAGCATTTATCGGCCGATAATATCGGCAGTCCGATATTATCGGACATCCCTACTTAAAAAGCACACGATATAGCAATATATCAATTATCGCTGACTGAATGGACACTTGAGATCAATAAGCCCACAAACAATGACTCACCTGCAGGCACACATTAAATGAATGAAACGTTCATACACAGAATCAAGGTTTGTACAACAAAGCATATTTTTAGTTGGTCTGTGGTTTGTAAATCGAAAAGTTTTTTTAATGGGGGGTCTTAAATCGAAGTTCTACTGTCTCACTTTCAACAGTGTAATGTTAAATGTGGCCAAAAACGTCAGTAAAACTAACGTAGCAATGTTAGCTACAGTGTCAGCATTACTATTCTTATTCTTAACAGCAACATCATTTTAGGTTAGCCTATTCGCTAATGAAAAACGATCAAATTGACCTCTCCCACATACCGTATTAAACTAACTGACAGATAGTCAGCAGAACTCCAGGATTCATTTGAAGATGTGTAGCGAAGCCTTTAAAAAAAAATGTAAGGGGAAAAATGCACTATTACACTGTTAAAATTGAATGGCCAATCGTTGGTCATAGTGACTTTAAATGTATTTGTCGTGAAATGCAGCTGCGCTCACTTTACCAGCGGGATGGACTTTACATTATAACGTGAGCCGGTTAAAAATGCCTGTTAAAAACAGCCTTCCTGTGCCAGGTGTTACCATCTACTATACATCCAGTTTGTGTTATACTATATTGTGACCTATAGTTAGGATATTTTATCTCCTTTGCGTTAAACGGCTGCTAACGATTACATGCTTCAGACAGGTGTTGTGCAGGATGAAGCGTTTGCGACAGCTGTAAACAACCATCAGGGATCAGGGTCCCTGCTATTTCTTGGTGCTCTCGCACAGCCGGGAGATTTTGCTACTCCAGAATGAGAATGCTCCACAAATCTGCCATTGTAAGGATTAGGGGATTTAGAGACGGAGACCCATAAAAGGTATAAAGTGGGATGAGTTATGATGAACTAAAACGTGTTTCTTGCTCCCGAATGGCTTTAATATTGCAAGTGTCTCCAAAGCATATTAGAGATGATACGATTGTGAACATGTTTTGACATTGTTACTGCTGTGGGTCTCCTTATTCAATTTTAAGTAATACAATGACGAGCAACACAAAGTAAGACAAAGTGACAGCGAGGATTGCTTACAAAAGTCCCGTTATTAGTAGAAAATGCATGTATATGTTGGTTATTTTTAATAATAATATGAAAATAATAATAATAAACCCTACCTTCACCATTTACTGTAATTGCTTTTGAATGATGGGGATATACAGCATTGTTACAGTCTAGCAGGTTTTCAGGATTTTTTTCAGATTGATTGATTGATGTTTTTACACTGAGAAGCTTGTGCAGGCGTACTGATGTTGTAGAGAAAAATAGTCCGCCTCCTACATATTTAGCATACAAAATTCGAAACTATTTATCAACTTTAATCAGCGACGATAAATTATGTTTATAATTATTAAGTTACAGCTAACACATTTATTTACCTAAACTACAAAAAGCAAAGTGCTTTAATTTGAAAGCAAGCAACAATTGGTAACAATTGATAATTTTTAACTTTAATGCTGAATTGGAGTGCTTGAGAAAGTGTAATGAAAAAATGTAGCTCTCTTTGACCATGTGTATATGTCAATACAGCAGCAGCAGAGCCAATGTTGTAATAACGGTCAAGAGCTAATTGCTCAGTCAGCATTAACGTAAATTCCAAATGAAAATCCACTACTTTTTTCGCTACCGGCCTTAATGCAAATAGTTTTCATAAAACACATGCAAAGACACTGAAATGATGTGTTATTGTTTGTGCTATGGCGCCAACTTTTGGACGAGTGAATGTCTACAGTATTTCCTGCTGTTTTAAAGCTTTGAACCGCAAGTACAAGAGCCGTTCTGTCTTTTTTAATCATCCATAGTGTTTCTACTCATCTGAATTCTTTATTAATCACTCCCAAGCAACGTTTGTAAGTTTTACAATATAACTACAACAATTCCCTCTTACTAAATCGTCCCATGTGTGATGTCTGTAGGAGTGCTTCATGCATATTTGTACGTGCTATCGTAATGTAACAAAGAGGGCTGTGGTTCTTTGGGCACTGCACGATTTGATTCTTGGGGGTAATGATTCGATTCGGAATCGATTCTCAACTCAAAATGATTCTCGATTCAAAATCCATACTCTTTGATAACATTGGGTGCTAGTTCTATGGTTAACAAAATATCTCCATAAATTAAACACCTCTGATAAATTTGCGGGCTTCACGGTGGCAGAGGGGTTAGTGCATCTGCCTCACAATACGAAGGTCCTGAGTAGTCTTGGGTTCAATCCCGGGCTCGGGATCTTTCTGTGTGGAGTTTGCATGTCCTCCCCGTGACTGCGTGGGTTCCCTCCGGGTACTCCGGCTTCCTCCCACTTCCAAAGACATGCACCTGGGGATAAGTTGATTGGCAACACTAAATTGGCCCTAGTGTGTGGATGTGAGTGTGAATGTTGTCTGTCTATCTGTGTTGGCCCTGCGATGAGGTGGCGACTTGTCCAGGGTGTACCCCGCCTTCCGCCCGATTGTAGCTGAGATAGGCTCCAGCGCCCCCCGCGACCCCAAAGGGAATAAGCGGTAGAAAATGGATGGATGGATGGATGATAAATTTGCCTATTACTTGAAAGAAAACTGGTTTTGTTTAAAAAAAAATTGACCCAAAGGTTTGAATATTGAAATTTAAAAAAAAATAACGCAACAAGAGAAGTATCCAACACTTCTCTTTTCTAAAGTAAATCAGTACATCAGATATGGGCATCTACATCAACAATATGATTTGCCCAAGTGGCTGTACAGGACAGATTTATTTATTAAAAAAATAAAATAAATAAATAAAAATAAAAAAATAAATATATATATATATATATATATATATATATATATATATATATATATATATATATATATATATATATATATATATATAATTATTTTTAATTTAAATTTTTTTTAATTTTAATGCATTTTTGATTTTTTTTTTATGAATGAACAATTTTTACAAATAATGATCATGATTCACTTTAAAATCTTTTTTTTTTTTCACACGCCCAGTAATAAAGCTAGCCTCATTAGCATTAGATAATATCCTAACAAAGACATGCACCTGGGGATAGGTTGATTGGCAACACTAAATTGGCCCTAATGTGTGAATGTGAGTGTGAATGTTGTCTGTCTATCTGTGTTGGCCCTGTGATAAGGGGGCGACTTGTCCAGGGTGTACCCCGCCTTCCGCCCGATTGTAGCTGAGATAGGCTCCAGCGCCCCCCGCGACCCCGAAGGGATTAAGCGGTAGAAAATGGATGGATGGATAGATGTTTACGAGTGTCTGGGTTTGTATTATTAACTTACAATGGCATTCTGTTTGTATTGTTCCCGTTTCACAAATTCCTCAGTAAAGTCACCAAAACGTCAGCGTGGAGTTATTTTAGTCCTTTTAGTGGATTGAAGAGGTAACTTCCGCAGTTAGTGGGCCCATGACGATAATGTCTGTATTGTTTGATCAGTTACAAAGTTTGGAATCAATTAAGGTATGTAAATAAACATTTACAAAATCTTTCGTTGGAAATAACTATTTTTATAACTTGTATATCTGCGGTGCGGCGAATATATGGAAAAATATATGTTTTTTCTCTAAAATTTAGAGGGTGCGGCTTATATACCGGTCGTTCTATACTCCGTAAAATATGGTTGTAACGCTACACAACAGTACGACAAGTGTAACACGCATGAGTTTCACACCAACAGCTGGGGAGCAACATTTTAAAACGCATACAGAGCTAGATAAAGTTGCCTTGATGCTGATCACTCATGATTGGAGTAAATACAAAATTACACGGGGAAGTCAAGTCACCTACAGCCACAGATGTTCATGCCAATGTTTTGGCATCTAGCGCTAATTAGAGACAGCTGCCGTTGTTTGCTTTTGTAAACAAAGCCCTCTGCAGATTTTGGACCAGTTATATCATGTTTTTGTACTGCACAGGATGACAATCATCTCACCTGCAGCGCACTCAGGCAGGCCACCATGATCGATGTTTATGACCGCCAGTAAAGTCGAGAGACATTTTTGCAACGACTTGTCAAAAGAGGCCCCTCCCCTTTCGATGATCTCATCGCAGCGTCCTCCATCGGTAGCGCTTCATCTGTTTAACACAATAAAACGCACACATATGGGTGCAGGATCCAAGGACAGCTGTTAGCAGCGTGCCCACTGTGTTCTTTAAACGGTAATAGAGGCATTACATCTGCTCATAGAAAAATTTATATATTCCACGTTCAATTATTTTCAACAGCAAACAGTGACAGTTTCAGGCCGTCACCTGTCAAAGTGAGGTTGCCTGATAAATGCCGCTGCAGTTTGACGTGAGGTCCCCCTTCCTCCATTCCCTGGTAACTGCATACTCGCCGCGTTCCCAGGCTCGGCCCGGTGGCACAATTCCCAGATCGAGTGCCGTGAGACTTCAGGGGTTTCTCTGGAGACGGAACACAAATAACTTAATCAGCAGCAGGGCTATTAGTCCTGAGATCTTAGCAGCTTTACCCCAGGGACAGAAGTAGCGGGAACTGGATTATCAAATAAGGTGTTTTGGTAAAGGAGGCGTGTCATTGTGTGAAACTTTTTTTTTTGTTATACTCTCTAGGTCAGGGGCTGGAGCCATTTTTTTTTTAAATTTTACAGGCAAATAAATCTGTCCATGCAAAACTCCCTATTTTCTTTTGAGATGTTTAGTTTTTGGGACATATTGATGGGGTCCCACACTAAAGAAGTCAGTCTTTCTCATGCAGACGTCTATGGAGGTTAATTTGTGTCTTTATTACGAAAGCTTTTTTTGGACACTGAATTTATGTAACCAAATTTTTTGCTTTTGAATTTTGTGAAAGTACGTTTTTTTCCATCAAATTATGCTGACAATTTTATTGAAAATAAATTTGGTGTAAAAAAAGTGTGTGTAAAAAAAAAATTCACAGTGTAAAATATTCAGTGTAGTTCAGTGTAAAGTTGAGATTTTAATCATTTGTATAGTTTGAAAATATCCAGTGGGCCGCATTGAAATGTTGATTATGTTGTATTATGCCAAGGTAGCCCAGTTATCTGCTTTTTTATGCTGATTTGCAAGACCCGTGTCACGTGACTTCATATTTGACACCCCATTGGCTGGTTGTTAGACAGGATCGATTGCTTCAGTCTTAATTTACCAGAAGTGAGTCTTGCTTTTGGATTATTTTGATTGATATTGAAATCACGATTAATCTGAAAACATGATTATTTTTGTGCTGCTGCTCTGAGATGACGAGTTTGGAGACGACTTGAGACTGTTTACAAAAAAAAGGAGAGCCTCTGAAGTTGGTACTGCTGTCCTGTTCGTACATTGATCTTACATCAATTATTTTGTTCACATCAACACAGGCACATGAGATGTGCTGTGGGTGTATGAATTGTTCTTGCTAATTTTGGTTTTATAGTTTAGTCTGCGTTTCAAGTTGCCGTTTCGACATTGGTCAGTTCAAGACGGGGCGGTTGAGTGTTTCGGGGATGAATGGGCACTACCAAACACAATATTTTTTCCAAAGAAATGTTCCTTCTTTTCACAATAACAGCATTTCACTTACATTTATGTCAAGTTCCGTGATATTCTGCATTCATCATGGTTTTTGCATGCACGTTGCACAGTGCATTAATTGATTTTTCCGATGTATGATCGTGAGAAGCCAAAATCGAAATCAGGATTACAATTTTATTAATTGTCCAGCCATATGTGTTATGATTACATTTGTGCTTGGTCTCAACATAAAGCTGACAATTGACAATAATTTGTGGTGCAATATATTGTCCCATAATTTGGTTATTAGCCCACGTTTACTTTGATGCTCACTGTACTGAGGTCCTATGACATGGGTGTCAAACTCGTTTTCATCGAGGGCTACATCGCAGTTATGGTTGCCCTCAGAGGGCCGCATTTAACAATGAGTAATATATGAATATGTATATGTGTGTATGTATATAATACATTAACAATATTTTTTTTTACATAAGCTTCAAAAACGTTTTTAATTTTATTTTGAAAACTGGCAGCTGAGTCACCAGAATTTTACAGTAAAAGCATTTTTTTTTTTTTTTACAGCATATAAGAAATGGAATGAATGGAGAAGCAATACCACTGTTTTTAGCTGTAAAATTTTTGTTTTTTTACCGTAAAATCTTGTTGTTTTAATTTTTTTGTGTGTGTTTTTTTAATGTTTTGTCTTACTGTATATGGAAAAAAAACAGTATCAAAGTTGATTTTACGGTAAAAAACCCCAACTTAAAATCTATTGTAAATTTTACAGTCCACAATTTGATTGATAATTTGTGTTTTGAAATCATAAGTCAAGCAGATAATTAAGTACAGTATTTATCTTTATTTTAACAAAAAATATTTGTGGAATACATGATGCAAAATTTTGGTTTTGATAATATTGAATTTTAAAAGATATGTAATTGAATGCAGTACATAATTGTTAATGTCAAAAGGGAAAGAACAAATATATTTAGTTGGAAAATATATTTTATTAACGCATATTATTTCCAGGCTTTCGCGGGCCACATAAAATAATGTGGCGGGCCAGATTTGAGTTTGACACCTGTGTCCTATGAGGTATGCTGCGCATGCACGTCGACGGTCCATCATTCAGAATAGGCTGCAAAAAAACAAAGAAAAAGCAAAAGGACAGCTTTTGGAACTCTTGCTCTTCCCCAAATTGTTGGTTTAAATCTGAATTGTACTACCATTTTACAGGCAGTGCTGTAGAATGTAGAAAGTGTAGATTGCTCAGCCCTTTTTGACCTATATTAGATTTCTGTGCGTGTCTCAGTGCTCGAACGCTGACACCCTCCATAAACACGTCCGTCCACACATAGACAACAGAGAAACTGCAGGAGCATCTCGGTGTAAATATTTCCCCCGCAGAAGCTCCATCGCGTGCACTTAAGGGCTCTCTGTGGGTCGAGGGGGTGTCACGGACCCTCCGACGGACATCTTGAACATGTCTATTTAACACCATCCCGTCATGTGCAGTAAAATTCTCCCACTATCTCGTGTGTCTTTGTTCATGCCAGCTTCTCTGTCACACTTCAGAGGATGAATAACTGCAGAGCAGATGTTTGAGCTTTGTGTTTGGATATGAAATACACGCATGTAAGACCGACTGGGGGCATTAATCATAGGAATGAAAATGTATTTTTTAAACCAACATATATAAACATGATGTCACAGCAGCATGAGGAGCTAATGATCTATTGCCGAGCAGGTGGCATTCATTGCATTCTCACTCAAATGCTGCCCTATTTTCCCTGTTTGAATAGCTGCTCCCCAAACACATCCAGATGTGATAAATCCTGCGACATGAGTCATCATTTTAAGTGTTATTC
Organism: Nerophis lumbriciformis; assembly: GCF_033978685.3. Lineage (NCBI taxonomy): Eukaryota > Metazoa > Chordata > Actinopteri > Syngnathiformes > Syngnathidae > Nerophis > Nerophis lumbriciformis. The sequence goes on along the minus strand of NC_084565.2, from coordinate 30,500,536 downwards.
TTTTTTTTTTTCTAACCCCCCCACCGCCTTTCTGCTTTTTTTCTGTCCCATATTTTTCAACCTCAGTCAAAGTTGTCCCAGCGGCAGCAGCGCATGATAAAGAACCGCGAGTCAGCGTCCCTATCTCGGAAAAAGAAGAAAGAGTATCTGCTCACGCTGGAGGCCCGCTTGCAACTGGCGCTGTCTGAGAACGCGGTGCTCAAGAGCGAGAACGGCAACCTCAAGAAGCAACTGGAAGGCCTGCTGAGTGAGGTGAGCATCGAGAAGTCCAAAGCAGTGTCCCACAAAACTGAGTGCACGGTTTACATTTCAGCAAGCATTTTATTGCATCTTCTTATCTTTTAAAAGGTCCGACGGACATCGAATCGGACAAAAACCGAAGCAATTTTTCCCCATTGGAAATCATGTAAATCCTATTAATCGACCTGAAAATATTTATAGTTTTACCTGCAAAACAATATCTCTAAAACATAAATGATGATTAAATGAACATTTAACATCACTTTCAGTTCAGTTCAGTGTCAGTTTATTTCGAACATGCATACAATACAATGTTGTTTCATAAACAGCACGTCCGAAAAGGAGTAGGAAGAAGCTGAGCTTATTTAATCCTACCCCTTTTCATACCATAGCAATTTTATCCTATTTCCTTGTTCTCTGTAACAGAAAGGGGAACAAATAAATAATAAACAAATAATATACCGTAGTAAGTAAACAAATACATAAATAATACTTAAATAAAAAAAAGGTTCGAGATGTTCATCATAATTCTTGTTCTGTATACTTTGTGAACACTTGTAATTTGAACAGTCTCTTGAAATTAATCATATTTGTGGTTTGTTCGATTTCTTTGGTTAATCCATTCCATAATTCAATTCCACATACAGATATGCTAAAAGTTTTAAGTGTTGTATGAGCATACAAATGTTTTAAATTAGATTTTCCTCTAAGGTTATATTTCTCCTCTTTTGTTGAGAAGAATTGTTGTACATTTTTGGGTAGCAGGTTATAGTTTGCTTTGTACATCATTTTAGCTGTTTGCAAATGCATCAAATCGTCGAATTTCAGTATTTGTGATTCAACAAATAAAGGGTTTGTATGTTCTCTATATCCAACATTATGTATTATTCTAATTGATCTTTTTTGTAACACCGTTAGTGAATGAAGCGCACATTTGTAGTTGTTTCCCCATATTTCTGCACAATAACTCAGATATGGTAACACTAGCGAGCAGTAGAGAATATGAAGTGATTTTGGTCCAGAACTGGTTTTGCGTTGTTCATTATTGACGTGTTTTTTTGCTACTTTATTTTGTATACTTTTTACATGAGATTTCCAATTAATTTTATCATCTATTTTACTATTATTGAAGATAAAAAAAAATCAAAGTGAGGCATACGAAAATCAAGGTACCGCTGTAATGTTGGACCGCAACTAACAATTATTTTAATAGTCAACGAGTGAGCGATTATTTTTTCGATTAGTCGACCGGTCAAACGATTATTGCTTATATGATCTGCTCTACACGATTTGAGTCCATTTCCAAAAGTCATTTTAGTAAACTTTATAAAATAAACTTAGATTTCTAAGGAATTCATGGCTTTACTTTACAGTAGTATGTCAACTTATGGTTCTGTGGTGGAGCTCTTAACTCAAAACACTTGTATCTCAAATTAGTGTCTCCCATTGAAAATTATTTAAATTAATTTATTTAATTGGTTTTTGGCCCCAAAACACCACCATTTTAAAATGTAATTTGACATATTGAACATGTTAGCAAGTTTTCACCCACTGTTCATTTTTTTTGGTGTTTATTTTTTACCTCTCCTAGGATGCGACAATGCCATTATTTGTTTAAGTATACAAGAGGCAAAGGTCGCTGCATTTTTTTTTATTGTGCTGTGACACCCGCTTGCTTCCTGTTGCAACACTTCTTGCACGTGCTTTTCCTCCATGAGGAATGCAAAACATTTAAAAAATTACAATTATGTTTTTATCATATTTGTTGCCTTTCATTCAGCAGGAATGAGGTGACCGAAATATTACAAAAAAGTTCTCACGTCGATGTAAGCTACTAGAGTAGTACCTTAATTTTGTGCAGTCCCAGACCATGATGGTGAGCTTTGAGATGTCACAGTACCTGTTGGAATTTGTGCTCCCCAAGCTCCCAAGTGCCGGCAGCACTTGTGCTACCCCAGACCATGATGCTACCACACTTAAGGGAGTGGGGTCTTCGAAATGTCATAATACCTGTTGGAATTCACACTTCCCTTTCATAAACCACAGCTGTCCAAGGCCGGCAGCATTCATGCAGCCCCAAATGATGATGCTACAACCTTTTTAAGGGAGTGTGTTTCCAGACTGTTACATCACTCAATCAATCAAACTTTATTTAAAGACCACTTTTTATATACAGGCAAGTGGCCACACAAAGTGCTTTACACACAAAAAAAGAAGAAAACACACACACACAAACAGAACTATTGACAATAACAATACAAAACATGGCATGGCACTAAGGATTGAGGAAAAATGCCACCTTTAAGGCGTCCACCTGGAGAATAACTATAATTAACGCCATCTAAAAATAACATATGCCGTATTTTAAAATATATGTAAACTAAAATATAAATAATACAATACTAGATACTGGATGCTGTGGGGCTGTCTTGGTTGACAAGACTCTGCAGCATCGCGTGGACATCGGGGGCGGTACCTCTGGATTGGCAGACCGGGGTGGTGGTTCCTCTCTTTAAGAAGGGGAACCGGAGGGTGTGTTCTAACTATCGTGGGATCACACTCCTCAGCCTTCCCGGTAAGGTCTATTCAGGTGTACTGGAGAGGAGGCTACGCCGGATAGTCGAACCTCGGATTCAGGAGGAACAGTGTGGTTTTCGTCCTGGCCGTGGAACTGTGGACCAGCTCTATACTCTCGGCAGGGTCCTTGAGGGTGCATGGGAGTTTGCCCAACCAGTCTACATGTGTTTTGTGGACTTGGAGAAGGCATTCGACCGTGTCCCTCGGGAAGTCCTGTGGGGAGTGCTCAGAGAGTACGGGGTATCGGACTGTCTGATTGTGGCAGTCCGCTCCCTGTATGCTCAGTGCCAGAGCTTGGTCCGCATTGCCGGCAGTAAGTCGGACACGTTTCCAGTGAGGGTTGGACTCCGCCAAGGCTGCCCTTTGTCACCGATTCTGTTCATAACTTTTATGGACAGAATTTCTAGGCGCAGTCAAGGCGTTGAGGGGATCTGGTTTGGTGGCTGCAGGATTAGGTCTCTGCTTTTTGCAGATGATGTGGTCCTGATGGCTTCATCTGGCCAGGATCTTCAGCTCTCACTGGATCGATTCGCAGCCGAGTGTGAAGCGACTGGGATGAGAATCAGCACCTCCAAGTCCGAGTCCATGGTTCTCGCCCGGAAAAGGGTGGAGTGCCATCTCCGGGTTGGGGAGGAGATCTTGCCCCAAGTGGAGGAGTTCAAGTACCTCGGAGTCTTGTTCACGAGTGAGGGAAGAGTGGTTCGTGAGATCGACAGGCGAATCGGTGCGGCGTCTTCAGTAATGCGGACGCTGTATCGATCCGTTGTGGTGAAGAAGGAGCTGAGCCGGAAGGCAAAGCTCTCAATTTACCGGTCGATCTACGTTCCCATCCTCACCTATGGTCATGAGCTTTGGGTTATGACCGAAAGGACAAGATCACGGGTACAAGCGGCCGAAATGAGTTTCCTCCGCCGGGTGGCGGGGCTCTCCCTTAGAGATAGAGTGAGAAGCTCTGCCATCCGGGGGGAGCTCAAAGTAAAGCCGCTGCTCCTCCACATCGAGAGGAGCCAGATGAGGTGGTTCGGGCATCTGGTCAGGATGCCACCCGAACGCCTCCCTAGGGAGGTGTTTAGGGCACATCCGACCGGTAGGAGGCCGCGGGGAAGACCCAGGACACGTTGGGAAGACTATGTCTCCCGGCTGGCCTGGGAACGCCTCGGGGTCCCACAGGAAGAGCTGGACGAAGTGGCTGGGAAAAGGGAAGTCTGGGCTTCCCTGCTTAGGCTGCTGCCCCCGCGACCCGACCTCGGATAAGCGGAAGAAGATGGATGGATGGATGGACTATACTAGATTAATAAAAACATAACATTGAGAGAATAATAGTAGTAAAAGCAATAAATAAAATACAAAATTACAGAATATGAAAATAAAATAAGGCAGCACGGTTGAACAGGGGTTAGTGCATGTGCCTCACAATACGAAGGTCCTGAGTAGTCCTGAGAATCAAACCCGGGCTTGGGATCTTTCTGTGTGGAGTTTGCATGTTCTCCCTGTGACTGCGTGGGTTCCCTCCGGGTACTCCGGCTTCCTCCCACCTCCAAAAACATGCACCAGGGGATAGGTTGATTGGCAACACTAAATTGGCCCTAGTGTGTGAATGTGAGTGTGAATGTTGTCTGTCTATCTGTGTTGGCCCTGTGATGAGGTGGCGACTTGTCCAGGGTGTACCCCGCCTTCCGCCCGAATGCAGCTGAGATAGACTCCAGCGCCCCCCGCGACCCCGAAAGGGACAAGCAGTAGAAAATGGATGGATGGATGGATGAAAATAAAATACCTGTTAGAATTAATACAGCCCCACAGTGCAGGTAGCATTCGTGCAGCCCCAGATCATCGCTACAACTCTTAAGGAGTTGGTCTTTGGAATATCACTGTACCTGCTGAAATTCACACTTCCCCTCCAAAAGCCACAGCTCCCCAGTGCTGGCAGCACTCGTGCAGGTCCAGACTATAATGCTAACGTTCGCCATTTTGAACTCACTTGTAATGTCAGCTATTTAAACATTAATGGCTGTGTGTTGACTTATTTTTAGTGGATGGTAAATATACAGTAATTTATCACTGTTAATCAGTTTCGAACATGACCGCGATTAATTCATTTCCGTGAAGTCATTAGTTATAAATCAAATAGTTTCATAGCTAGATCATAAAATCCTGTTTGCTACCTTCTTAATAAATGTTTCACAATATGAGAGCCCTCTTGACATGAAATAACACCCTTTAGTCACCTTTACACTCTTTTAATCCAATATAGTAATGCTGCCTGAGGCTGAGCCAATCAGTGGCCACAATACTTAACAGCTTGATCTGATTAATTTGGTCTCATATAGTGGCCAATACTACTGTAGAATTGATATTTTTAGTTCATTTGGTCATATTTATTGCTTTAAAGTGCGTAATTTAGGGAAACATTTTTCCTGAAACGTGACTGTACAGCCCTACAAGCTGCACACTGACTACTCTAATACTCTCATATCTATAGTATTGTCTCATGAAAATATTTACTGTGATTAAAAAATGCTTGCTGAAATGTGAGTTACTGTGTAGAAATCACTTTTATTCGCAACTGGCCTTTGTCATACTGTTTGAATTAAAGCAATTTGCCTTCGTCCCCCCTCCTCCTCTGCAGAATTCAGTGCTGAAGTCAACGGCTCCGAAGAGGCGAGCTGTGTGTCTCATGGTGGTCTTGGTCTTCCTCGTGCTTAGCGTTGGACCAATAAGGTAACACTTGAATGAAGGTCTTTTATTTCATGAAAACTGTATTTGGCAGATAGTGTATAAACTCCATATTCCTGCTATGTATAATTTATGGTGGGCTTCACGATAATTTGATCAGCGGAGGAAATAAATGGGAATCCCAATGACTCACTGAGTGAGACGTTATCCAAAGACTAATTGAAAACAGTGTCAACTACTTCCTGTTGCATCAGCTAGTTCACACAAAACCCGCTCATTAAATCAATGGCCAACTTTCAGTTTAGTTAAGACTTTGCGATAATTACAGCCAGCGTGTTGCTGTTAATCCAGGAAGCATGTGAATTTAGTGGTAACATACTGTAGCTGTCCTTGTCCAAGGATGAGTCAAAACTGTTCTCACATGAAGAAAACAAACATTCATTTAGTCTCTCTGATCTTTTGGCCAAGGTTTATAGGACTTTGTGACTAATAGGTGAATAAACCTCAGAACAACCCTACAGGGTTGGGATGGATGTAAACATTTCCTCTTTGTGAACGTCAGAACAAAACATATCACGCTCCACGAGTTGTGTAAATGACACATTGCCCAGTTCCTTTCATCTCTTGCTTATAAAACTATTACCTCCTTTGACAAATTAAGACGAGTTATATAAAAGTGCAGCGCAGGAAAAAGAGCTAAATTCCATCCAGTTTGCAAATTTTTGTAACAGATTCTCTGATGTCACGTTAAAAAAATGTTTGTTTTCTCCTGGGCTCCTCAACGAGGATGCGAGTTGGTGTTGTTGGCTTTGAGAAGCTTTTCTCTCTCTGTGTGTGCTCGGAATGTGCACTGCAGCACTTATAAAAACCAACTGGACATTTTTTTTTTCTTTACATTTTCTTTTGTAGTTGTGCTCTGCGGGCTGAGGTCCACTTCTAATGTGTCCGTACCTGCTAGCTATGGGTTTGGAGGAATGTAAAATAGGCCCGCAATGAAAATCCCACCCAGTGTTGGAAAAGCACGGAAGGACAGTGTGCTTTGGATCACACGGCCTAGATCAAGAGTACATTGTTGGGCTTGTGGCTTAAAACAAAACAAAAACCTCCCTCCCTGTGTGCACAGGATGAGAGCCACTTGGAATTTCATTTTCTCTCTCAAGTGTCCTAACTTCAACTCTCTGCTCTCCTGTTTCCCTTCATCAGTCAGCTTCAAGGCAACACAGACTCTGGGCTGGAGGTTGTGGCCGTGCAGCACGGCCGACACTTGTTGGGTTTCTCCCCAGAAACGGACACCGAGGCCCCCGGGAATGGCGCCGCCGAGGTGGCCGACAGGTAACATGCTTAACATAACATTGCGACCCAGGATGCACCTGCGCTGGGGCCCTTGCTTAAACTGGCGCGGCTCATTACGACATGTGTAAACATGAGCATGACTCTTTATCCAAACGCCTCAAGGCGCCCCCGTCCCCAAAGTTGTACTTTGAGTAACAAGGTGGGAAATTGGGGTCGTGGCTTGTTTGACACGAAGCTTTACAACATGAGCAACAGCTTATTTTTCTAAGGGCTTCTATATTTTTCTTTCTATTTTAAATGCAATTTGTAAATTTCACCAATAACATTACCTGAAAATGTTGTTTTGCAAGGTGGTGAGAATCTATGCCTGTGTTTTGTGCAGACGTACATGTGTGCTGTGTCGCTCGTTAATGCAAGCCAGTCACCTGTAGCATCAAGTTACCCCGCAGCATTAAAACAAATACACGAAGGAAGGAACACATTAGCATTTACAGAAGGGGTGACACGAGAGGTGGAATGCAATCAAATCTCAGGGTCTTTCCTGAATAGGAAGCCGTGTGTACAGAAAGGTTAATATGGGCCCCTCTGTGAGAATTATGATGAGGCCCCTGTGCTCTGACATGTTGTCCAACAGAACTATTACCAGGACTTCAGAGACAAGAATGTGAGGTTTAGTTAACACAAGAACTTAGATCAGGGAGGGATTTATTTGGTGGCCAACCTTGCAGGCAGGGCTATCCAACTCTTGGCCCGGGTGCCAAATCCGTCCCAGGAATAACACCATACCGGCCCCCAAGTTCAGTTCAAAACGTGGTAGACAAACATTTTTGCAGCAAATTCCTAAAAACACTAGAGTGCTCCTGTTTTATAGAGGAACTTGGACCACTGTAAACACATTGGCAGATCCTTGCATTGGTAATTTATTTAATTTAATTTGGTAATTTATTTAATAATCGCAAAAAGCCACTGCCTGACCAAGGCTCAGAAAATCTGTAGAGACTCTTCCCACCCCCACCAAGGACTGTTTTCACTGCTGGACTCTAGAAAGATGTTCCGCAGCCTCCGAAGCAGAACCTCCAGGTTCTGTAACAGCTTCTTCCCTCAGGCCGTAAGACTCTTGAACGCATCATAATAAGCCCCTCAATTCCCCCCAAAAACGGATTAACTCGCTGGAATATAAAGACAATATAACATACATCCATAAACGTGGATGCATATGCAAAAATGCAATATATTTATCTGTACAGTAATCTATTTATTTATATCTGCACCTTATTGCTCTTTTATCCTGCACTACAACGAGCTAATGCAACAAAATTTCGTTCTTATCTGTACTGTAAAGTTCAAATTTGAATGACAATAAAAGAAAGTCTAAGTCTTTATTTCATTTATTTATTTATTAGGACAATGTACAATTAAGTTATGCATAAAAGCAGAGATGATTGTACCAGACTGTAGGTTAATAGCAAATTTCCATCTGTAGTCCTAAGGGGGAGGGACATGATAAATACGGTGCAAGTTAAAACATTATATAAACTATATAAAAATCATACATACACACAGCATTTAACTTTGCTGGTGTCTAAATGTGGGATTTACATAACTTAGGTGTTTTTCAAGGCAGCCCTTTTGGGTTCTCTCTTTTTTGGAAGCTATACACATTTATTTCATAATGTGATTTATGTAATTAAAGTGTTGCTGGAGCTTGTTTATTTCAGATGCAGTCAGTAGTCTCAGATGCTGTCAGTAGTCATTTGTTCAACATGTTTAGTTGTAGTAGTAATGTTCCTCATGGTTCTATTTTAGGTTCTCACTAATTAATCATTTGGGATATTCAACTGGTGGCTTGCGAGTTCAGTTACAAAACTTGTAAAGAGACTCACATTTTTGCAGCAGATTCTTAAAAACACTAGCGTGCTTTCTTTCATAGAGATGATCTTTGACTAACTGCTCTGCAGAAGGTCCTTAAAATTTCCCTTGTGGATCAATAAAGTTTGTCTAAGTCTAAAAACAGCATAGCGCTCCTGTCACTCTGCTAAAATAAAAAGACCAAAATCCAATGTTTACTGTAGAGCGCGCTGGATTTCCGGAATATACAAAATAAGACTGATAGTGAAAGGCGAAGTTCCACCCCGCCCCCTCGGTCCTCAGCTTTCTGGAAATGGTTTAGTTGAATATCCCTGCTTTAGCTGGTCCACATCAACTCTCACAACATAACTCGGGTGTAACAGTCAGAATTAAAGTCTGTGGACTCATGTAGTGTAGAAGCCATACTTAAGGATCGAATGTCATTGATTGCAATCACACTCGCCCTCTAAGCCAAGTCTCTCTATTTCTTGTGATGACACATTTTAACCCATAAGGGCCACTGTAATATCTGGATTTGTACACATAAGTCTCATAGACAGAGACTCCAGGGCAGGGGTGTCAAACTCATTTTAGCTCAGGGGCCGCATGGAGGAAAATCTGTGCACACGCGGGCCGGTCTATTAAAATCATGGCATTAAAACAAAAAATAAAGACAACTTCAGATTGTTTTTCTTTGTCTTACTTTGGCCAAAAATAGATCAAACAAATTCTGAAAATCCATGCGGGGGGTACTGGAGCCTATTACAATAAAAATATTTTTTTAAATACAGGCAACGGTAAAGTTTAGATCCATGAAGGAAAGAAGAAAGTGAATGTTTATAACTGAATACATTTACATATGCATAAACATTTGTTTTCTTTTGTATTATTTTTTTAATGAATTAAGTAACGTTTATGACACCATTTTTCCAAAACAATATGGAATGTGAGATGTAACAGGATAATGCATACATGTATCATTTGTTTACAAAACGCTTACAAAAAGGTGGAACCCCAAAAATTTTGAAAATTCTTAGCGCCAACACTGATGGAGTATTGGTGCGTGCAAAACAGTAGCAGGCGGCTGTGGCCTGCGGGCCGGTTCTAATACTAATCAAATATCATCCCAGGGGCCATAGATAATTCATTCGTGGGCCGGAGCTGGCCCGCGGGGCCTTGACTTTGACACATAGGCTCTAGAGTAAAGGGGATTTACAGTGTTAAAAACAAGAGAAGGAAGGAAAAACTCACATTTGGTCATTTATAAACACGGATGTTGCACAACACAGCAGCAGAACCACTGTTATAATAGCAGTGAAGAGCAAACTGCTCAGTTACTGACCATACATATTAATGAATATCATATACATCACAGGTGTCAAACTCAAGGCCCGGCACCAGAACTGGCCTGCCATATCTTTTTATAAAGCCTAAAAATAATATGCGTCAAAAAAATTATAGTATTGGTTCTTTCCATTTTGACTGCAAAAATACATGTACTGCATGCAGTTGCATGCATATCTTTTAAACTTTAATATTATCTAATAATTCAACATAATATTATTGTCATACATTTCAAACTCTTTTTTGTTAAAAAAAAAAATTAATACTTGAATATCTGCTTGTCTTATGATGTCAAAGCAAGCTATCCATCAAATTGCACACTGTAAAAATGACAATAGATTTTATAGTGAAAAAATGGCAACTCAATCGCCAAAGTTTTACCGGTAAAAAAAAAAAGGGATAGAATTTTCCCATTTATAGTATTACACTGTAAAAACGACAAACAAACAGCAAAAAACAGTCAGCTGAGTCGCCAAAATTCTACCATGAAAACATATTTTTCTATTTACAGTAACATATTGTTAAAAAAAACATTGTACGGTAAAATTCTGTCAACTGAGCTGGAAGAAAATGTGTTGGCTATTATTTCATATCATCATGAGGCAAATCCTTATACTGTACAATATTATTCATAGATGATATGAAGGCCCTCTGAGCACAGCCTGAATAACGAGTCATACCAAAGACTAAAAATGGGACCCATTACCTCCCTGCTTTGCACTCAGCATCAAGGGTTGGAATTGGGGATTAAATCACCAAAAATGATTCCCGGGCGCGGCCACCGCTGCTGCTCACTGCTCCTCTCACCTCCCAGGGGGTGAGGGTGTTTGGTCAAATGCAGAGGATAATGTCACCACACCTAGTGTGTGTGTGTGTGAGACAATCATTGGTACTTTAACTTTAAACTGGGGGCCTCAATGAAAACTAGTTTGACACTCCTGAACATTATATGTAAATATGTCAGATTCTAGCCAATGGCTAATTTCCGTCTGTTGTCCTGAGGCATGTTATCATGCTGTACAGTGCAGCAACATACTGTACGCCAGCTGACTGGACAATACGCACAACTGAACAGTAGACATAGTAACATTTATAACAACCAGGATGCGCAGCTCCTTCAATTCATAAGTTCAAGTTGCGCAATAGATATGTTGTGATATCCAGGGCCATAGTTAATACCTCATAATTTCGAGTCATACCAAAGACTATAAAAATGGGACCCATTACCTCCCTGCTTGGCACTCAGCATCAAGGGTTGGAATTGGGGGTTAAATCACCAAAATTATTCCCGGGCGCAGCCATCGCTGCTGCTCACTGCTCCCCTCACCTTCCAGGGGTGTGGAACAAGAGGATGGGTCAAATGCAGAGGACAAATTCACCACACCTAGTGTGTGTGTGACTATCAGCGGTACTTTAACTTAACTTTAATAATAACCGCACCCACTTAATTTGTAAAGTACTTTAATTTTGCACATACTTTGGCCGCACACGTTTATGAGCGGAAAATGTATACATAAAACTTTGTATTCACACAAGCGCTTTTATTCACTAATTTAACAAAAGGCCTGTTTGTGGTGGTGGATTTCCATTCTGTTCCACATTGTCACCTTGACTCAAAACATGACGCTCTTTTAGTGTAATTCAATTAAAATAATTGAAGTGAAGTGCACAATTTCTAATGAAGGATATTGGCAGATTACACACCTGATTGGGCATGAAACGGTAGCAAAGCTGGTGGAGATCTCTTATACTGTAGTAGTATTCTATTAGTAGTATTCCAGTGTTCTAGTTTTCATTCCATTTTTCAATGATGTTAACTAGAGATGTCCGATAATATCGGACTGCCGATATTATCGCCCGATAAATGCTTTAAAATGTAATATCGGAAATTATCGGTATCGGTTTAAAAATTATCAGTATCGGTTTCAAAAAGTAAAATGTATGACTTTTTAAAACGCCGCTGTGTACACAGACGTAGGGAGAAGTACAGAGCGCCAATAAACCTTAAAGGCACTGCCTTTGCGTGCCGGCCCAATCACATAATATCTACGGCTTTTCACACACACAAGTGAATGCAAGCATACTTGCTCAACAGCCATACAGGTCACACTGAGGGTGGCCGTATAAACAACTTTAACACTGTTACAAATATGCGCCACACTGTGAACCCACACCAAACAAGAATGACAAACACATTTCGGGAGAACATCCGCACCGTAACACAACACAAACATAACAGAACAAATACCCAGAACCCTTTGTAGCACTAACTCTTCCGGGACGCTACAATATACACCCCCCGCTACCCTCCCATGCTCTCTCAGGGAGAGCATGTCCCAAATTCCAAGCTGCTGTTTTGAGGCATGTTAAAAACAATAATGCACTTTGTGACTTTAATAATAAATATGGCAGTGCCATGTTGGCATTTTTTTCCATAACTTGAGTTGATTTATTTTGGAAAACCTTGTTACGTTGTTTAATGCATCCAGCAGGGCATCACAACAAAATTAGGCATAATAATGTGTTAATTCCACGACTGTATATATCGGAATCGGTTGATATCGGTAATTAAGAGTTGGACAATATCGGCAAAAAAGCCATTATCAGACATCTCTAATGTTAATTTCTTTAAAAAAAAAATCCTAAGTATTGCAGGTGTAGCATGCATGAGTTTCGCACCAACCGATATTTTAAAGCGCATGCAAAGGTCGATGGAGCTGCTGGATGCTCACCACTCATGATACTTCAAATGCATTTATTGCCATTTTGTTGGGTTAGTACAAAATTAGGTTGCCCACAGCCACCGCTGTTAATGCCAACGTTTAGTTAAATATAAGTTTGTTGACTAAAGACCACTAAATGCAGGTTTATAATAATGTCGTGTGACTCTGTCGTCCCTTGACTGAGTGGCAGACGCCCTGCCAGCTCTACACTTGGTAACCATTAAAATGTAATCAATGCAATTCCGAAAAAGTACCCAATAAAAACAAAATCCATAAATTTCACAGCTGGGCCCCCCTTGAAGAAATGCTGATTTCTCCTTGCTTGTCATGGCCGTTTGACGACCAGCCTTCTTGGCTCCTGCTTTGCACTGAAAGCATATTTTCTAATGAGAAAAACGTTTGTTTTTTTTCAACGGGTCATTAAAGTGCGAATGTGAAATTGTCGCATGTTTTTTCCCAGCCTTTCCACAAGTATCGAAATCTCATCGGTGTTTGATTGTGATGTTGCAGCTCTGAGGACAAGGCCCTGATGGTGGTGAAGGAGCTGAACTTCCTCCGGCCACCGGCGCCATGCCAGCCTCCTGTTAATCGGACCAAGTGTTTAGAGTGAGTGTTTCTTCCTCTCCTAAAGATCACACATGAAACCCTCAAATGGTAATTAAAAAAGTAAGTATGTGCTGACTTTGATTGACAGGTTGGCCCATGATTTGAAGGGGTGGGTCCACCGTCATGAGGTAGAGCTGACCAAATCCAGGCGCATGAGTAACAACCACCTCAAGCACTCCAGGACCATTCTGGTAATCTTCATGTTTAAAACCCTCATTGATTTTATTGTGAAGTGTTTTGTTTCACCTTCCCCTCTTCCTCTCATTCCTCTTATTTTGAGCTGGATTTAATCTGGCAACCATGAGTAAGTAAAAACTACAATGCTGCCCAAGCTCCTCCCCTTTCCATCATTATAGGATTTTTTGTATTGTATATGTATTTGTATATTTATTTATGTATCACCTCCTTACAATAAACCAGAAACTTGACAGTTCTTTAGGGACAAAACTTCAGGTTTTGTAAAAGTACTTTAATTTTTTTAGAATTTTTTGTTTAACCATTAACACATTTTAAACATACATTTTGTGTCATTTAAAAGATGCTTGATTGGTTGAACAATACAAAGATATCTTTTTAAAAAATGGGTCATGCCAAGTCGGATACATTGCGGTTGTCCAGTAAAAACACATTTGTTTTTGTTTGATACAAGTCTTAGTCAATATGTTTTAATGGATTTCCCCTCTCCCCAACAGAAAACAGAAAATAAGGATGCAGAAAGCTCCCAGATTGTGACCGTCAGATACACAAAAACCGACGAAGACAAGTGAGTTGATGTGTGATATCATTCTTCTTTGTACAAGCAACTGCATTTCATGGTGAGGGACGCAGTTGCGGTGCAGCTGTTTAGAAGTTTAGAAGGTGTTGACATGTGAAACGCAACTAATCTGTTTCGCAACATGAGAGGTATCCTGGCTGGTCCAACCGCTAAAGTAAGCGATGAGGGGTCGCCATGAATGACGGCTCTATCCTTCTTTTTACAAGTTAGTGTACCATCTACAGTCGTGGTCAAAAGTTTACATACACTCGTAAAGGACATAATGTCATGGCTGTCTTGAGTTTCCAATAATTTCTTATTTTTTTGTGACAGAGTGATTGGAGCACATACTTGTTGGTCACAAAAAACATTCATGAAGTTTGGTTCTTTTATGAATTTATTATGGGTCTCCTGATAATGTGACCAAATCTGCTGGGTCAAAAGTATACATACAGCAATGTTAATATTTGCTTACATGTCCCTTGGTAAGTTTCACTGCAATAAGGCGCTTTTGGTAGCCATCCACAAGCTTCTGATCGAATTTTTGACCACTCCTCTTGACAAAATTGGTGCAATTCAGCTAAATTTGTTGTTTTTTTGACATGAACTTGTTTCTTCAGCATTGTCCACACGACTTTGGGAAGGCCATTCTAAAACCTTAATTCTAGCCTGATTTAGCCATTCCTTTACCACTTTTGACGTGTGTTTGGGGTTATTGCCCTGTTGGAACACCCAACTGTGCCCAAGACCCAACCTCTGGCTGATAATTTTAGGTTATTCTGAAGAATTTGGAGGTAATCCTCCTTTTTCATTGTCCCATTTACACTCTGTAAAGCACCAGTTCCATTAGCAGCAAAACAGGCCCAGAGCATAATACTACCACCACCATGCTTGACGGTAGGCCTGGTGGTCCTGGGATTAAAGGCCTCACCTTTTCTCCTCCAAACATATTGCTGGGTATTGTGGCCAAACAGCTCAATTTTTGTTTCATCTGACCACAGAACTTTCCTCCAGAAGGTCTCATTTGTGTCCATGGGATGTCAGATGCTACCAAAAGTGCCTTATTGCAGTGAAACTTGCCAAGGGACATGTAAGCAAATATTAACATTGCTGTATGTATACTTTTGACCCAGCAGATTTAATCACATTTTCAGTAGACCCATAATAAATTCATAAAAGAACCAAACTTCATGAATGTTTTTTTTGACCAACAAGTATGTGCTCCAATCACTCTAACACAAAAAAATAAGAGTTGTAGAAATTATTGGAAACTCAAGACAGCCATGACATTATGTTCTTTACAAGTGTATGTAAACTTCTGACCAAGACTGTACATGATTTTGAAGTATATATGTTTTAACAACCCTCAGATCAAAGGCTGACTTTTTTGTACTTATCAGCAAATTTTTGCTGTATTTTGGCCATATTTTTTGTGGTTACTCCACAATACAAGATTGTTCTTAAGATGTTGTTTTTCAAGTTAGATTAAAAAATGTCAATGTCCAATTCTATCACATGGTGTTCAATACACTGGCAGTTATTCAACAATACCCCAAAGCCTAGCAGGACATGAACAGTAATCTCTTGTTAGTCGCTTTTAATTGGTTCTGAGACTGATCATGGGAAATCCATTTCCGTGATTATAAATCTAATATTTTCATAGCAAGAGTATATAAAACTTTGTAAATATGAGTTTTAACATTACGAGAGCCCTCTCGACTAGGGCTTGTACGGTATACCGGTATTAGTATAGTACCGCGATACTAATGAATAATTTTCAGCACTATATTGCCTCTGAAAAGTACCGGAACAGTTAATGAACAAGTAGATTAATAATTCATTGTCTACCACTTGTCCTTAATAATGTTGACAAAATAATAGAATGATAAATGACACAATATGTTACTGCCTATGTAATGCAGACTAAATTAGGAGACTTTGTTTGTTTACTTACTACTAAAAGACAAGTTGTCTTGTATGTTCACTATTTTATTTAAGGACAAACTTGCAATAAGAAACATATGTTTTTTTGTTAAAATAAAGCAATAATGCAATTTTTTGTGATCTCCGAAAAGTATATAAAAAAAATGTTGGTACTGGTACCAAAATATTGGTATTGGGACAACACTACTCTAGACATGAAATAATGTCCACATAGTCGCCTTTACACTCGTTTAATCCAATATACATACTTGCCAACCCTCCCGGATTTTCTGGGAGACTCCCGAAATTCAGCGGCTCTCCCGAAAACCTCCCGGGACAAATTTTCTCCCGAAATTCAGGCGGACTCAGGTCCATGCGGACCTGAGTCCGCTAACCCACAATATAAACAGCGTACCTGCCCAATCACGTTATAACTGTAGGATGATCGAGGGCGAGTTCTTGGTTTCTTATGTGGGTTTATTGTTAAACAGTTTCATTAACGTCCTCCCAGTGCGGTAACAACACACAACAACAGCAGTCACATTTTTGTCTACCGTAAAGCAGTTCGTCTGCCGTAAACAGCAATGTTGTGACACTCTTAAACAGGACAATACTGCCATCTAGTGCAATTGATGAAAGCACTTTTGTGCGTGCCACACAGCAATGCATCATCAGAGAGGGTGTTCAGCATGGTTCGAAAAATAGTGACAGAGAATAGAACAAGGATGGACAATTCAACCCTTAACTCAACAATGAGTAGATGAGTGTTATGTGTGTGTATACGTGTAAATAAATGAACACTGAAATTCAAGTATTTATTTTATATATATATATATATATATATATATATATATATATATATATATATATATATATATATATATATATATATGTATATAATAAAAGAAATATATATAGCTAGAATTCACTGAAAGTCAAGTATTTTTTATATATATATATATATATATGTATATAATAAAAGAAATATATATTTATAGCTAGAATTCACTGAAAGTCAAGTATTTTTTATATATATATATATATATATATATATGAAATACTTGACTTAGTATTTCGTCAAGTATTTCTTATATATATATATATATATATATATATATATATATATATATATATATATATATATATATATATATATATATATATATATATATATATATGAAATACTTGACTTGGTGAGTTCTAGCTGTAAATATACTCCTCCCCTCTTAACCACGCCCCCCCGCCCCCCTGCCCCCCACCTCTCATTATCGGAGGTCTCAAGGTTGGCAAGTATGCCAATATAGCACTGTAATGCTGTCTGAGGCTGAGCCAATCAGTGACCACAATACTGAACAGTGCACTCTGATTGGTTTGGTCTCATCTAGTGGCAACTGTTACTGTAGTAGGGATATTTTCGTTCATTCAGCTTTTTTTTTATGCTTGAAAATGCGTAATTTGCTCAATTTAGTCTAGTCGGTCTCCAGTTCTGGCAAAGAGTGCAAGCGTTTTGACTGTCGCAGTTTGCGGGACATTTGCTTTGATGTCTGCTCCAAAGAGCGTGTTTGCCAACAGTCAAAGACGCAAGAGTGGTGGAACATTGACGTAAGTTCATAAACATTGTTTTTGCCTGTTTTCTGCTCTTATGTCAACGAGTTATTTTGCAACCGTCTATTTTGGCGGAGAACTATGACGTTTATCGCTTTTTTGATGACATTTTGGTCGGATGAACGAGACCCGAGCGTTCACACTGCAGTCGCATCACTTACATATCCGTTTTATATTAACATATAAAAGAGGTTTGGGTCGGATGTGAGAAATTCGGAAATGCGCTGTTCACAATCCGGATTGACATGCAAAGTGAACAAGGCCTATAAGCCCTTCATTTTACAAAGGGCATTAAAACTTATTTTCTTTTTTTTTTTTTTTGCTCAAAGCTCTCAATCCACATCAGCATGTTAACCTTTTGAAGGCCTTTTGATCAAATGATGTCACAGTTTTCAATTAATATACATTTTAATTAGTTATTTTGCAAATTTTAACCTGTGACATCTGATCCAAAGGGTAAAAAACATTTTTTTTAATCAATTTGAGCATAAATGTTTTTACAACCTTAACATACTTAAATAGTGTCATGTTTGGCTTTAAAGAGAATTAAAATTAACAAAAATGATTGGATGAATGTCCTTTAAAGCAGTGGTCCCCAACTGTGGATCGATTGGCTGCACAAGAAATAAAAAAATAATAATAATAATTATTTATTTTTATTTTTTATTTTTGATTAAATCAACATAAAAAACACAAGATACACTTACAATTAGTGCACCAACCCAAAAAAACCTCCCTCCCTCATTCACACTCCTTTGCACAAAAGGGTTGTTTCTTTCTGTTATTAATATTTCTGGTTCCTACATTATATATCAATATAGATCAATACAGCCTGCAGGGATACAGTCCGTAAGCACACATGATTGTATTTTTTTATGACCAAAAAAAAAAAATTGACCAGTCCGCAGTTACAAAAAGGTTGGGGACCACTGCTTTAAAGGGTTAAGTACAGCATATCTGTAGTCAGTAAACTCCCTTTTAAAATTGCCTTGTCTTACAAATGTATTGCAGCCTCCTTCGACACAACACCATTACGTAAAGCCACTGTTCATATAATAGTATTTGACTTAAGTGGCTCTTTAAATGGAGCCATAATGAGAGGTAAAATGTTTTTCTCCTTTTTTGGAAATTGTCCCCCCTCTTGCTATTTTTTTAATGAAGCACAGATTGTCAAGGATGACCCCAGTACTTGACTTCAGAGTTTTGGCACTCAAAACCTTTTCCTGAGCTGCACTCAGATCAGAACAGATGGAGTCAATAGGTTTTGCTGGCCCCCTATAGTTTCTCCCCCCTCCCTGGCAAGGAAATGTGAAGGACAAAGGGGAAACTGTTTAAACAGGTCTAGTGGCCTAAGTTCAAGTACATTTTTTCCCTGTATTCATATCTTCAAGGATTGTATGGGGAGGTTACAACCTGGATTTGCATGAAAATCTAACTAAAATACAATAATACATGTATTATTAGGCAGTCCCTTCAGGATTTCACAGGCTTTTTTGTGATTGTTGCAGCCATGGTCAATGATTTTTCAGAAAGGCGCAGCAAAAGTTGCAATGTTTAGAGGCTCATTTTTAACATTGAATCAGCTTGTGATTTTATGAACTTGTTATCAATAATTTCAGTGTTCCTTGTAACCTTAGCCTCAAGAATCACAGGATTGTAACAAAAACTGGAAAACTACTGTATTGATGTTTTACTCATTTCATACCGCACAGACTTAAAAGTAGATACTAGATGGCAGTAAAAGTACATACTCTGAGCTCATTGTCAAACTTATGTCCTGTTTTAATTAGTCATAACTAATAATGAATCATAATTATACAGAAAACACCACCAATTACTTACGTATTGTCCTCAGTTTGAGTTTGAGTTTATTTGGAACATGCAAGCATACAACATGATACATCACAATTTCCAGTTTCTCTTTTCAACATGTTCGAAAAGGAGTAGGAAGAAGCAGAGCTTATTTAATCCTTCCCCTTTTCTTTTACATAACAGTTGCTAAAACTTTTGTTCACTTCCTGTTCTCAATTTATTCACAATATACTCCATAATTAATCACAATAAAAATAAATAAATAATAATGGGTGAAGTAAGTTATATTTCATATGATGAGATGAGTAAGATTAGTTTGAGAATGAATGAATGGATGGATGAAATGAATTCAGAATGTTTATCATGGTTCTTCTTCTTTGTACTTTGTAAACACTTTAAGTTTGAAGAGTTGCACTCATTCTCCGTGTATGTTTTATGGTTGGAAAGTGGTTATCCATCTTAAACAAACATCTATTTATGTCATATAATCACATTTACCCTCGAATGTCAATAACATTTATGAACAGTTGAAAGTGATCTGTAGCAGTATTTTTTTGTTGGTAAATGAGAGTTGATAAGATATTCTCATCACACTTTAACATATCTAACATGTAAATACTGCCTTTTTTGGTCATTTTTGCAGATGAAAATATGTTTTTAATTGTCTTACTATGGATGAATTAGAATGAAATTAATATATGAATACATGCAAACTATGAAATCAGGACGCTGGTGCAATGCTCAATGTTTATATGCGACATTACCCAGAGGGCTTAGCGGCGTAAACGGGATTGATTTGACAAATTGAATTGCCGATAATGACGCTTATTACCCAAAATAAGTTGCGTTCTTTGGACAAAATTTTGAGGTCGCACGTAATTTGCAGGGATTGGTTGAATTGCTGACATCGGACTGATTAGGGCAGAAGATGTGTTTTATAGTAAATGCAATCAATCCTTTCACCAGCTATTATTTGTACCTACCTCATTAGAAACCACTGAGAAGCTCATTTCACCTAGCCAGGAAAGTTGCTGTATTACAGAGTTGTATCATGAAATGATGGTCCAATTATGCAAATAAATATGAATTGGTAGTAACGCCCAGAGTGTTTTTTAATGAATTATTCTCTTTTTAAGGACCCCTGGCCGTGAGCTACAAGTGTACTACGCACCCCATCACACGTACAACGACTTCTTTGGCGAGATCAACAGGCGTGGTGACACTTTTTACATAGTGTCTTTCCGCAGGGTAAGTTTGTCCTCACGGAACCATATATTGACAATCAACACGTAGTAATGGTTTCACTGCCGTAGCTTTTCCTACAAACTGTCCATAAAGTGACTAAATAAAGAAAATAATGTGTAATGAATGAATCATGAATAGCCTGTAAATAGGTCTGTTCCTTAACGTAAAAATGTCATGTGAAAGCAGGGCGGATGTGGGGGTGATGTGAACACACCCAAGGGTTCCGTTTTCCCGGCCCATTTGCAATCATCCGGGCCATGTTTTTAAGATTTCAGGCATGACTACATGTCATTTCTCATCTTCTCACTCTTTCTTCATTAGAGTTTTTACCTCAGTCTGGGCTCTGGGTCTGCTTTGGATTTGCTGTCTTACCATGATTAATAGTGGACATCACTTTCAGTAAAAGTTCTTTGATCACGTTGGGTTTTAGTGCTGTCTTTTCTTCCCGGAAAGATATTTATAGAGGGCCCCAGTGTAACGTTATGGTGTAAAGTGCTAACCAAATAAAACAGATTTTCTTTTTGAATGACTCCAGCGCCTGTCAGACAGTACAATGAAACAGCCCAGTAAAGCTCCATCATGCTTTAAAACAAAAACATTGCTAACAAAATTAAAGGGATATTTTAGCTTCTTTCCCCTGAGCGCTGCAATGCATTCAATAGTCTTGCTGAATGTGGTGGGAGTCTTGACACATGATGGTCAAAGATTAAGGCCCCCTTTCACCAAGTGGGTCACAGTGGTGTTGGCATGGTGACAATGGTGACCGTGGTGGATTTCATATAGCTGCTTAATATATATTTTGTCGCTGTAGGGTTGTTGGTGCCCGAGTGGTTAGCATGTCAGTCTCACGTTCTCTTGGGCATCTCTGTTGATTTTGCTCATTATTGCCATGTGTGTGTGGGTTTTCTCCATAATTTCAAAAACGTGCATGTTAAGTAAATTGGACTCTCTAAAGCAGACCTGGGCAAAATATGGCCCGCGGGCCACATGCGGCCCATTAAGATTTTCAATCCGGCCCTCCAGATGTTCAACATAATTTTTTTTAGACTTTTAAAATCAAAACTGTGATGTGCAGTGCTGTTTTTAAATGACCGTAAGTTTAAATCTGCACTTTTGAGGGTTATAGGAGTTCTTACGGTATTCTATGTCACAGTAGCTCAGACGAGGAAGAAAGTAATATTTCAAAAGTGAGAATTTTGTTGTCAAAATTGGATCTCGAAATTATTAAAAGATGAGATTTTATTATTAAACAATCTACATTAACACCGACAAAAGTTGCAAAAATTGGTACCGTCAAATGCGAAAGGTACTAACCCCTATTACTGTTACATCATTGCAAATCACTTTTGCAATGGTGTGATTCCAACCTGACAAGTATAAACGCACCATTAAATAAGTTCTTATTATAGAGAAAATATGTCACGTTGTAATTTCTGCCTTTATTTTGTTTCCTCGGTTTCAGGGTGTATATATTTGGTGAAAACGGGTGGGCTCTTGTTCCACTCAGTATGATGTGATTACAAAACTAGCCAGGCTTCTGGATTGAATTTGAAACCAATCACAATCAATTTGAACATCTGTCTTTGTGGATTGTCCATACCTTTTCTCATCTTCTCCCCGGCAGTTCTGCTCTTTGTGTTGTTGCGACACATTCCTATTGAAACCCAGATCATCTTTTAAGCCCTTAGCAGATACACAAGCACCTGTGGCCTTGAGTATGAAAGCAGTTGAGGTGATGGAAAACGTACCTCCTTGACAAAGCCAAAAACTGCTCTTACTTTTTTGTGTTATGGCACCTGCCGCTTGATGTAAGCGTGTGCGTTTTGGGGTGACGTGGTGGAAACATTGCGTGATTTCACACAGGACCTTATCCAAAATGTTTCGAGGGAAATGTACCTGTCGCCATGGCAGCAACGGCTCTTATGTCAGCTTGTCTAGCCTGTAGGTCCCTTGATGATGAGCAGTAATGTACTCGATGTTTTCCTACATCGTCAAGAACCCTCTCATTGGGGGGAACATTTAATACTCCCATTGGTAGTGTCCAGCTTTTTCTTAGTGCCTTGCAGTGCCAGAAACATATGCCAAACAATAAAGTCTTTTAATTTTAACTACTAGTTGCAATCATCCGGACCATGTTTTAGATTAATACTCAATTGCTAGTATTGACTTTTTTATTGTTATTTGGTGAATATAAACACTCTCCTTTAAGTGATTGACAGTGCACTTAACACAGCATTACTGCACATTAAAACTCAATTATATTTTAATAAGTGGAACTTGCTCGCGCGATTTAAAATTCCACCAACATTTCCAGGAAAAATATGCCTCCAAAGTTGGACAAGAACTTGGAGGTCCAAGCGTAGAGGCATAGAATTTATTGAGACCTCCACTTGGTGAGCGTCTCAAGGATTAAATGGCGGAGAGGAAAAATATAGTGGTACCTCAATTTAAGACCATGAATTGAGTTATGTAGACCCCGACTTAAACAAGTTGAAAAACGTATTCGGGTGTTACCATTTAGTGGTCAATTGTACGGAATATGTACTGTGCAATCTACTAATGCAAGTTTCAATCAATCAAGAGTGTTTTGAGAGAAGAACTATCTCTTGACTAATTGTTATGCTTTAAGTTGCAAGCAAAAATTTGAGTTACAAGCATCACCCCCACAGTGAAACCCTTAAGGTCGGCCCAAAACATCTGATCTTACTCGCTAGCTAAAAATGGAAATAACTGTTTTCCAAGCATGGGAAGGAAGAAAGCGAGTGTGAAGGACAGTGCTGAGAAGAAGTGCATGGTAGTCATTGAATTAAAAAAATACATCTTCCAACATGACTGAGCCTGCAGCAAACTTGGTAAAGCCATTTGAGCAGATCACTTATCCATGAAAGAGTGGACATTTATCCATAAAAATAAGGAGAAACTGCTGATGTTGTTTGATGAACAAGCTAGAAGGAGGGACAGTAGTCCACTCTCCAAGTTAAATGATGTACATCATTATTACATTACTACTGTATTTGTTAGAACATTCTATTACTTTGTTTGTATACAATATTTCTTTTTAAAGGCGTGTTTTTCTTTTTAAAAGATATGGTACACGTTAAAATTGTGCTGTTTTGTGGGGACCAAGCACCAATTAAATTAGTTGAAATTCATTTGAATGGGAGACATTGTCACAGAACCAGTTAAGCTTGTAAGTTGAGGTACTACTGTACAATAAAAACCATATATCCGGAAATTATGCACAACTTTGGACAGTAGTATACGTACAGTATCTCCGTTCTGGCTGTTCAGTACAATATAGCTAATAGGGCTGTGAATCTTTGGAGACTCCACAATTTGATGTGATTTGATTCTTGGGGGTAACAATTTCATTCATAATTATTCTTGATTCAAAATCCATACTTTTTAATAACATTGGGTGCCAGTTCTATGATTAACTACATTCCTCCATTAACTAGACAAATAGCTGTGATAAATGTATATATTACTTAAAAGAAAATCGGTTTTGTTTAATAAAATTCTACCCAAACATTTAAAAAAGTTAAATACATATAAGGCAACAAGAAAAGTATCCCACACTTCTCTTTTCTATACTAAATCTGTACAGCAAATATGGGCATCTACATCAACAATATGATTTGCCTGAGTGGCTAGACATGACAGATTAAAAAAATAAAAATAAATAAATAGAAATTTAAAAAAAAAATTATATATATAATGTATATATATATACATCTTCTTTTTTTCTTTTTATTAATCAAATTTTGATTTATTTAGAATCGATTAAGACAGAATGTGTGCAGGAAATGAAGGACCTTTGTTTAATCCCTGGCTTTGTTTTGTATTAAAAAAATATGTTTCTGTCCAGGCTGTTTAGTGCAGTGTGGTTATAAATCTACAGTAATGATGGATATGGACAGGGTATTAATTGAAAGCATGATGTCTGTGTTAATAGCACTTAAGACATTTCGCTGGACAATATATTGTCCCACAAATTATTGCCGATAAACAATATTGTCAGCATTATTTTAAGACCAAATTAAGCAGTGATTTAATTAAAAATTTAATGCAAGTTACCTTTTTAACCAATAGTTTTATTTTTAATAAACATTTTTTTCAAAAACTTTTAATTATCCTAAATAAGGGACGAAACACAGATAAATACAATAAGTGTGAAAATAAACTCTTAGTTATCTTTTGCTGGTTTTTTTTATTTGTTTTTGCAATCACTTTGTAACATCTTCAGCACCCTTTTGATGGGCTCATCTCTGTCATTCATTTTGAGGCTGAAACATTCCCACACATATGGCTTTGCAATAATCTTTTTTCCTCATTTTTTTACTTTGCGGTGCGTCTCGCTAGCGAGGCTCTGTCCTTTCGTGTGTGTAAACAAGCGGTCCTGCCACCGCCCACCGAAACAAAAATGTTGGATGGATGACAAAAGCATTTACTGTAATTGTTTAATCCTGCTATTTAATAAAAGCTCTCAAGTGCTGAGAGCGATGCATAGAATGAATCCTTGTGTATCCGGTTTTAAAGCAAGAGAAAGAAAGAAAGCAAACACACGGACAATCGGACATGGAAATGTCCATCCATCTATCCATTTTCTACCGCTTGTTCCTATCAGGGTCGCGGGGGGTGCTGGAGCCTATCTCAGCTGCATTCGGGCTGGACAAGTCGCCACCTCATCACAGGGCCAACACAGATAGACAGACAGACAACATTCACACTCACATTCACACACTACGGCCAATTTAGTATTGCCAATTAACCTATTCCCAGGTGCATGTATTTGGAGGTGGGAGTAAGCCGGAGTACCCGGAGGGAACCCACGCAGTCACGGGGAGAACATGCAAACTCCACACAGAAAGACCCCGAGCCCGGGGATGGAACCCAGGACCTTTGCATGTTCCACCTGTATAACATAATGACTGGGTAAAAATCTGGTGGGAGGAAAACATGCAACTTTTCTCTGACTGCAATTGAACATTCACCTACCGAATATCAGGAGCATTGTGGCAAATCGTGCAAGCTTTTGACCACAAACTTAGTCACTGCTCGGGGATATTCGTCTAGCGCAGAGCTTCTCAATACTTTTCTGGAAATGTATTAATAATAAATTCTGCAAAATGCTATTTTTTCAATTTGTGAAAATGTATAGTTATGTAGTACAACTTCATTATTTTACTCAAAGTGGCCATATTATGATTTCCTTGTGGTATACATGACACGTAATGGTGGTTCTTTGGTCAAAATGTTGCCTAGATTATATTTTACAGATCTTTTTCAAACCGCTTTCTGACCGTCTCTGCAGGGCGGTCTTATTACGTGCCTCCACTTCAACTGCATCTTCTCCCCCTCAGCCAGGTTGTAGCAATAAGCGCTTCCAAATCAAGTCAAAGAACTTTACGCTACTTTGTATTAGAAATAGCTACAGCGGCGGATGTATGTGCATGTACGAGCCAGTCTTTTCCCACAACAAGAGGATAGAGGAAAAAGAAGTAGCTAATTGACTGCAGCGCAGACTACAAAGGCGGATTCGTGCAAAGCTCTTCGAGTAAAACTTTACCATATGTGGAGTGTCAGGTTCAAACACTGATGCCATCTATTAAACAAGACAAGAAGCAAGGAATTGAACAGAGACAAAATTAAATTTGGCTCAATTGAGGAGAAACGTGTACACCTGTACCCTTGTACAGTATCACCACGCTCTGACAAAAGATTATACGCCTCCTCTTTTACTTGGACTTTCTCTGATTACATGGCAACAGCTGTTTTTAAGGGAGGGGGGTCGTAAACAGCCATCACCTTTGATTAAAAACAATTCAAAGAAAAGGTCGTAAAACAGTTCAAAGAAAAGGTGCCTGGAGCTTGGGCAGGTCCTGCTGTCTCTCCGCTTTGTAGATCTCGGGTCAAGACAAAATCTTTCTGTGGATTACAATACATCAAAGAAACAGAACCCTCATGTCGTTCCCCATCCTACACAGTGGAGTTTTACAAGCCTTTTGTTTGGTAGGATCAAAGACAGCTTTTGTCCTCTCGCCGGGAACTCATTAAAACACAAAGTTTTGCAATAACTTAGATACAATTATTCTGACATGGAGATTGGAAAAATGTCACAAATTGGGTGAATTCCAAACGGCTCGTTTGGAGGAAGTATGAAATAAGTTTTATAAATATCTCCATTTGCCAAATAGGTCCCCTTTAAATGCTTAGTAACATGGAATGCTTAGTAATATGGAAAGGATCACATAACTCTTTGACCACATTGTCATTTGATAAAAAGTATATCGTACTACACAGCGGTGAGGAGCAAACTGCTCAGTCAGCATTAATACCGCTGATGAGTTCATTGTAAACAACAGTACACGTATGAGTTTCACACCAACAGCTGAGCAGCCCAACATTTTAAGTTGCGTGCAGAGGTGGAAACGGCTGTTTCTGTTGTGCATCTGCTGTCATCTTGCTAACCAGGAGGTTGCCTTCAGCCACGGTTTTTTAAATTACACTGCAGGGTGGCCTGACGCTAATTCGAGAACACGGTAGTCATTGGCTGTTTAGACGACCCACCAAGTGACTACAGGAACCTTGGTGGTTCATTTGCGAGATTTCAACGTCTTTTTATTAACATTCTCATTACATCCATAGATTATATGTCAGTTAAGAATGTTGAGATGTTTCTTAAGACATGAGTTATTAAATAATAGCCGTGTTTTGACCTATGAACAGATGATTTCCAATATTTGTGTGCAAATGCATGAAGCAAGAAAGAATTTATTGTTGACACATTTTTTTTAATTTTGTGGCTCCTGTGGTTTTCAATTAGAATTTAAGTGGTTTGGCTACAAATATATACCATTGTCCCTTAATTCTCATATGTGCTGTAGAATTTCTCTCAACATTGCGTCACGCCCTAGCCCTGCGCTAGACGAATATCACCGAGCAGTGACTAAGTTTGTGGTCAAAAGCTTGCACCCATTTGCCACAATGCTCCTGATATTTGGTAGGTGAACGTTCTATTGTAATCAGAGAAAAGTTGCATGTTTTCCTCCCACCAGATTTTCACTCAGTCATTATGTTATACAGGTGGAACATGCAAAGGTCCTGGGTTCGATCCCCAGGCTCTTGGTCTTTCTGTGTGGAATTTGCATGTTCTCCCCGTGACTGCATGGGTTCCCTCCGGGTACTCCGGCTTCCTCCCACCTCCAAAGACATGCACCTGAGGATAGGTTGATTGGCAATACTAAATTGGCCCTAGTGTGTGAATGTGAGTGTGAATGTTGTCTGTCCGTCTGTCATGGGCACTCCACTCATCTTTCTCAAGAGGATGTACTCGGATTTAAGCCTTTCCTCTCTGTCTCACAGAACCATTATTTACAGCGCCAATAACTGAATTACTTTGCAATTATCATCTCTTGGGGATTAAGGACAAAAAGTGCTTAGTTAGCCTTGAGGGAAAATGAAATATTTTGATTATAGGCTGCTACATGGAAACTGGGCTTCGTTTGTAAGAAACAAACACCATTGACCTCAGCACGGATCGTTTCACCACCCTAAAATTGAGGAATCCTAGCCTCCTAATGTAGTTTGCCTCTACCATATAATCTTTTAACGGTTTGGTTTTGGCCAAAGAAGCGAGCGTCACATCTAATTTACAGCCGACTTTGCTGCCCAGTGAGAATTCTCCTGTTTGTGTGTTCTTAGGATCATCTGCTACTTCCTGCCACCAACCACAATAAAGGAAGTCGCCCCAAGATGTCTGTAGTGTTGCCAGCCATGAACATAAACGGTAAGTAACTCTTGTTATTATTTAACAGTTGTGGAAAATGGATCTGTCAGCACTGCAACAGATGAATGGCATCAACACACTGTTGTCATATTCAGTATGTTACGGTGATCGAGTGCGTGTTGGTACCAGTTGCTGCATCAATTCATCTTCCTCCTTACATCTGGTGCCCTTTTTGTCACGTCCTCAGGCTTCTCCCTCTCAGCTACATTAAGCCGAGCTGCGACGTGGCTGCACGGCCACCGTCCAAACCAAATACAAGCACGCAGGCCCAAAGATAAAGAAATGCTTTCTCAGTGTTGTGATTTCCTTTTGGCTTGGGTGCTTCATAACTTGCACTTCAAATCATTTAGACAAGTGCCAGGCCTGACATGTTGATAGAATAAAAATTAAATCTAAAAAGCATGGGGTATTCAAAAACTAGAAAAAGCACAACTTTTGTGAGACAGTTTGCTTTTTACCCCAATCTTCCCTAAACAGTTCTCAATACTTGGCCATGACACTGCCAAACCCACTGAGTTATGTGCCAGTCTTTCCACTTTCCAACAGCCCAGAGCTTTGAAAATGGGAATATTCTTCCAATGCCCCATTTTTACGGCAAGGTACATTAACTGCGTGACTGTAAATGACATTTGAGCGCCTTCTATGGGTTGTGGTTAAAATGATTTGTACATTGCTAGCATCCATGTAATACAGATATCCTGAAGGTTTTATATTCATTAGACACATAGTCAGTGACTTACGGATAGGGATGGGTACCGAATCCGGTACTTTTCTGGCATTGACCGACTCCCACCGATTCACGCGAAATCTAACGGTGCCATGTTTTGATACCTGGATTATGTGTGAGGTTACGCCCGGTTGCCGACTCAGCTGCCAACTGCGATCACTCCAGCAGCATTGACAGTAGACTCAGCCAAACTACCTCTCGGTAGTGTTGCAATTTTCAATGCCAACAAAGAAATTGACTCAAAAAACACCCCAACGTAAATTAAGTCAAGCTCCAGTTTTCCACAGATGCGCTAGTACAATGGCTTTGTTATTTACATTTGATTTAAATTTTTTAATATCAACACTTTCAAATGTGTTAATGAAAACTATAACTAAGATGCACGTTACAATCAAACAGCTGGTGTTTATTTAGTACAATGCTTACAGTATTAACCCTTTGTGAGGGCGCAACAGACAGCAACGACTGAAATGACTAACACACCATAAACTATACACTACTGCCATTGCTATTGCTTTATTCACTTTTTCTCCGGATTCTAAGAACAATACAGTTGTTAGAAATGTGATAATGAAACAATATACAACAATTAGACAGCAGTTATCATAATTAGCCCATTTTTAAATGTTGAGATAAAAAAAAGATTTTATTATCAAAAAACAATATTTATTAACACACACAATGCAACACACACAATGCAGTGAAAAGTGGTACTGTTGTGTACCGGTATCGATTCCCAGGTACCGGGAATGAGTTCAAATGTGAATGGTACCCATCCCTACTTATGGACAATTAGTTACCAAGTCCTGAAAAGATGTTTTGTCAGGTAGCAGTCATGTTTTTCAACCAACCGTGCTCAGATTTTACGAATATGTGCTTGTCAGTTCCCTAAAGGTGTGTACCAAATGTTGTGCTGATTCAGTGTAATGTCTTCAATTGGCTATGTTCACATTCTGCAGAGTATGATGCCCATTTTTCCTAGTAGGGTTTTTTTTTCATGTTAAATTTAAAAAATTCAATGTCCAATTATTTCACATGGTGTACAATACACATACAGTTATTTGACAATACCTCAAAGCCAAACTGAACATATACAGTAATCCCTTGTTTATTGCTGTTAATTGGTTCTGGCACTGATTGTGGTAAATTAATTTCTGAGATTATATGTCTTAATATTTTCATTGCTAGAGCATATAAAACCTGTTTTGACCTTTTAAATATGGGTTTTAACATTATGAGAGGCCTCTAGACATTAAAAAATACCCACATAGTCACCCTTACTCTTGTTTATTCCAATATAGTAATTCATCCTGAGACTGTGCCAATAACTGATCACGTTGCCGAACAGCCAGCTCTGATTGGTTTGGTCTTCTCTAGTGGCAAATATTACTGTAGTAATGATATTTTTAGTTCATTCAGCCATGCTTAATTGTAGCGTAAAATACATAAAATATGCTTTAAAAAAAGAAAAGAAAAAAAATCTGTGATAGAATGAAGCCACAAACTGAAGCACGATATGGCGAGAGAAGACCGACTCTGGCTACGTTCACACTGCAGGAGAGGATGTCTGATTCTGACTTTTTATACGGTCGTTCACATTATCAAAAAAATATGCAACTTCTATGTATGTCTAATGTTAACAAAATGCGTCCGTGAACTGATGCGCATGCTCACAAAATATGATGTCACACTGTGTAAACATGGCCCCGATTCGCGTCTGTGTCAATCCTGGCACATTTATGGCAATTTCAAGGAGCTCGTACAACTAGAGTTTATTTTCTCATGTAGAAGATTTGGGAAAGGGCAAGAATTTTAGCTTTGGTAATTTGTGGAACTGCGGGGCCTTGTTGCGACGCCCGTACCAAGGAGCGGTGGGATTTATATTTTAATAAGTTCTAAAACATCATATTCGCCACTGACTGTTTCCTGTTCGTCCACCATTAACTTTCACGCCTGTCTGTTTTGCCGAATGATTGTGACATTTGTCACCTTTTAATGATGCATGGGTCAGATAATTGTGACCCAATTGTTCAGACTATATTGGATACGTTATATCTGATTTATATCCATCTACGAAAGACGCTTGGGTTGGATTTCAAAAAATCTGAATTGTAATGTTCACACTGACATGAAAAAATCAGATACATGCATACAAGTCTACATACACTTTGAGAAATGTCAAAAAATGTGAAAAGTGAGTACCAGTACATGATTGAGTTACGCGATATACGGTTGACGATACACGATATAAATGATAAATATTTGGCAGACGAAACAGCTTTTAATACTATTGTTATATCGTGATAATGCATGTTGACACATTCTACCTGCAACCCGCAAATTTGACAGCGACAAGAGAACGACCGCGTCCTCAACGCAACGTAGCATCCTCACTAACAAGCGAGCGGCTAACATCCCGCCAAAGCCACTTTTTAGTCAGCAATCCTGGCCTCTATGGCAGCAAATAAACTATATTTTTTACAAGTATAATTATCTCTTGAGAATGAGTAATAGCTAAACAAGTTACACTACACACCGTAGGAGTATACAATAAGACATGCTAACCGCTAAGCTAGCGCTCTGGAATGTAAACAAAGGTAGGCGGATCGATAACAATGCCAAGTAATGTATCAGCATATAGTCAATACTACAGTAATTATATTGATATGTTTTACTATCATACAATGTTGTGTTGTTTTTGTTATTGTTTAAAACTCATTAAATACATATATTAAAAATAATTAGAATAATATAGAAAAAATTTGCCATCCTGTAATTTTGTCGGATTATAATTGTGGTCAAAAAAAGATAATCAATTGTTAACAATGTACATTTTAAATATCAGCATTGGCATGACCATTAGTACTGTTTTTGTAACTACTTAATATTAGATCAATACCCAAATTTGTAGTATCGCCCAAAACTGATGTTACATATCCAAATAAAGAAAAATACGTGCTTATCACTTTTTAACAGAAGTGTAGATAGAACCATGTTACAACAGAAAGTAACCAGATATTAACAGTAAATCACCAAAGTAGATTAATAATAGTTTTAAGAAAGTAATACAACTGGAAATGATGCAATATGTTACCACATTCATCTTTGTAACCCATTTTGAAATAGTTCTATTATTATTTACATATCCGATAATTTATTGTGATGTATATTGTTATTGCGGGAGGCTGCAATTTATAGCGCGTTAAAGTGTTAAGGCCATATTGTCCATTCCTAGTACAAAAACACTTCGTTCTCCTGCATGTCCGAATGGGACTGTTTTGAAGTGATGGGTGTTAGCGGTAAGTTGCGAGATCACTCAGCTTTTCTGAGATAGCATGGAAGATCCGTGCCACATCTCTGTTGGATAACGATTTTTCATTTTTGCAAGACGAGGTACACCCCAATGGTGCGTCGGCTTCATTTATGTCACCATTTGGCTGTCATTCTTATGAATCATTCCAATGTTTGGTTTCTGTGAGTTCATCAAGTTCCAAGATCATCATTTCCAAATCGTGTCAGTAGAGAGTTCTTTGAAGGGAAAGTAGGCTTTTCTTTGGAAATACCACACAAACTTAGACGCTGTGTTTTATATTGTTAGCAGTTGTTGGCTGTTAATCTATCACACATGTCATTGCTTTCCTCCTAATACCAATAGTGTATTGACAGCAACGAAAGAAATTGATTATATAACATGCTCCTCAATGCAATGAAGACATACCCACTGGGAAATTAGTTTTTCTCTACTTTTTGTTAGGAAAGGATGTGTTTTGATCAAGATTGATGAAGGTAAACATTGTTCTCGGTGGGGGAATGTTAAGGTCTGTGTCGGCCACATGGTCCATTGAAACAGCAGTAAACAGTGAAATCCTAGACCTCCTTTTGAGCTCATGGTTGAAACGAAAGGCCCAAACAAAGGTGCCATTCAGGATGAGCAACGAGGGCAATTCGATTTGCACATTTTGTCATGCATTCAGTCCAGGACGTCGTCAGCTCTGAGAGAACCGAGACGGATGTTCGCCTCTCAATGGCGAGGATGTTCACACCAGGTTTAAGTTAGCGCACAGATGCAAGCTCAGCAGCCTCTTGTTCCAGATGCCACAGAGCAAGCAACCATAAAGGGTGACTGCGACTGTGGTACAGCCCCGCCTCCTTGTCTCCATTTAGATTTCACGAGATTTAATGCAAATGGAGAGCGACGCTGTCCTCTCATTGGAGCGTGATTATTATTCCACGGTGGAGGATAATTCTTTCCAGCTCTTTCTGGAGGAATGCCTTTCACGTCTAGTCACTAAATGGCTTTCATCTGGTGGTGGACAACCGTTGTTAATGTGATCTTTTGCCTAATAACTGAACAAGTTTGCATCTCTGATGCAAACTGATTTCTAGTAAAGATACTTGATCTTCTAGCCACTCCCTAGAATTGTATCAGACTGAGCAGTGTCACCTTATAACAGGACTATTCAACTTGTGGCCTGGGGGCAAAATCCAGCCCTGGAAAGACCCCCCCTGTATAGAGGAACTTGGACCACTGTAAACACATTAGCAGATCCTAGCATTGGCATTCAACCTTGCTAGCAAACATACAACACTCAGGTCCAAACATGAGATTTACATAACTGAGGCATTCCTCAAGGCACTTCTTTAAGTCCTCTCCTTTTTGGCAGTCACAAATGTATTTTTTATAATGTGATTTATGTCAATATGGTGTTGCTTGACTAATGCAAAGTGGAAAAGTGTTCTGTGGTCTGACAAGTCCACATTTCAAATTGTTTTTGGAAACAGTGGGCATCGTGTCCTCTGGACCAAAGAGGAAAAAAAACATCCGGACTGTTATAGGCGCAAAGTTCAAAAGCCAGCATCTGTGATGGTATGGGGGTGTATTAGTGCCCAAGGCATGGGTAACTTACACATGTGTGAAGGCACCATTAATGCTGAAAGGTACATTCAGGTTTTGGAGCATCATATGTTGCCATCCAAGCAACATTATCATGGACGCCCCTGCTTATTTCCGCAAGATTCATAACACATTCTGCATGTGTTACAACAGCGTAGCTTCACAGTAAAAGAGTGTGGGTACTAGACTAGGGATGTCCCGATCCGATATTTGGATCGGATCGGCCGCCGATATTTGCCAAAAAATGCGTATCGGCAAGGCATGGGAAAATGCCGATCCAGATCCAGTTTAAAAAAAAAACTCCGGTCCGTGTTTTCCAACGCACCGATTTAAATAATACATTCCACTTTTCTGCTGCTCCCTAACTTCCGTTCCGCATTTTCCAGCACACCTTCAACACATCCACAGGTCTGTGGATTCTCATGCAGTTCCTTTTAGCTGCTGGCATTACACGACAGGCTCTTCTCACTCTTTCCTGTGTCTCCCTCTCACAAACAGACAAGCGCACCTTCTTACACACGTCACATACTGTCACGTCATACGTCACATACGTATACGCCCTCCCCGAGCAGAGAGGTAGCAGCATGGCTAACGTTAGCTGTGATGCTAGCGCAGCCGTGCGAGCAACCTTCCCTCTAAGGTGCGCGCCTGTGCAATTGCGCACTGCTCAAGCATCCTCTGCGCATAGCAATTATATGCCACGCACAAAATCAAATAAAAAAATAAGCGCATAACAATTTTCGACAGACTGACACGACAGAGAAAACAGTTTTCGTCATCATTGTTCAAATATTGTAACGTCTGTCGAGACGCTTATCTCCATTCGGTGCCACACGCCCACACCATCAAAATGCCGAGGCAAACATTTCCACATCAACACCGTATGAAAAAAATTGTGATTTTTTTTTTTTTAGTTGTGATTTCCTTCTCTGCATGAAAGTTTAAAAGTAGCATATATTAATGCAGTATGAAGAAGAATGTTTTAATGTAGACACATAGAATCATCATACTGCTGTGATTATATGCATCAAGTGTTCATTCAAGGCTAAGGCAAAATATTGAGATATATATCGTGTATCGCAATATGGCCTTAAAATATCGCAATATTAAAAAAAGGCCATATCGCCCAGCCCTAGTTTCAATGATGCCATTTCTGTTTGTCATGTATAATTTTGTCTATTTTGTGTTTATCCTTGAATAAACAGGTCAGTTTCTTGTTACCAACCATTGTGTATTATTCAAACTCCCCTAATTCAGCTGACTAGTTGTTATCAAGAGCACTAAAACCCTTTTCAACATGATTCTGACAACTAAGTAGGCTAAATAACTTTAAACTTTAATACATGCTCGAATAGGCCAGTATCGGTCAGTATCGGTATCGGATCGGAAGTGCAAATACAATATCGGTATCGGATTGGAAGTGCAAAAACCCGGATCGGGACATCCCTATACTAATCTGGCCTGCCTGTAGTCTAGACCTGTCTCCCATTTGAAAATGTGTGGCGCATTATGAAGCCTAAAATACCACAACGGAGACCCCGGACTGTTGAACAACTTAAGCTGTACATCAAGCAAAAATGGGAAAGAATTCCACCTGAAAAGCTTCAAAAAATGGTCTCCTGAGTTCCCAATAGTTTACTGAGTGTTGTTAAAAGGAAAGGCCATGTAACACAGTGGTAAAAATGCCCCTCTGCCAAATTTTGCAATGTGTTGCTGCCATTAAATTCTAAGTTAATGATTATTTGCAAAAAAAAAAAAAAATTCTCAGTTCCAACAATAAATATCTTGTCTTTGCAGTCTATTCAAATGAATATAAGTTGAAAAGGATTTGCAAATCATTGTATTTTGTGTTTATTTACCATTTACACAACGTACCAACTTCACTGGTTTTGTAAAAACACTAGAGTGCTGCAATAGAGTTGATCTTGGTCTAGATTTTTGCAGAAGGTCCTTAAAACAGCAGAGCACTTCTGTAACTCTGACAAAATAAATAAGCCAAAATCAAATATCTACTGTACAGTGTGTGGTTTCTTAAAAATGTACAAAATAAGCTAAAAGTGAAGAGAGAAGTCCAGTCCTTAGCTTTCTGGACCAAAAAAATAAATGTAGTTAAATATCCCTGCCTTATAAGGACTGAGGGGTTTTTGTGTGTGTTTATTTAATGAGGCAGAGAGTTTGAAAGTAGCTCAATCAAGTGGAAGTGACATGTTTGGAGGAGAGAGGAATGTTTGGGCGATGACATCATTCACAGGTGGATGAACCGTGGGAGACGCACTTCAGTTACTCTTAAGGACATGTGTTGTGCAGCAGTCACAGCGGGTTCAAGCTAGAGCACCGCGTAACTGATGGGTTCCCATTCAGATTTTCCTACTGCTCTAATGTAAACCGTGCATCCCGTGTTAGTAAAGTGCGTCTCAGCACCCGGATTAATGAGGAATACTTGCTAAGTAACTCTGTTTTTATTTAGTCAGATAACAAGCTGTCTGTCTGCTCACAGAAGCAACATTAAGCTGCAATATTTAAAAATAATGAAAGATGTAATGAGAACAAGAATATAAATTGGAAAACATCTATATAAAAAAAACCCATGCCAACAATTAATAAGAGGAAGACAATTTTAGACACTTTCAAGGGTCGTACTTCAACAAACTCCTTCATGACAATTCACTCGATTGTGCCGAAAAATTTACTACCGTATTTTCCGGACGATAGGGCGCACCGGATTAAAGGAGTCATATTATTATAATTTTTTTCTAAATGGAAAACATTTCCTTGTGGTCTACATAACTTGTAATGGTGGTTCTTTGGTCAAAATGTTGCATAGATGATGTTTTACAGATCATCTTCAAGCCGCTTTCTGACAGTTGTTTCCGGATGCGCCGTTTTGTGGGCGGTCTTATTTACGTGGCTCACCTTCAGCAGCGTCTTCTCCCCGTCATCTTTGTTTTAGCGGTGTAGCGTGCAAGGACGGGAGTGGAAGAAGTGTCAAAAGCTGGAGCTAACTGTTTTAATGACATTCAGACTTTACTTCAATCAATAACGGAGCAGCATCTCCTCATTCGGAAACAACAACACAGGAAATGCGTCCCGTGAAAATCCGTCAGACCGGAACTCTCTAATAACTAAAGTTCCTTGGGTGAATAATGTAAACTCACTAGACCGGTATGTTTTAGCGCTTTCATGGCGAGTTTACTGACAGATATAAATAAGAACTTTACACTATTTTATATTAGAAATGGCAACAGCGAAGGACCTTAGTAGATCAGGCCCTTAGAAGCGGATTTGCACTGTGAAGGGGCGTTAGCCGTTAGCCTGCTAGCAAGTTTGCTAGAGTGCGTTGAGAATGCGCATATATCTTTAAAAATGGCTTCTCTTTTTTTTAAAAGAAGGGTTTTTAAGCCTTTTTTAAAAGCATCCACAGAGTGCGGTGCCCTCAGGTGGTCAGGGAGAGCGTTCCACAGACTGGGAGCGGCGAAGCAGAAAGCCCGGTCTCCCATGGTTCGGAGCTTTGTCCTCGGAGTTGGAGGAGGTTAGCCTGTATGGAGCGGAGGTGTCGTGTGTAGGATTTGAGGGTGAGCAGTTCTTTGAGGTAGAGGGGGGCATTTCCTTGGAGGCACTGGTTTAACATTAACACTTCGAAAAGGCACATATTTTCCCCCGTTTGTTGACCTGCAAAGTATGTTTTTGGGGTGGAGGAGTCTGGTCGGGTGCTGGTTAGCATGAACGATGTCGATCCAGCGGGAGATAAAAGTGAAGTTTCCATGGTTTCTCATTTACTGGAGACATGGCACAGGATGAAGTTAAGAAGGTTGACTTTACACTCACTTAAGTGTTTACCATGACGTCTTTTATTTGACATACCCTCGCGGTAAAGTTGTCCGAGTGCAAACTGAGGCAGTATTTGTCGTTGATAAAACTTTCGGCGAATCAAAATTTAAGAAATTGTACCTGGAAAGTTCATTACTTTGAAGACGACCAATAAAAACGCGGAGAAGGCAGGGTTGGTAAAAAAAAAATCAGCAGACTTCTGATTTTAATACGTAAAAAGACACAAAAAGTGCGTTAACGCTAACAGTGCCATATGTAATGTTAGCACTTTAGCTCACATAGCAATGGTAATGTTGCTAACGTTTTTGTCCTCCTGTCCATTCCTGTACGGGATAAATGGCATCTATTTGTTGGACAAATGCAGAGTAACAATATTTCTGTTAAAAAAAAACCATCTCATTAGCATTAAAGCTGCAGTGCAGACACACAAAAGAGTGTGTTCCCAGTAGCACTTTTAAACTGTTTATATTTCAGTATCAAGGCCAGATTCAGGCCAATACGCTACTGTGAGACCTCTGAGACTTATTTAAAGTTGTTGGAAAATAGAATACGAGCCCTTTAAGGCTGATGAAAAATAACTTCTTGACAGGGTCAACAGCTTTAAAATCTTCACAAGAGCGCTGTATTCGGGAAGGAGTCCTCGATGACCCAGCCCTGAAGCCGGAGGAGTCTTTCTCCAAGCTGTTTAAAAGCTGTTGTAGTTTTCCAACCACCTGTGCAACACATTAAAACTCCTCAGCTTTGCAGGATCTCCACGGATTCTTACTTAAAGGAGGATCACGGTGGAGGGACGGACAATTTGCGAGCTCCCTCTGCGGCCGTTAGGTTCTGAAGGGTGTTCATGTCATCAGTTGTCCATCTTGAGCATGACCTCATCTAGTGCTGAACTTCCTTCTTGGCACCTGCAGTGCAACACCCAGCAGACCTCAATTGAATGCATTCCAGGTTCCACTATTTCATGGCTCTTTTCACAAAATTAGAGGATAACGCTGACACTTCAAGTTCACGTTGTTGATTCTGACTGCCGTTTTAGGAATTTTAATCCACTCGCGAGCCACTAAAAATGTTGGCAGACTTCCACCAATATTTACGTACAGTTGTGGTCAAAAGTTTACATGCACTTGTAAAGAACATTATGTCATGGCTGTCTTGAGTTTCCAATACTTTCTACAACTCTTATTTTTTTGTGATAGAGTGATTGGAGCACATACTTGTTGGTCACAAAAAACATTCATGTAGTTTGGTTCTTTTATGAATTTATTATGGGTCTACTAAAAATGTAACCAAATCCGCTGGGTCAAAAGTTAAGTTAAGTTAAGTTAAAGTACCCATGATTGTCACACACACACTAGGTGTGGCGAAATTATTCTCTGCATTTGACCCATCACCTTTGATCACCCCCTGGGAGGTGAGGGGAGCAGTGAGCAGCAGCGGTGGCTGCGCCCGGTAATCATTTTTGGTGATTTAACCCCCAAATCCAAGTATACATACAGCAATGTTAATATTTGGTTACATGTCCCTTGGCAAGTTTCACTGCAATAAGGCACTTTTGGTAGCCATCCACAAGCTTCTGGTTGAATTTTTGACCACTCCTCTTCACAAAATTGGTGCAGTTCAGCTAAATGTGTTGGTTTTCTGACATGGACTTGTTTCTTCAGCATTGTGCACACATTTAAGTCAGGACTTTGGGAAGGCCATTCTAAAACCTTCATTCTAGCCTGATTTAGCCATTCCTTTACCACTTTTGACGTGTGTTTGGGGTCATTGCCCTGTTGGAACACCCAATTGCGCCCAAGACCCAACCTGCGGGCTGATAATTTTAGGTTGTCCTGAAGAATTTGGAGGTAATCCTCCTTTTTCATTGTCTCTTTTACTCTCTGTGAAGCACCAGTTCCATTGGCAGCAAAACAGGCCCAGAGCATAATACTACCACTACCATGCTTGACAGTAGGAATGGTGTTCCTTGGATTAAAAGCCTC
Source organism: Nerophis lumbriciformis (assembly GCF_033978685.3). NCBI lineage: Eukaryota > Metazoa > Chordata > Actinopteri > Syngnathiformes > Syngnathidae > Nerophis > Nerophis lumbriciformis. The sequence goes on along the minus strand of NC_084565.2, from coordinate 30,460,676 downwards.
ACCTTTTCTCCTCCAAACATATTGCTGGGTATTGTGGCCAAACAGCTCGATTTTTGTTTCATCTGACCATAGAACTTTCCTCCAGAAGGTCTTATCTTTGTCCATGTGATGTCACAAATATATTAATAAAAGAACCAAACTTCATGAATGGTTTTTGTGACCAACAAGTATGTGCTCCAATCACTCTTATCACAAAACATAAGAGTTGTAGAAATTATTGGAAACTCAAAACAACCATGACATTATGTTCTTTACAAGTGTATGTAAACTTTTGACCAGGACTGTAATATGCAAATCCACCAAACTCCCGCTCCAAGAATCGCTACTGTGCACTTTATCCACTTTTTATACATACACTCTAACTCTGCATTTGTCTGATATAATAGATGCCTTATTACCGTATTTTCCGTACTATAAGCCGCTACTTTTTTCCCACGTTTTGAATCCTGCGGCTTATACAAAGGTGCAGCTAATCTATGAGTTTTTCTTCGCTAACTGCTATTATGTTTTGTATACTACAAACTTACATATAGTGACACCGAGACTGAAAATGTGTGTTTTTTGTTAGTGCTATGGTGCCATCTTTTGGATGAGTTTGCTCACTACAATTTGAAAGACTACAGTATTTCCTTCTGTTTTGTGTCTTCAACCGAAAGTATAAGTGCTGTTCCGTCTATTAGTCGTCAATAGCGTTTCTAATTCTATTGTTTCTTCATTTATCACAGCAACATTTGTAAGTTTTACAATACAACTAAAACAATTCATGCTTACTAAACCACCATATGTTTGTTAGTAGTGTTTACATGCATATATGTACATGCGCTCGTAATGTAATCAAGCTAGCGTGGTTCGCATTAGATATATGCTAACACGTTGAAAAGTGTTAGTTTTATTAACTTACATAGTGTTGCGTCTGACCAGTCTACCTCAGGTAATTAAAGTCACTGGTCAATCCCAAGTTCTTTCAGATGACATATATGCAGAGTAAGAAGGACCATCAAGACAGAATAGGAATATTATCATGTTTTACTGAAGCTTCAGGAGACCAGCCCACATCAACACAGTCATACCGTCATCTCGGGATGGTCTAACATTCAAACAGGAAGAGACAACTTCTTGAATACGCAAACAGCCCCCACCCTCTCCAGAAAGGAACACAGATAAGATATAAGGGAGTACTCCAACCCCTACATTGCAAGCCTTCAAAGTAACACACACAGTTTACTTGCGGACATATTCCTAAAAAAAATAGAAAGAGTACAAATGGAAAAACACTAGCTGATTTAACATGACTATGAATAGAGAAAGAACTCTTAAACATATATGCATTCTCCACAATAAGCAGTCTTTTTGTATTGTTTTAGTTTCACAAATTCCTCTGTAAATTCCCTAAAATGTCACGCTGGACTTGCTGAGTCTGTTTAGCTGATGGAAGAGCTTTCTTCCGCAGCGAACGGGTCCAGGACGATGACTTCTGTTTTGTTTGATCAGCCGTTTTACTGCCGCTTTACAGGCACATTTACAAAACCTTTGTGTAAATAACTCATTTCACAATGTATATATATGCAGCTTACAGTCCGATGCTGCTAGTATATGGGGGGGGGGGGGACTATTTTAAAATTTAGTGGGTGCGACTTATATACTGGTGCGTTCGATAGTCCGGAAAATACGGTATATTCTGTACAACAACATAACGTGAACAAGTTGGACAAGACGGCACGAACGTTAGCCATACTAGCTCCAGTGCTAATATTACACCCACATTTTTAACAGCGTCATCATTGTCGGTTAGCCTATTTGCTAAAGAAAAATGATCAAAGTCAGCAGAACCCAAAGATGTATTTCAAGATGTGTAGCAAAACCTTTTAATATGTGTATATATATATATATATATATATATTTATTTATTTTTTAAAAAAAAATATTTTTATTTTATTATTTATTTATTTTTTTATTTTTATTTATTAAATCAACAAAAAAAAACACAAAATATTGTTTTACTTTCTTTTTTATCCAAGAAAATATTTATTTATTTATTTTATTTTATTAAAAAAAAAAAAAAAGGACCCCATCTTCACCAGATCAGGTTGTAAATGAAATTAGATTTGTTTAAAGGGTTTTTTAAAACCAGGTCCAGTCCAGATAATGTCCAAGTCGGGCTCAGCAACACACACCTTCATTCATGTACAATGAAAAAAAATAAAATAAAAAAATAATAATTAGGGAACACAACAGATTGCATATAATGTATAAACAAATTTGCATTTTCAGAAAAAGCATTTATGTACTGTCCAGATTATGTCCAGGTCACTCAAATTAGGGAACACAACAACAGATAGCATATAATCTATAAACATAATTACACTTTCAAAATAAGCCTTTGAGGACTTCCCATTTTTTTATGTTTTTTGGCTTCATTATCGTTTTCAACCATGTAACTTTCTAAAGTTAAAAAAAACATTTTTTTTCAATGCTGAATTACACAGCTCAAATGACTAAAAAAACGAAATTATCAAACTTTCAGCGCCCACATCTGTAGCTGACTAACATACATTTAGCAGAGCTCCAGGCTGCATTTTAAGATGTGTAGCAAAGCCTGATTTTTTTAATATTTTTTTTTCGGTTTACATAGACGCCCTCTGTAAAGTTGTGGGTGTAGACACTGTGTGGACTCATCTATCTGGGCGTGGGTCAAAGGCGGTATATTGTCTATGAAGGAAGATATTTTTCCTAATGATGTGAAAAGCCGCAACTTGAAAAGCGACTGTTTAAGCGCCTTGTTTCTCAGCAGTGACACAATACTTGAGTACTACTTGTACAATAATGAGATTACTCGCGGTTTACATTAGAGCGCTAATATAAACCTTTTTTAATAGATTGTCCTTTTTGCAAAGGTTTTTACAAGCCGTGTCCACTTTAAGGGATGTTTGTCTCCAATGTTACAAAAGCACGTTTGTCTCGGGTTTTAAGATGTCTCAGGTAAGTCACGGTGTCCCTCCCAAATAGATCTGCTCTCCTAAACCCACTAGAGACCCTGATCGCTCCTCTACCCCCACCCTCTTACTCAAAATATCTGCATGTCGGGACATGCTTTTGTCTTTCTGTGAGGGGAGAAATTCGTCGTGAATCATCTCCAGCTGCTTCCCAACAACCCTCACTTTTACTTTTGCACGTATCTATACAATGCGTGCCATGCTTGGAAAGTGGTAACCGGCGGTCAGGGTTCGTACGATCATGGAAAATCTGGAAAAGTCACAGAATTTAGTACAATTTCAAGGCCCTGGACATGTATGGCCAAAAGTTTGGACACACCTTCTCATTCAGTGGGTTTTTCTTTATTTTCATGACTATTTACATTGTAGATTGTCACTGAAGGCATCAAAACTATGAATGAACACATGTGGAGTTATGTACTTAACAAAAAAAGGTGAAATAACTGAAAACATGTTTTATATTCTAGTTTCTTCAAAATAGCCACCCTTTTTCTGACATTCTCTTGATGAGCTTCAAGAGGTAGTCACCTGAAATGGTTTTCACTTCACAGGTGTCGTAGTTTTGATGCCTTCAGTAACAATCTACAATGTAAATAGTCATGAAAATAAAGAAAACGCATTGAAATGAGAAGGAGTGTCTAAACTTTTGGCCTGTACTGTACGTATACACACATGTTTCCTTACACACAGGCACTGATCGAAATTTAGACAAACAAATCATATTACGGACAGACAACTTAAAACACACACGTGGATCGAACTCAGGGGTGTCAAACATTTTAAATCGGGGGCCACATGGAAAAAAATCTACTCCCAAGTGGGCCGGACTGGTAAAATCACAGCACGATAACTTGAAAATAAAGACAATTTCAGATTGTTTTCTTTGTTTAAAAATAGAAGAAGCACAATCTGAAAATGTACAAATCATAATGTTTTTATGATTTGTTTTTTTTACACTTACATGTTCAGTGTGTGAATGTGGAAAATAGTGTCAAAGAGCTTTGAGTTCCTTAAAAAGGTAGAAAAGCGCTACACAAGTACAACCCATTTACCATTTACCATGTTGCGGTTAATAGTATTCTACCCGTATTTGTCATTATTTCTACTTTCTGAATAAATGATGTGATAATGTTCATCAATCAACTCATTGGTGTTCATTATCAATCTATCAAGATAAAAAAAATTATATCAAAATCAAATTACAGGATGTTATTTATGTAGTTTGATCATTTTCCTCGACTGATGTACTAACATCACGTGGTTTATTTTGTACATATGTAGCATCATCTACAAAGATACAAATAATTGCTATTGTGACATTTAGTGGACACATTTAGAAACAGCAGTTTCTTTCATTTAAACATTTCAGGTTAATTTTTATACTTAGCAAACTCATCCCGCGAGCCGGATAAAACCTGTTTGCGGGCCTGATCCGACCCTTGGGCTGTACGTTTGACACCCCTGACTTAACTACACACACGCAGATTGACACTTTATGCTCTACTTACTCTATATAAAACTCTCTTTGAACCACATCTAAACTACTGTAATGTCCCTACCTACCTTCACAAATTAGAATCCATGCAAAAGAAAATCATACAGGCCCTGTCATGGTCCAAGTTTAGTGCCCCCACTCGACATCTATTCCATAATTGTCATCTCTTAAGACTGACAGAGTTCAATATTTATCGCAGTGCTTGTCTAACCTATCAAGTCATCCACAGGCTGAATCTTAGCCTCTGTAGCTTGGTTCCTATCCATTATCCCCAGCATGCCCACAACACTCGTAACTTAGATCTGATATCAGGTAAACATCGTCTACTGGCTTGTACCGCTCGAAGTGTTGTATGCAGGGGACCAAAGATTTGGAACTGGCTTAATGAGAGCCTCAAGTTGCTGTATTCATTCTCCAACTTCAGAAAGAAACTGAAAACTTCCCTATTAACCACCTATGTCTAATGCCTCATGTGGGGTAGACTACTGTTGGGTTTTGCATGGTCTACTATTGTAATTGTTCTATGGTATTGTGATTAAACTTGAACTTGAATATTAGTACACACACACATGAATTGGATTACACACACACACACAGACTAAGATACACGTTTGCAAAAAATAATACTTCCATATCGATCCTTATGGCTTTTCTTTTCTTTGACGCATTGCCATCAGGAGAGTATGCCTAACACTTAAAGAAGGACAGAAAGTTGACCAAAAAAAAGTGTGCGGCTACTAGTGTTGTACGGTACACCGGTATTAGTATAGTACCGCAATACTAATGAATCATATTCGGTACTATACTGCCTCTGAAAAGTACCGGTCCTCCACCCCTCCCGCGCCTCCGTCATCGTCACGTCGTGTCATTTCTGTTTTACGAGCAGACGAGCATGTTCGGCGGCACACAATCACGGAGTACTTACAAGCAGACACAGTGTGTAGACAGAAAAGGGAGAATGGACGCATTTTGACTTAAAAACTAACAATAAAGGTGAAGTTATATAACTGAAACGCCCTCAGGAAGAGGTGCTTTAAGACATGGCCATCCGCAGTTTAGCTACTTCTAAATCACTAATCCTCGCCTCCATGGCGACAAATAAAGTAAGTTTCTTACAAGTATCATCCCTGCAGGACGAGGAATAGCTAAACATGCTTCACTACACACCGTAGCTCACCGGCATCAAAATGTAAACAAACGCCATTGGTGGATCTACACCTGACATCCACTGTAATGATACCAAGTACTTGAGCGTATCTAGTCGATACTACTATGAATATGTCGATATTTTTTGGCATCACAACATCTTTTTTTGTTTTCATTTTGTTTATAAACTCAGGAAATACGTCCCTGGACACATGAGGACTTTGAATATGACCAATGTATGATCCTGTAACTACTTGGTATCGGATTGATACCCAAATTTGTGGTATCATCCAAAACTAATGTAAAGTATCCAAACAACAGAAGAATAAGTGCTTATTACGTTTTAACAGAAGTGTAGATAGAACATGTTAAAAGAGAAAGTAAGCAGATATTAACAGTAAATAAACAAGTGGATTAATAATCCATTTTTACAGCTTGTCCCTCATATTGACAAAATAATAGAATGGAAAATGACACAATATGTTACTGCATATGTCAGCAGCTAAATTAGAAGCCTTTGTTTGCTTACTTACTACTAAAAGACAAGTTGTCTTGTATGTTCACTATTTTATTTAAGGACAAAATTGCAATAAGAAACATATGTTTCATGTACCCTAATATTTTTAGTTAAAATAAAGCCAATAATGACATTTTTTGTGGTCCCCTTTATTTAGAAAAGTATCAGTATCGAAATAATTTTGGTACCGGTACCAAAATATTGGTATTGGGACAACACTAGCAGCTACGTATTATTATTCGGTTCTTGCACCGGTTTTTGTACAAAGTTATTCATGTATAGTTGTGTGTGATAACCACACAGTACTTCCATCACAAGCACCTGACATGGACCATTGTTATTATCTTCCCCCTGCAGACAGCATCATTGGAGACAAGGAGTTCGAGGTGATGATGCAGATCGATTGCGAAGTGACGGACACCCGGATCCTCCACATCCGCTCGGACAGCATCCCGCCGATGCTGCGCGTCAACCGCACACAGACGTTTTACCAGCGCTCGCCGACCGACGCCCAGACCGCCCCTCCCGTCGGCGTGCTCATGGGCTCTGCTTAGGATTCTCCGTGGAGCAAAGAAGATATTTCCCCTTTCTTTCTGAGTGGAAATTAAGCGGACACCTCCTTTTTTTATCGGGCCTGAATTCCAGAGGTGGTGCGAGCCGGCTCGTTGTGTGGCTGCACATAAGCCCAGACGTCCCACGTAGGATAATTGCTCAACAGCAGGGGGCTGAGCACTGAACCCTGAGTCACCCCGTCTCACACACACACACACACACACACATGCCTTTTCACCATCGCAGCTCTCTTCAGATCTTTTTGTTCCTCGTTTCTGGATCAACTAGACTTAAAAAAAAAAACTATACTTCGATGTGTACAAAAAATCCAAACAAAACGTAAACTGTTCCTATCTATTGTTGCATTATTTAGAAGACATATGTGTTTATTTATAAAATAATGCTAAATAGAAAAGCTGAGAGCGCATGACCACTATGTTTTTCTCTGATGTTGATCAATGTTGTTTTGTTTTTGTTTTTATACACTTGGGATAGGCTCCAGCGACCCCGCCCGCCACCCCGAAAGGGACAAGCGGTAGAAAAAATGGATGGATGGACATTTGGGAGTGTTCTCAAACAGATTCAGGTTCTGTACATATTTGTTTCTATTCATAAACATTAATATAGATATTTTATTTGGGGGATTTTAATCAAGTTTGTGTGTATTACCAAAAGAAACGGCTAAAGAGAAAAAAAAAGGCTAAATTGCACTTTTTGTATTTGTTAGAAAATATGTAACGGGACTTATGAAAATGTTATAGTAGTCTGCACTGCAGCACAAATGCCCCTTCTTGAATTTTTTATTTAATATTAAAAAATAAATGGTTTATTTTCATGCAGTCACTTATGCTCAAAGTCAGGGTTAGGCCACCTTTTTCAGTTTTATAAATGTATGATTTTTTTTATTTTATATTATTAACCGCTCCCCTTGTTTATACAAATTGCACAGCAGGCCAGATAAAATGCTGTCGTGTACCATTTTCCGCCCATGGGCCACAGGTTGCCTACCCTCTGTACTGTGATTGTAAACATCTACTTTCCGCAAACTAGATGTTTCCACTGCAAGTCAATTGTGCTTTTCGTTTAAAATAAACACTGGATTTTATGAGCGTGCAGTTTTCTTGGAGATGTGAAATTAGGAGATTGTGAGTTTGACAAACTAGTCTTGAGAATATTTTTTTTTTTAAATGTCAAAGTCAATGAAATAGTTTAAAAACTAAGTCATGCTGTTGGTAGGAGAGTGGAAAACAGCCAAGATAAGATGGGAAATAAGGAAATTGTATAGAGCATTTGGGTAACTGTCCAATAAAATATATGAAAATCACATTTGTCATGGCCAGATAGAATCTAGGAAACAATAAAGTCCAAACCTGAAATAAATAATGTGTAGGACTTGGTAAAAAATAGAAAGAAAAGCCAAGTAAAGAGTACAAGTTGATAAAGGTGTTTAGAAAAAGTTGGTAAAATGACCTGGCAAAGATGTGAAATTGGGAAGTTGGTAAGAGAATACAAAACAAAGAAAATGTTGGAAAGAAGGAAATTGGGGGAATTTGTGTTGGGGGATAAGGTCAAAAGCAATAGCTAAATGTCCTAGAAAATATACAAAAAAGACATTTAAAGATTAAAATTATACATATACATATATATATATATATATATATATATATATATATATATATATATACACATAAATGTACGCATACACATACAATACATGCCAAAAGTTTGAACACACCTTCTCATTACAATTTGTTTTCTTTATTTTCATGACTATTTACGTTGTAGATTGTCACTGAAGGCATCAAAACTATGAATGAACACATGTGGAGTTATGTACTTAACAAAAAAAGGTGAAATAACTGAAAACATGTTTTATATTCTAGTTTCTTCAAAATAGCCACCCTTTACTCCGATTACTTTTTCGCACACTCTTGGCATTCTCTCGGTGAGCTTCAATAGGTAGTCACCTGAAATGGTTGTCACTTCACAGGTGTGCTTGAAGCTCATCAAGAGAATGCTAAGAGTGTGCGAAGCAGTAATCAGAGCAAAGGGTGGCTATTTTGAAGAAACTACAATACAAAATATGTTATCAGTTATTTCACCTTTTTTTTGTTAAGTACATAACTCCACGTGTTCATTCATAGTCTGGATGCCTTCAGTGACAATCTACAATGTAAATAGTCATGAAAATACAGAAAACCCATCGAATGAGAAGGTGTGTCCAAACATATATATATATATATATATATATATATATATATATATATATATAAGGAAATGTAGTATTTGGTCAAAAGAAAGAAAAACCAATTAAAAAAAACAAAAAAATGGTACAGGAAATGTACAAGTTTGTAGTTGGTTAAAAAAAAGACCTAGCAAAGATGTGAAATACGAGAATTGGCAAGAGAATACAAAACAAGAAAAAGATTGGAAATAAGGAAATTGTAATTGGTAAAATGGCCAAAAGATTACGTTTGTAAACATCTTAGAAATTGTTATACACACTCAAGAACATGTCATTGTTGGTAAATTGGCAAATGAAGACTGAAAATAGCAAAGTTTGAAAACAAAAACAGCGAAATTTTAAAATTTTGATTTTCTTTTTTTTTTTAACTGTCAAGAAAAAGATCAGAAACGAGAAAATTGTAGAAGTGGATAAAAAAAAGAAGAGAGGAACGGTTGTCTGAGGGTGTAAAACAACAAAGAAAAAAACTGAAATAATTAAATTGTTGGAGACTTATCTGACAGATAAGCTTGAATAAACTTTATTCTCCCCCAAACAGTCACCAGAGAGTAAGTGCTTTCACAAGACATATTTGGGTTGCTTTTACAAAGAAAAAAAAGATAAAGCGGGTATAGAATGAAAAATGTGCGTTTGTTGAAACAATTGAACAAACTGGGGTGGGTAACATCTTTTTACATTCATGTCAAAGGGCTTGTGTCCTGACTCCTACGGACTGAGGAATGTGGCTCAATTTGGTGGAATTCAGATAGGAAAAAAAGGGATTTCAACCAATAAAGGACTGATCTACAATCCATGTAAGCATTTCAAATACAAAACTTATTTGGGGTCTGCATAAGCAAACTTTATGTTGTATGTGACTTGGTGTCCATTGTCCCACGCGTACAAGACACCCTCTTTGGGGTTGTAGTCAATCTGGGTGGTGTAGGTGTAGTTGTTGGTGAACGGCATCCTGGGAATCATCTGCGTGTTGGTGTGCGTGTCGAAGGCGTATTCCAAGTTGGCGTCCTTTCGGTTGTAGCTGTCAACAGCGTACAAGACGCCGCACACGATGAAGCAGTTCCCGTAGTGGCTCCTCCTCAGCCCGGTCCTCCACGTGGTCTCCCTCTGCATGCTCAGGTCCACCGGGTTCAGGCGACTCAGGACCACCACCTCCTGCAAGAAGCCCTCGTCGTCCAAGGCCGGGTAAATGATCCAGATGCCGCTCTCGTCCAACGCGAAGTCGATATCCGAGTGACTGCGCCACTCCCAGGCCGACGTGGACTCGTCCATTACGGCGTCGTGCAGCAGGCTCCAGGCGGCCACGTAGCGCCGACGCAGGTCGAATTTGATGATGTCTCGCGAGAAGGCGCGGTTGTAGTAGAAGGCCCCGTCGTAGACCACGTGGCCTGTGCCGATCCAGTTGTAAGGGAGCTTGTAGGAGTTTGTGAAACGGCCTGGGAAACACAAAGGAGGGGAGCCCATTAAATTAGTTTAACGAGGAGCGATAGGAAATTAGGAAGTTTGCAGGCGGCAATTAAACTTGACACATTTCTGAGGAAGGAATTTTGTGGTCGAAGGGCTCAATAGTCCAAAATATTTAAACTATAGTGCAAAAAAAGTACATTGTTGGTAAAAGGGCTTAAAAACTTTCAAAAAGGACATTTGTTGAACTGGCCAAAGAGCAATATGAAATCACAAAGTTTGTAGGAGATAATACAACAATCCCATAAAAGACTGGAAACAAGTCAATTGTAGGAGTTGATAAAAAGGTCTTCAAAATAAAACAAAGGTTAGTAAAAAGATGTTGGAAACAAAGCAGAAGTTGGTAAAACTGAAGTTGAAGTTGGCAGAACAGTAAAAAGCGACAGGAAATAAGGAAGTTTGCTGGCGGTGATCCAACTGTATAAATTTAGAGTTGGTACTACAGCTGAGGAAAGCTACTGTACATAAGGAAGTTTGTGATAGTTGGTATGTGTTCAAGATTGGAAATCATATAAGCTGGTAAAAGGGCAAAATAGGTAAATTGCGGAATTGGTGAAAGGGCTTAAAAACAATAATAATATTTGTTGAACTGGATCAAATGACGAAAAAGAACAACAACAAAAAAAATCGCAGAGTTTGTAGGAAAGTAAAACAATCCCGTAAAAGACTGGAAATAAGTAAATTGTAGGAGTTGATAAAAAAGGTCTTCAAAAGATAAGAAAACTTGAGAAGGTTGGTAAAAAGATCTTGGAAACAAAACAGAAGTTGGTCAAACTGAAGTTGAAGTTGGCAGAACAGTAAAAAACGACAGGAAATAAGGAAGTTTACAGGCGGTGATCCAACTTTATAAAATTAGAGTTGGTACTACAGCTGAGAAAAGCTACTGTACATAAGGAAGTGTGTGATAGTTGGTTGCGTGTTCAAGATTGTAATATAAGATGGTAAAAGAGCTTAAAAACATTCAAAAAAGACATTTGTTGAACTTGGTCACATGGCCAAAGAACAATATGAACTCACAAAGTTTTTAGGAGATAGTACAACAATCACATAGAAGACTGGAAATAAGTAAATTGTAGGAGTTGATAAAAGGGTCTTCAAAAGATAAAGCTTGGGAGGGTTGGTAAAAAGATTTTGGAAACCAAACAGAAGTTGGTAAAACTGAAGTTGAAGTCAGTTGAAGTTGGCAGAAGAGTAAAAAGCGACAGGAAATAAGGAAGTTTGCAGGCAGTGATCAAACTTTATAAAGTTAGAGTTGGTACTAAATCTGAGGAAAGCTACTGTACATAAGGACGTTTGTGATAGTTGGTTGCGTGTTCAAGATAGGAAATCATATAAGCTGGTAAAAGGGTTCAATAGGCCATAAAATGAGTAAATTGTTGAGTTGGTAAAAGGGCTTAAAAACATTCAAAAAGGACATTTTGTGGGGCGGTATAGCTCGGTTGGTAGAGTGGCCGTGCCAGCAACTTGAGGGTTGCAGGTTCTATCCCCGCTTCCGCCATCCTAGTCACTGCCGTTGTGTCCTTGGGCAAGACACTTTACCCACCTGCTCCCAGTGCCACCCACACTGGTTTAAATGTAACTTAGATATTGGGTTTTACTATGTAAAGCGCTTTGATTCACTAGAGAAAAGCGCTATATAAATATAATTCACTTCACTTCACTTCATTTGTTGAACTGGGTCACATGGCCAAAGAACAATATGAAATCACAAAGTTTGTAGGAGATAATGCGACAATCCCATAAAAGACTGGAAACAAGTCAATCGTAGGAGTTGATAAAAGGGTCTTAAAAAGATAACAAAACTTGGGAGGGTTGGTAAAACGATTTTAGAAACAAAACTGAAGTTGAAGTCAGTTGAAGTTGGCAGAACAGTAAAAAGCGACAGGAAATAAGGAAGTTTGCAGGCGGTAATCCAACTGTATAAAGTTAGAGTTGGTACTACAGCTGAGGAAAGCTACTAAGGACATACGTACATAAGGAAGTGTGTGATAGTTGGTTGCGTGTTCAAGATTGTAAATCATATAAGCTGGTAAAAGGGCAAAATAAGTAAATTGTGGAATTGGTGAATGGGCTTAAAAACAATCAATAATAATCTCAGTTGAACTGGATCAAATGGCAAAAGAACAAAATAAAATTGTCTGTAGGAAATAATACAACAATCTCATAAAAGACTGGACATAAGTAAATTGTAGGGGTTGATAAAAGGGTCTTCAAAAAATAAGAAAGCATGAGAGGGTTGGTAAAAAGATCTTGGAAACAAAACCAAAGTTGGTCAAATTGAAGTTGAAGTCAGTTGAAGTTGGCAGAACAGTAAAAAATGACAGGAAATAAGGAAGTTTGCATGCGGTAATCCAACTATGAATTTAGAGTTGAAACTACAGCTGAGGAAAGCTACTGTACATATAGAAGTGTGTGATAGTTGGTTGTGTGTTCAAGATTGGAAATCATTTAAGCTGGTAAAAGTGTTCAATAGGCCAAAACATTTTAATGCAAAATAGGTAAATTGTGGAATTGGTAAAAGAGCTTTAAAACAATCACAAATAATCTTTGTTGAACTGGATCAAATGGCAAGATAACAAAATTAAATCGCAAAGTTTGTATGAGGTAGTACAACAATCCCGTCGAAGACTGGAAATAAGTAAATTGTAGGAGTTGATAAAAGGGTTTAAAACTATCAAAAATAATCTTTGTTGAACTGGATCATATGGAAAAAGAACAAAATAAAATTGCAAAGTTTGTAGGGGACAGTACAACAATCCCGTAAAAGACTGGAAATAAGTAAATTGTAGGAGTTGATAAAAAAAAAAAATTCAGTCTGAGGCCAGGGGGAAAAAAACTCATAGCCATAGTACACACAAACATGTGTGTAAGAGGGAAACATCAACGAACACAAAGGACATTAAAGATATTAAAAGAGCAGAGCTGATGCAACCAGCCACTTCTACACACAGCCACAAAAGTAAAACATCAACAACAACAAAAAAATATACACTGGTGGCCTCTGCGGTGTTCCACGCCATCGTCTGCTGGGGTGGGGGGAGCATGGCCAGAGACAGGAGCAGACCCAACAAAGCAACCAAGAGAGCCGACTCCACCCCCGGCCATATGTATATAATATATAAATATATAAAACAGCAACGTTTCTTGTATAGGTAAACATGCCAAAAATAGATCCGTCTTAGAAAAATTGGTCAAGAGTTAATACAAAAAAAGTGAGAAGGGTACGAAACAAGGATGTCTGGATGATAAAACAAGCAAGTAAATGAGGGATTTCTAATCACTTTTATGTTGGAATTCTTATTAATATTAATACTGTTGTTGATATTATTCATTTTTGTTTGACTACTTTTGGATTGTTTTGTGTCATGCATGTGTCCTCTCCATTGCTCTGTTGATTGCTATTCTGAGTCTTACTGGTTTGGTTTTGGTATTGGAATTGTATTATAATGGCATTATTGTGTATCATTTTGATGGACTGATTAATAAAAAAGAACATCAATCAGTACATTTTAGCAGTAAAGACTGAAGAGAAGCATTAGTCATATTTACAAAAGATAAATACTGTAAGGGCTTTGGCGGGAGTCTATTATGCTAAATATGGGAGATTTATTGTACCTTTCTTGAAGACTTCCATGTTGTGGAACTCCAAGAGGTTGTTGCCGTAATAGAAGTTGGTGACATAAATCCTGTCGCTGTTGGACTTGGGATCCTTCATCCAAGCGCCTTCCTTCTTGCCGTAGGTGTTGTGAGTCACCGGCTCAGAGATGGTTGCCAGAGTGTCCTTACATTCTTCTGTGGAAACAGAGACCCCCAAAGGTTATGAGAGAATATTCCAGAAGCGTCCTGCAGACCTACAGCGAAGAATCTGAAAATAATTACCAGCCTTGTGCACGGGCGGCAGGTTTCCATATTGCAACATGACAAATATCTTCTTATTCATATACTAGCTGCTGAATTCTACCTTTATATACAAACCCCCAAACCAGTGAAGTTGGCACGTTGTGTAATTCGTAAATAAATACAGAATACAATGATTCGCAAATCCTTTTCAACTTATATTCAATTGAATAGACTGCAAAGACAAGCTATTTAATGTTCGAACTGAGAAACTTTTTTTTTTTTGCAAAGAATCATTAACTTTGAATTTAATGGCAGCAACACATTACAAACAAGTTGGCACAGGGGCATTTTTACCACTGTGTTACATGGCCTTTCCTTTTAACAACACTCAGTAAACGTTTGGGAACTGAGGAGACCAATTTTTGAAGCTTTTCAGGTGGAATTCTTTCCCATTCTTGCTTGATGTACAGCTTAAGTTGTTCAACAGTCCGGGGTCTCCGTTGTGGTATTTTAGGCTTCATATTGCGCCACACATTTTCAATGGGAGACAGGTCTGGACTACAGGCAGGCCAGTCTAGTACCCGCACTCTTTTACTATGAAGTCACGCCCTTGTAACACGTGGTTTGGCATTATCTTGCTGAAATAAGCAGGGGCGTCCATGATAACGTTGCTTGGATGGCAACATATGTTGCTCCAAAACCTGTATGTACCTTTCAGCATTAATGGCGCCTTCACAGATGTGTAAGTTACCCATGCCTTGGGCACTAATACACCCCCATACCATCACAGATGCTGGCTTTTCAACTTTGCGTCTATAACAATCCGGATGGTTCTTTTCCTCTTTGTTTCGGAGGACACAACATCCACAGTTTCCAAAAACTATTTAAAATGTGGACTCGTCAGACCACAAAACACTTTTCCACTTTGCATCAGTCCATCTTAGATGAGCGAAGCCTGCGGCGTTTCTGGGTGTTGTTGATGAATGGCTTTCGCTTTGCATAGTAGAGTTTTAACTTGAACTTACAGATGCAGCGACAAACTGTAGTTACTGACAGTGGCTTTCTGAAGTGTTCCTGATCCAATGTGGTGATATCCTTTACACAATAATGTCGCTTTTTGATGCAGTACCGCCTTAGGGATCGAAGGTCTGTAATATTATTGCTTACATGCAGTGATTTCTCCAGATTCTCTGAATCTTTTGATGATATTATGGACCGTAAATGGTGAAATCCCTAAATTCCTTGCAATAGCTCATTGAGAAATGTTGTTCTTAAACTGTTCGACAATTTGCTCACACATTTGTTGGTGACCCTCGCCCCATCCTTGGAAGCTGCTTTTATACCCAATCATGGCACCCACCTGTTCCCAATTAGCCTGTTCACCTGTGGGATGTTCCAAATAAGTGTTTGATGAGCATTCATCAACTTTTTCAGTCTTTTTTGCCACTTGTGCCAGCTTTTTTGAAACATGTTGCAGGCATCAAATTCCAAATGAGCTAATATTTGTAAAAAAATAACAAAGTTTTCCGGTTCGAACATTAAGTATCTTGTCTTTGCAGTCTATTCAATTGAATATAAGTTGAAAAGGATTTGCAAATCATTGTATTCTGTTTTTATTTACGATTTACACAATGTTCCAACTTCACTGGTTTTGGGTTTTGTAATAACCTCAGCCCGTATGCCACCATTAGGCATTTTTGTATGCTTTTTCTTTGGAAATTACCATCATTTCATGCACTGGCCTACAATACAATAATGGCTGCATCTGGCAAAATACAGCATAAGTGTCAAATAACACTACTTTTCTTGCAAATGTTTTTTTTTTAATGTTTATGTCTGACATCACTAGACCCTAATCACCAACCTTACCCACACACACACTATTTATCATATGGAAATAATTTTAGATTATTAAATATTTCAAATAGTCAAATGGTTAAAATCCTTCATTTAATTGATGTGTGGTAGTTTGAATAAAACCTGTATTTTTAAAAAGTGATTTATAAGAAAACAATGCGTGTGACGTAAGGGCTCATGCGCGAGCACCGACGGGCAGCTGATCGCGATACAATTTTAAATAATTTTAAAGGTTAATTGTACCTTTGCAACCTCATTATACTATTGGCTAAATTTTATATTCATAAATTTAAGTTTCTCAATACCTGACCTGTTTTTTGTGCCTTTAAAAAAGAACTAGAACTCTACTTATGTAGTATATGTAGAATATATTTATATTATTTATATATTATATATATAATATAGCCTATTATATACATTATATTATTTATTATTAATCTTGTCTATTGTGAGCGAACTGTGCTGCTGAATTTCCCCCAGGGATCAATAAAGTACTTTCTATTCTATTCTATTCTATTCTACTTTAAAACACTCTCTACCTCTAACAATTAAAAAGCTGTGAAAACTATGATGCTGTGTTCCAAATTTAAATTATTTACGGAACTTGTGTGAGCCTATGGCTTTACATTTTGTCACATATATATATATATATATATATATATATATATATATATATATATATATATATATATATATATATATGATATTACGGACCGTAGATGGTGAAATCCATAGCCTGTTCACCTGTGGGATGTTCCAAATAAGTGTTTGATGAGCATTCATCAACTTTTTCAGTCTTTTTTGCCACTTGTGCCAGCTTTTTTGAAACATGTTGCAGGCATTTTTAGATTATATATATATATATATATATATATATATATATATATCTCTATATATATATATATATATATATATATATATATATATATGTATCTATCTATCTATATATATATATATATATATATATATATATATATATATATATATATATCATATTTAGCATTCTATTTTAGTTACTTTATTGAGTTTATAACCCCCTGGCGCTGTTTTGTACTTGTTTTGATTATTATTATTTCTTTATTGTTTGTACATTTTGCATATTATAAATAAAGGTTTATAAAATAAAAAATAAAAAAATGATTTTAAAGGTTCAAAAGTCCTAAAATGGTATTGTGCGAACATAAATACATTTTCGTCGAGGCTCTCAACAAAAGGAGACGTTAACATAAATACAATGAGAAATAATGAGAGCAATATAAATTAATAAACACTCTCCAAATAGAAAATGTAGAATTGTTAATATTGCACTTAGATGATAGCCGATGAGTCATAAACAGATGCAGGAAATTGCATAAATCGATTTTACGCGTCGCTGCTGACAGAAGCAACATGTATATTGGTTATATAATTTCATGGTTGGTGTCAATAAATAAATAGAATGCATAAATATAAGTTCATATTGTACACATCGTGTGATTAAAAATGTATTTCCTGGGGTTAATCCATGCAAGTTTATGTTAACTTTATTTTTGTTACAAACCCATGTAAATTGGAGGGGAATATATTTTTTGTTCCGGTTTGGTCACATTGTTGGGGGGGACAATTAATATGTGACGGAATTAAAGAAGCAGCATGACAACACGTGTTTGATGGAGAAGACGTTAATGGAGTCTCGGATTGAAAATAAACTTTATTCCCCTTGGAGTTTATGAGGCCAATGAGGTATGATGATCTTTCTGATATGTATGTGAAATCAGTGTGTTTTTTTTAATGGATGTCAGACTAATTTTAAGTTCTGTTTGCTTATTTTTATTAGTCCTGACGGCATTATATTTGGCATCGTTGGTAACGTGAAAACTCTAACAAAAAAAAACAAGCAACACTGGAGCCTAATATGACATGAAGAGAATATGATTAATTATTTTACATATTTATGTAAAGTATATTAAAAATAAAATGTAATTAATTTATGATCAAGGGATAAGTTGATTGGCAACACTAAATTGGCCCTAGGGTGTGAATGTGAGTGTGAATGTTGTCTGTCTATCTGTGTTGGCCCTGTGATGAGATGGCGACTTGTCCAGGGTGTACCCCGCCTTCCGCCCGATTGTAGCTGAGATAGGCTCCAGCGCCCCCCGCGACCCCAAAGGGAATAAGCGGTAGAAAATGGATGGATGGATGGGTTTATATTTAGTATATATATTTATATTTATTTGGGCAGCACGGTGGAAGAGGGGTTAGTGCATCTGCCTCACAATACGAAGGTCCTGAGTAGTCTTGGGTTCAATCCCGGGCTCGGGATCTTTCTGTGTGGAGTTTGCATGTTCTCCCCGTGACTGCGTGGGTTCCCTCCGGGTACTCCGGCTTCCTCCCACCTCCAAAGACATGCACCTGGGGATAGGTTGATTGGCAACACTAAATTGGCCCTAGTGTGTGAATGTGAGTGTGAATGTTGTCTGTCTATCTGTGTTGGCCCTGCGATGAGGTGGCGACTTGTCCAGGGTGTAAACCGCCTTCCGCCCGATTGTAGCTGAGATAGGCTCCAGCGACCCCAAAGGGAATAAGCGGTAGGAAATGGATGGATGGATGGTTTATATTTAGGCCAGCAGAGAAGGCCTTGCTGTCCCTGACGGCATACCGCTGGTGTTTAATGTTGTGTCGTTCGCGAACGATTCGTTCGAATAAACAAATCTTTTGAGTGAACGCACTGAACCCAATCACTTCATGAACTGATTCGTTCCTTTCTCAGTTCAGTTGAGCTCCGCCGCGACCATGCCGGTGTTGTACCGAAATATGTTACCCATCGGAATTTGTAACTCCAGGGGGCGATGTTCCAATGACGTTTGTTTGATGGTTAAACGGCAAGCCCAAAGAGGAGGAGAAGAAGAACGCTTGCGTAAATGGCGTAAACTATCCTTCATGCTGAAACGTTAGTTGTCATAATTTCAACATTAATAATAACAATGGACTCATACTATAATGAAAGTAAGTCATTGATTTCCAGAATATGTGTAATGTATTAATGCTGAAATTCTGACAACTGACGTTTCAATCCATGATAGCTTTTAATCCGGAAAATGTATGTGTGTGAGAGAGAATCAACAGCTGATACAATGGACTCATACTATAATGAAAGTAAGTCATTGATTTCCAGAATATGTGTAATTTATAAATGCTGAAATTCTGACAACTGACGTTTCAGCATTAAGGATAGTTTACGCCATTTACGCAAGCGTTCTTCTCCTCCTCTTTGGGCTTGCCGTTTAACCATCAAACAAACGCCATGGGAACATCGCCCCCTGGAGTTACAAATTCCGATTGGTAACAGATTTCGGTACAACACCGGTATGAGTGGAACTGGTGCATTCTGTGACTCACTGAACCATGGGGGCGGGGGGAGGGATTGAGCGAACGATTCGTTCACCGCGGATTAACGACATGAATCACTCAGTGAACGACAGAATCAGGACTCGCGAACCTACTGACACAGAGAACTGACTGTGTCGCGGACGAGGACGTCACATTGAGGCTCTCGTTCAGTCACTGTGCGCGTCGTTCATTGGGTGCTGAGGGCTTGTGTCGTTCGCGAACTGACACACACCGAGATCTGCCGCTGGGGAAGCTGTTACTGACTGACTCATGATTTGCCGACCTGCATACAGAACTGCTGCTGCAGAAGTGATTCAGGTTCACATACTGAACTGTGCTGACTGTGGCGCTGTGTCAGTCACTCACTGCCTGGTGTACTGCATGCACAGAGCTGTGTAGGGACTCACGTTCACCCTATTTGCTGATTCTCCCGCGAATGTCTGCACTGTGTACTGTACTACGCACACACCCCCACCCCCTATTTTTTGGGGGGGGGGGGAATTCGGTGAACAAATTTTTTGAACGACTCAATTTAAGGAACTGATTCTAGTGATTCAGTACAGTCAAAAGAACTGCCGATCCCATCACTACTGGTGTTTATGCAACGGGCCGGCACTGCCTAGCTCAAATAGGTTCCAGTTCACCCTACAGCAAAACATGAGTAATTCTAAGGAAAATTACCATTTTTCTTTGCCGCGGCTTCTTCTTGCCTTTGCATCATCTCGTCAAACTTCACGTGATCTTCCTCTTCATCTTCTTCCTCCCAGCTGATCTTGTACTTCTGCTTGACCCTGGGAACCTGCCTGGTAGTGGTGGCGGTAGTAGTGGTGGTGGTTGCTGTTGTGGTAGCTGGGGGTGATGTTGTGGCAGGTGTAGTGACAGGTGTAGAAGTGTGTGGAAGCCTTGTTGTAGAATATACTGAAGGGCTGGTGGGTTCATGTGGTGTCGTGACAATAACCTGGGTGTTTTTTGCTGTTGGAGGCTGGGCTGGACTGGTCCCAATGTTAGTGGTCACATCCTCTGCAGTAGTGTTTGGTGCTTCTGTGGCTTGGACTGGCTCTCTCATCTCTAGGCTTGGGGTTTCCATAGTGATAGTTTGCGTGAACACTGCTGAGGTTACTTTGTCATCTGTATGGGACACTATGAGCATCTCCTCGGTTGGTGGGGGGTACATCAAAGTGGTGAAATCCACAGACTGGGATGCAGAGTCTGTGGTGAGGGTTTTTTGTGAAGTAGCATCAATGTCGTTAATCACCTCCGTCACGACTTTAGTTGTGGACTCGGTGTCTTTCGGTGTTGTCGTTTGGCTGGTCTTCTTGGAGCCACGGAAGAGGCCGTTTGTCACGGGTCGAAATGACCGGGGCCCAGGACGTGGGTGAGGGGCTCGGTGTTGAAGAAGGTGTTCTTCAATCAGGAGGTCTATTGGGCCATCTCCACTGAATCCATGATACTCAAAATCTGCAAAAAGGGTTGGAGAAAGGTGGCTGAGCTCAACATTAAACATTCATTTTGAAATTATACAGTATTTATCACTTCCACCAATTGTTTGGTTTGTTTGTTTGATAGTTTGCAGGTTCACGCAATAACTGTAGGGATGTTCTAATCAGGGTTTTATGCTGCCGATTCCGATCATCCATGAGTGAAATGAGCCGATACCGAACACACAAACTCTAAATATTTTTTCCATTTATTTATGGTGAGTGCTACTAACAATGTAACAATATCAACACAGTATTTATACTAGTTCCTTATTTTCTCTTATTACATTGAGTTGTTTGAGTAAAACAAGGTCACTAGTACACGATAACTACACAAAAGCAAAAACTACCACCTATAAATCCTTAAGTTAACTTAATTCCCCTTGTGTCTAGGGAATTGTTCCTAGAGTTTGTAAACATGAACAAAAAAATGCTTTTGAGAAAATAAAAATACCAACCTAATATCGATCATGTACTGATACCTTGGTATCAACACCACCAATTTATGAATTGATCTGCCCTCTTACGTTATGTGACAATGCTGACACACTAACAGTTGTATGTATATATATATATGTATGTATATATATACACTGTCTATGTATATATGCATATATATATATATATATGTATGTATATGTATATATATGTGTGTCTGTATGTATGTGTGTGTATGTATGTGTATATATATATATATATATATATATATATATATAATTTCTGTAGCTTAATGCACATAACACTGGGGGTCATATATACAGTACAGGCCAAAAGTTTGGAAACACCCCCTCATTCAATGTGTTTTCTTTATTTTCATGACTATTTACATTGTAGATTGTCACTGAAGGTATCAAAACTATAAATGAACACATGTGGAGTTATGTACTGAACAAAAAAAGGTGAAATAACTGAAAACATGTTTTATATTCTAGTTTCTTCAAAATAGCCACCCTTTGCTCTAATTACTGCTTTGCACACTCTTGGCATTCTCTCAATGAGCTAACTCCTTCAAGACTGTTGGAAAACCATTTCAGGTGACTACCTCTGGATGCTCATCGAGAGAATGCTACTTTTGCCGTGTAGCTTGCTACAATTCTCTGGGGATAGCTTCCTCTGTAGCTCAACTAAGTTGAATGGACAGTTACTTGTCGCTGAGCTTACTACATTTACCAAGTAGCTTGCTAATCATTCCAAACTGACAAAACAAGATTGCGGCACTCTCAAGGTTATTCATTGTCATCTATTGCCTTGTTCATGTTACAGTGGATTGCAGAAACCACAAGGAGGTCTTGATAATACTTCAGATCCCAAGTCCCATCACATCTCAGGTTACAGCAAAATGACCTTAGTTTGCTCGGGGTTGGCAGAACCTACCGTTCTCTTCATGCTCTCCATCGTCAGCCGTTGCTGGTTCCGGCTCCGACTTGTAAAACGTCACCCCTCTGATGATCATCCCATTGAGACCACTCTTTGACCCTTGAGGAACCTCTTTGTCGGTTGCCTTTTTGGGAACAACGTGCGCTTTGACCTCAGTGACCTGAGCCGAAGAATTCAACTGGGTCCCTGCAACAAACTTCTCCTGTTTGTACAAACCAAAAACAAACAAAGATTGTATATTTGAACAGAGTGATTTCTGAAAGCTGTTGTTTGCATCAATAAATATTTATTTGTAGTCGTTGGAGCGCTCTGACATAAACTTGGGGGAAAAATTCCAAATAAGACAACTTTCTAGTTTGTGTATTGGACTCACATTTTTAGGCCAAGCTTTACCATCACACAAAATCTTTTCTTCTATTATTTTTTTGGGGGTAATCCCCTTGGAGAAAACATACCACTATGGTGAATCACTTGTTTTGGGGGGGGGGCGTCAGGGAGAGCCCACCCAACACTTCTGGACAGAATCAGAATTTCACATGCATGCCGTCACAGGTCAGCTGGGCCTCCCTCTTTAACACCGAGGACTGCGCTTCTCATACTCATTTGACCCCCATTTGTCATGTAGCAAGACATTGAGATTACCGTTGGTTTTGGAGACGCCTCGGGTCTGCTCAGTTTCCTTCCATCCTGGTCGTCTGGATGGGATGAAGGTGGGGGCGTAGTCATCCGCTTATGAGCATCGTGTGGGTTTGGAGGGTTCTTGTGGGTCTTTATGTCATCTCTGGTGGGATTCAAGGCCATAACCTTCACACATACATGGATAGATGTTGATGAGTTCTGACAGTAGAGGCTACCATCTTCTTTGCACCTGTTTATTTAGATTTTTTTAGAAATAGGGTTTTTTTAGCCTTCTCAGTGGTGGTTAGAGTGTCCGCCCTGAGATCGGTAGGTTGTGAGTTCAAACCCCGGACCAGTCATACCAAAGACTATAAAAATGGGACCCATTACCTCCCTGCTTGGCACTCAGCATCAAGGGTTGGAATTGGGGGTTAAATCACCAAAAATGATTCCCGGGTGCCGCCACCGCTGCTGCCCACTGCTCCCCTCACCTCCCAGGGGGTGGAACAAGGGGATGGGTCAAATGCAGAGGACAAATTTCACCACACCTAGTGTGTGTGTCACAATCATTGGTACTTTAACTTTGAGATACTGGCATCCACAGTCATATGTTTGTGTAAACTAACCGTACTCCTGCACACAGTTTGACCCCCATGACTTGCTTTTACTGTGCAGCCGTACAGAAAAACACCCACTATAACTTAGGGTGTTTAACCGTATCACATCAAAATCTGGTACACACATTTAAGAGACTGACAAACACACATCTGTAAAATTTTAGCAAAACTGGTTAAAAAATATGGCCGCTATTAAGCAAAACATTTTTGCACGAGCACGGGCGGGACTTATTTGACTCCTTAAGAAATTGCCACACCTCAAAACAAACTAGTTCAAGAGTCTTCAATTCTTGTTAGTACTACTGACACCACCATGTTTCGTCTTTGATGCAACACTCACACACTCTTGTATTTGTTACCTTCTTGAGACCTCAGAAAAATGCCTACCTCTTTAGGACCAGCCTTTCTAGATATATAAAGATTTGTATTTACAACATTAATAATATATACATACTATGCAAATATAAAAAAAGGTAAGCTTTTAGTTATTTGTTTATTTAAAAAAAAAAAGTGTATGGTTTTTTATCTTCATTATTTACTTTATTACAGTATGTCTCTATATACATATTTATTTTATTTGTTTAATTAATTTTGGCCAAAGGGGGCGCATTTCAATTTCTTACACACTTGTTATGACAGATGTTGACCAGAGGGGGAGCACTTAAAATTTTTACACACACTTGTTATTTCATATGTTGACCAGAGGGGGAGCACTTTTAAAAGCGACACACGGTCAATTTGAAAAATCCCTCTGTTTTGGGACCACCCTAATTTTGATAGATTTCACCACCAGGGGTGCAAATGAGACATTCTCTATTAGATGCAATGGTTTTCCGTATTGGGACCATGATTTATGTCCTAACTTGTTCACCGGTCCTCATATGGAAGGTACTTTTCATTATTGATGTCTCAGGAAGGGTAGAAATACAAGAACACACACACACACCTGCAGGGCAGATGTGCCATGTGTACAGTTGATGTTAACGACATAGTTTTAAACGGCTGTAACATAGTCGCTCTTACAGTACCTGCAGGGAAGATGTGATATCTGCAAAAGGTGACGTTTATGATCCATTTAGTAAAGCTGGCGATTACAGTGGAGTTTTAAAGGTAAAGTGTATGTTGGGCGCAGCATTATGGGACAAAAGCTGCACTAAGTTCAATTTTTTAAAGTTTTAATTACTGGCCCAAAATGTATTTAAAAAAATAAATAGTACAAGAATAATATAAACTAAATTAATATTATATTTATCATAACACATTATTATACTGTAATACATTTGGCGCTGTCAAAAATAAGTTAACCCATGTGATCGAATTAATCATGTATATATGTAGATTAGTGTTGTCCTGATACCAATATTTTGGTACCGGTACCAAAATGTATTTCGATATTTTTCGGTACTTTTCTAAATAAAGGGGACCACAAAAAATGGCATTATTGGCTTTATTTTAACAAAAAATCTTAGGGTACATTAAACATATGTTTCTTATTACAAGTGAACATACAAGACAACTTGTCTTTTATTAGTAAGTAAGCAAACAAAGGCTCCTAATTTAGTCTGCTGACATATGCAGTAACATATTGTGTCATTTTCCATTCTATTATTTTGTCAACATTATTAAGGCCAAGTGGTAGAAATTTAATTATTAATAAAGTTGTTCATTTACTGTTAATATCTGCTTACTTTCTCTTTTAACATGTTCTATCTACGCTTCTGTTAAAATGTAATAATCACTTATTCTTCTGTTGTTTGATACTTTACATTAGTTTTGGATGATACCACAAATTTGGGTATCAATCCGATACCAAGTAGTTACAGGATCATACATTGGTCATATTCAAAGTCCTCATGTGTCCTGGGACATATTTCCTGAGTTTATAAACACAATATCATTTTTTTTTAAATGAAAGAAGATGTGATGCCCAACATTATCAATGTAATTATAGTAGTATTGACTAGATACGCTCCTGTACTCCGTATCATTACAGTGGTTGTTAGGTGTAGATCCACCCATGGCGTTTGTTTACATTGTGACGGCGGTGAGCTACAGTGTGTAGTGAAGCATGTTTAGCTATTTCTCGTCCTGCAGGGATGATACTTGTAAGAAACGTACTTTATTTGTCGCTATGGAGGCGAGGATTAGTGATTTAGAAGTATCTACATCACTGTAGACTGGCTGGACTTTAGCGACTAGCTCGCTAGCCATATTTTAAAGCACCTCTTCCTGAGGGCGTTTTAGTATTATAACTTCACCTTTACCGTCAGTTTTTAAGCCAAATGCGTCCATTCTCCCTTTTCTGTCTACACACTGTGTCTGTTTGTGAGTACTCCGTGATTGTGCGCTGCCGAACATGCTCCTCTGCTCGTAAACCAGCAATGACACGGCGTGATGGCGACGCGGAGGTGTGGGGGGCCGGTACTTTTTAGAGGCGGTATAGTACCGAATATGATTAATTAATATCGCTGTGCTATACTAATACCGGTATACCATACAACCCAAATGTTTTTTTACGGTCAGTGATCAAGTTAAAGACCAGTGATACTATGACTGGTAAGCTATGTGACAAATTTCACTTTAAAATACACCTCGATGGGACTTTAGATACAACTTTTTCCAAGTTTTGAGCAAATATATTAAGTAAAACATAAAAAAATGTTTGTGTGTGACTTTCTGACAAAATTGCATTGGTGTTGAAATAATGGGGTCTTTCAAATTATACAAGCGAGTAATTTTCTGCGATTACTCACCATTCAAAAGTATGATTAATCTAAAATTCAATCATTTGACAGCACTAATTTATAATAATACATATGAATGTAATGTAAAAAAAAAAGTTAGGCATGTCAAAAATAACTAGTTCATAAAAACTTGCATTAATCATGTATATACATAGATTATTCACACACTTTATTTTGATCGTATATGTTCCGTAACCTTAAACACGGAGGTTACCGGAAAGGCGGTGCGGGTTGTTGGACGATTAGTAATCAGGTCAATACATACGCCACTGCAAAGACGAATGAGGAGACTCGTACTGGCAAATTTCACTTTAAATTCAACCCTGACTGGACTTTAGCTAAAACTGTTAGAGCAAATAAATGGCCTGCATTCATGGGAAATATCTAAAAAAAAAAAAAATCATTTTTTTAATTTTTATTTATAATTTTTTTTGTCCTGTCCAGCTTCTCAGGCAAATCATATAGTTGATGTAGATGCCCATATCGGCTGTTCAGATTTACTTTACGAAAGAGAAGTGTAGGATACTTCTCTTGTTGTCTTATTTGTATTTGACTTTATTAAATGTATTTATATTATCATTAAAAAAAAATTATGTATGACATCCTGACAATAAAATTGTATTCTTGTCCAAATATTGACTATTTTTGTAATTACTTAAAATTATGCGAGTGAGTAATGACCAGTGATTAATCATGACTAATCTAAAATCAAGTCTGATTAATCGGATTTAAATTATATATATATATAATTTGACAGTATTAAAAGCACATTCTAAATAATCCAAACAAATATTGTAATATACAAATAAAAATACGTTAGTACAAATGCCTCCTTCTTGGTACTCTCGGCTGTTATGTAAACACTCTCACACCACTTTGTGAAGAAATACGCTCTGTGGACTGTGTATTGTATAAATACTGTAAATACTACAGGACTTCATGTTGGTTTTCCCTGGATTTTCCCAATGCTAAAAAAAGGTCTCATGGTCACTTGGTGGGAAAAGCACATCTATTTGTAGTGTTGCTAACAATGGCTGCTGTGCCACACTCCGTCAGTCCAGTCAACCCCAAACATTAACACACTGACATATTGATCATGTACGCAGATCTTACCCTCGATTTCTTTATTTGGTTTGTTTGTTTTTTATGTTTTTCTCTAGTTAAGTTAAAGTTAAAGTACCAATGATAGTCACACACACACTGGGTGTGGTGAAATTTGTCCTCTGCATTTGACCCATCCCCTTGTTCACCCCCTGGAAGGTGAGTGGAGCAGTGGGCAGCAGCAGTGGGCAGCAGCAGTAGCCACGCCCGGGAATCATTTTTGGTGATTTAACCCCCAATTCCAACCCTTGATGCAGAGTGCCAAGCAGGGAGGTAATGGGTCCCATTATTATAGTCTTTGGTATGACTCGGCCAGGGTTTGAACTCACAACCTACGATCTCAGAGCGGACACTCTAACCACTAGGCCACTGTGAGCATGCTATCATTTGTCTGAGTAGAATTGGGATTATGTCAAAGAGTGCCGCATTTTTTTTCCTGAAGGATTTATTTTGCCCTTGGACACCCATTTGCTTTCTGATGCAACACTTCTCTTTAGGTGCAAATGCAGAACATTATAACAATTCAAACTATGAGTTTATCATATTCGCTGCCTTTTATTAAGCACAAATTAGGTGACCGAAATATTAAAAATCAGCCCTTACATCACTGTCTACTAATGAAGTCCTGTATCAGGGCAAGGAAAAACTATATATAAATGATTTATATATATATATATATATATATATATATATTTATTTTTTTATTTTTTTTTAATCCGATTAATCAGACTTTATTTTAGATTAATCATGATTAATCACTGGTCATTACTCACTCGCATAATTTTAAGTAATTACAAAAATAGTCAATATTTGGACAAGAATACTCTACTTAGAGTGTCCGCCCTGAGATCGGTAGGTTGTGAGTTCAAACCCCGGCCGAGTCATACCAAAGACTATAAAAATGGGACCCATTACCTCCCTGCTTGGCACTCAGCATCAAGGGTTGGAATTGGGGGTTAAATCACCAAAAATTATTCCTGGGCGCGGCCACCGCTGCTGCTCACTGCTCCCCTCACCTCCCAGGGGGTGATCAAGGGTGATGGGGTCAAATGCAGAGAATAATTTTGCCACACCTTGTGTGTGTGTGACAATCATTGGTACTTTAACTTTAACTTTGTACACCCCTGATTTAATGGCTAAGTTGGTTGTTGTTTCCATCCTCTCAGCAAGCGTCTGTCCCACCATGTACCTTTTCAATGTGTGTCACTCGCGCCACCAGATTGCTGATGAGGGACTGCAGCTTCAACAGATCCATCCCATAATAGGAACCTTCCAGAAGCTCGAGGATGGTGGCCAGCTAGAACGGATCAAACGGACCAACTTGAGGATGATGACCCTTGACCACGTCACCTTCTTGCCTGGTAGGTATCATTAAAAAAGATGCGAGGCTTCACCTTGACGTCATCTTTAGCCGCCTCCCTAAGCTTTTTCAACCTGAGCTCTCCCTGGCAGGGGTCGACCGCTGACGGAGGAGCGACGCAGGTGCACTTACACTCCGGACCGGACGCGATGGTCTCCACCGTGTACGAGTCCTGCGGGCCCGCGTTGCCCTCCTCTATCCGTCGGCAGGCGCTCCTGCTCAGGGGTCTGACAACACATTTACAGCCACAGTCAGAGCCTTCCGAGACGGCTTTCACTTTGTCATAATCACCCAGCAGCTACGAAGACAAAAAGGATGGTATGTATTTCTGCAGGCATCTGCATACAAGTTGTGAGGTGTCCGCACGACAGACAGACCACAAGT
This sequence comes from Nerophis lumbriciformis, assembly GCF_033978685.3. Taxonomy (NCBI): domain Eukaryota; kingdom Metazoa; phylum Chordata; class Actinopteri; order Syngnathiformes; family Syngnathidae; genus Nerophis; species Nerophis lumbriciformis. The sequence continues at coordinate 30,431,522 of NC_084565.2, read as the reverse complement.
ATTTGGACACTCGACAGTGAGGTTTTTTTGCCTTTTATGCACCACAACAAAGCTAAAAAAAAAAAACAACCAAGCAAGGGCTTTCCGTTTTAAAGTATGAACTTTCCTTACACTGTCAGCGTTACAAACATCAAGGGTGTCAAACTCGTCTTCACTGCAGTTATGGCTGCCCTCCTGTACAGGAAATAATGTATTAATGTCGTTTTTTATCATTACACAGGGGCCTGTGCATTCGATTATTATATATCTTTTGAAAACACCGTAAAAAAAAAAAAAACATCTGTAGATTTTGCAGGAAAAAATTCAGCAACCCCCGCCACCCTGAGAGGGACAAGCGGTAGGAAATGGATGGATGGGAACTTACAATGTTTTGTTTTTTTTAACAGCATGTTACTTTAAATGAAAAAGCAGTACCACAGTTTTATTGTAAAATCTATGGTTGTTGTTTTTACAGTGTATCACCATAAATGTATACAGTGCAAATCAGGGGTCCCCAAACTACGGCCCGCCAGCATCCAAAATCCGGCCCGCGGGAAGTCCCAAAAAAAATAATAAAAAAAAATAAAAATAATAATAAAAAAAAAAAAAATAAATAAAAAATATATATATATATATATATATATATTTTTTTTTTTAATTATTATTATTTTTAAATCTGTCCTTTCTAATCCATTTTCTACTACTCGTTACTCTCGGTGTCTCCTAAACCCTCAGGCAAATCATATTGTCTAAAAATGCATTTTCTCATCGATAACGTGACATCCTCGTGCTCGGAATATATATGTGTGTGTGTGTGTGTGTGTGTGTGTGTGTGTGTGTGTGTGTGTGTGTGTGTGTGTGTGTGTGTGTGTGTGTGTGTGTGTGTGTGTGTGTGTGTGTGTACACATATATATATATATGTGTGTGTGTGTGTGTGTACACATATATATATATATATATATATGTGTGTATATATATATATATATATATATGTGTGTATACATATATGTGTATATATACATACATACAGCCCGGCCCCCAGCCAAACATTTTTAACCCAATGCGGCCACCGAGTCAAAAAGTTTGGGGACCCTAGTGTAAATGGTACCACAGTTTGTTTTTTAACTGTAAAATACTGGCGACTGAACTACCAACTGTTTACCATAATATCTACGGTTGTTGTTTTCTACGGTGTATTACTGTAAATGGAAAAAAGTTACCATCATTTTTTTGCGGTGAAATTCTGGTGACTGAACTGACAGTTTTTTACCGTAAAATCCAAGGTTGTTGTTTTTACGCTGTATTACTGTAATTGGGAAAAATGTTACCACAGTTTTTTTTTACCGTAAAAATCTACGGGTGTTGTTTTTAAGTTGTACAGAGTTTCCCCTAGATTGCCAAAATGCCTGTGGCGGTGGGGGTTAGGGGCGTGGTCACCATGACATCATCGTATAATTTGCACAATTTGCTAAAGTATGACTTTCTTTAAAAAGGCTCAAAAAATGTATATGGTACATACACTTAAACAAATCTGTGTTGTTATTTAGTATTAACATATATATTTTATATTAAATCATTTTGTTCTATTTTCAATTGTTTCTTTGTTGAGATGTGTTTTAGACTTTTAGGGATTTTTCTTTATTAAAAATGACTGGCGACAAATCAAGCATATTTTTCTGGCATTATTATAGACTGTAGTCGTGTTTAGAGACCCTACTTCTGTCCCCTGGTGTCCCGGTCGAAAAGCGAGCATGACGTCACACTCGCTTGGCGCTGCTGCTCTTGTTGGACTTTTCTCTCCTTAAAAACCGCCACTGTCCTCTTAATATTTGCACACTTTGTAGATGGCTGTCTACGGGTATATCTGCGATATAATACAGTTACGTCCACATGGCTGACATGCTGGCTCCGCTCCAGATAATTGTCTTGTTTACATTACAACATCCAGTTTCAGCAGCGCTGTTTTTGGTGATTAAAGTCTTTTTTTCGTAGGCTGAATTTCAGTACATCACTTGTCAATAGTGTGCAAGAAATAGGCTATATATCCATTCATACTGTAACGACCTGCTGTTGGTAATGTTTTAATGTTCGTGTGGTTTTGTTACTTAATGGTTATTTTTTCGATGATCTCAAAAACACCGCCTGTACCTGACAGCGGATTGGTGGAGAATGAGGAAGTGTTTCCACGGGAGGTAAAACCTGTTGGAATTGGGTCACGGTTTATCATAAGATTCTCAATAAAAGTTAAAAATAGCGATCGGCAGACTTTTGACTTCTTCTGGAGGCTACTATGCAATCTTTTATTTTAAATAGTTTTCACGTAATAAAAAAAAAAAAAATTTTTTAAGGTATGGCGACCATGATTTAGCTGTGGCGGTCCGCCATGTTCAGTTACATTATGGGGGAACCCTGCTGTATTACTGTACTGTAAATAGAAAAACAGTACCAGCTTTTTTACGGTAAAAGTCCGCCGACTGAGCTTCCACTTGTGTCGGTTTTTCTAGTGTACAATTCTGGCATCTGAGCCGCCAGCTTTTTTTTTACTATAAAAACTATTGTAATTTTTACTGTTAACAATTTGATGGACAACTAAAATCTCATTTAAGCACATATTTTTGTATTTTAAGGAAAAAAATGTTTGAATGTATAATATTTGTTGCGTCATTAGACAATGTGAAAGTTTAAAATATATGCAGTTGCACTTATTTTTGTCTCAAAATTGAAAGAACAAATACATTTAGTAAGAAAAAATAAAGTACTTTATTGACACATTTTATTTCCAGGTGTTCGCGGGCCACAAAAAAATGATGTGGCGGGTCATTGAGTTTAACCCCTGTGCCGTATACAATGCAGCTTCATTTTCAGGGGCCCAGGTGACATAATCGTAAATAAAAGTGTAATATGTTTATACTTGGATGAGAATCATTTGCAGTCATGTCAACGAGACATTGATAGTATTTACAGCAAAAGGCTTCAATTTGTTGCTTGTTTGTGGTTCTTGCTATGAGTCAATTGTCCAAATATACAGTAGTTTAGAGCCTAAAAAAGTACTCAGCATCCAAATGATAAAGGCCATATTTTTATGAAAGCGTAAAGTCAACACTTCAATGACATCTTCATTGCATGCTTCCAAATCCAATCCAGTGGTACACAAAGGCAAAAAAACCAAAAAAAACCCTTTACTGTCCAAATACTTGTGGCCCTGACTGTACAAAATGATGCATTTGTGTGCACATGTGAGCCTACCTTAAAGAGGATGTTTTCCTGGCCATCTGTCACCTCCTGCAGGTTGTTATTCTTCTTGTTGTCAATTTGCTGCACTTCTAGCTCAGCTTGCAGCCCGGAGTCTGCAGCCGGCTTCTTTGGCACAGCAGCAGCTCCCGGCGCAAAAAGCACACATTGGACCACAAACGTAACAATGCACAACTTCAGCATGCTGCTGTGAATCTCTCAAAAGGGGGGTAGGGGGGGAAAGAAAGTTGCAGTATTAAATTTAGCAGCCGTGAATAGTCCTTGGCCTCCTCATGGCTCCAGAAGTTGCATGAGGCTTTATGACACCATGATGTCAATGCACTGATGGAGAGTGGAGAAAAGAGGAGTGTGTGTTCACTCCTGTGTGTGCTGACAGTAGGCGGGCCTGCTGCAATGTAATGAGGAGGAGTTCAACTCTCAACAATAAATCAGCACATTTAAATAATGGCAACCAAATGCAAAATATTAGAAACAGTCTTCAGTCGAATGCATTGCAGTTCCACAGCTCTGCAGACCACAATAATAAACACATTGTCTTATTAATCTCTTAAAGAATCCATTGTATTGGAGCTTTATAGAACTATGTTAATGCTGCCCTCTGGTGGTACAGGCTTGTACTGCAATAGTAAACGTTATTTGATGATGCAAAGTTAGTTATTGTCACACACACTAGGTGTGGTGAAATTATTCTCTGCATTTGACATCACCCTTGTTCACCCCCGGGGAGCAGTGAGCAGCAGCTGTGGCCACGCCTGGGAATCATTTTTAATGTTTTAACCCCCAATTCCAACCCTTAATGCCGGGAATTTTTTTTTTGATGATTTAACCCCCAATTCAAACCCTTGATGATGAGTGTCAAGCAGGGAGGTAATGGGTCCCATTTTTATAGTCTTTGCTATGACTCGGCCGGGGGCTGAACTCACGACCTACCGATCTCAGGGAGGACTCTCCAACCACAAAGCCACCGAGCGAAAAGCACATTAATATTATTACAAGTATTTGGCTTTCTGTTGTATGTAAATACCATTTTGTGAAGATATAGGAAGGTCGGCTAAGGCACAGTGCCACAGTCACATTGTAGAAATATTAACGCAGAATAATAATATTTATGCGTAGAGTACAGAAAGTTGGTATACATGTCAGAAACAAATACTGGCAATCCTATTTGTAACTTTTATTTGTATTGTTTTGCATAGAAATGGCAACTCAATGAGGCATAAAAAGAGTAAAAAGTACTCAAAAAAAACAAAACCCAAAGGTTTTAATTTGAGGTCATTATTTACCGTAAAACAATCCCTACTTAAATTACAAATCAGTTGATTATACAATTTGTTTTTCATACCATACACAATCTATAAACAGACACCTTGTGAACCCTGGAATCAATCTTTTTTTGCTTGCTTGCTTGTTACCAAGGATGTTTTTTTCCTGTTTGGTATTTAGCAGAATTATGAAAGAAGACAAAAAATATATACATGTAACTGGTAAAAAAGATTTAAAATACAATTGTGTTTCTGAATTATTAAAAGTAATCCTGTTATGGAGTAGGGATGCAACGATTACAGAGATTGATGGTGTAATTATAGTCAATGTATTTATCATTGTTTCACGATTATCATGCAGTGATTATTTTTACAACCAAAAATGTATCAAATCAGACATTCCTGAGAGATTTCAATGTTATTTATTACCGTATAAAATAATATAGCAGTACAAAATTATAAATGAACTAAAAGTATCTTGGTCTTGCAATTAAATACAAGTAAAAAATGCTCTGTAAACATCCTGATGTTGTTAGTGTTCTACACTTGCTATATTAACTTACATGCCTATAGTTTCTTCAACACACACAGGAAGCAACCCCTACCTTTAAATGGACGTTTATAATAGTAAACCCGGTTAATCGTTGCATCCCTAATTTTGCGTGCATCTTGTAAAACCTTCATGTGACAGTGAATCATTCAGGCTTTTGCAGAGACACTCTACTGATGTAGTAAATTAGGATTGGCGGAGGTCTGCACTCAAGTGAGTGAACCTCCAGCTCATAAATGCTCTCCTTAATCGATTAAAGAATAAAGTGCCCCCATTTTTTTCAATGTCGGCTGACATTTTTGTTCATTGTGAAGGTTAGCAGTAGCGTCACAGGTGTCATATTTGTCTTGAAGGTCCTGCCGTGAAGCAGCAAAGCTGTCAAAGTGGCCGCTACCAACATCAAGATGAGTCACCCGGGAGAAAACAACTTAGCGTCAGCTAGCAGTCTTCCTGCTCTGTCCTCTCCTCTGCAGCCACAGGGAGGATGAGGTGAGAAATTCGGCTCCACAGTCCACCGTACTTGTCCAGGTCCATCCTGTCGAAGGCCACGGAGAGGTCATGGGAGAGGAACTTCCTCTGAAGGTGGTCGTCCACCATCTCCTCCACGTTTCTCAGAGAAGCCTTGACGGGAATCTCATCCTCCAGCAAGACGGTGAAGATGAAAAACGTCTTCTTGTACGCCGCATTCTCATGGTCGCAGTAGCGATAGAAAATGAGCGTGGCGCTCGGCGGCAGCTGCTCAAAGCGGTGGATGACCGCCACAGGTTTGTCTCCCTCGAAAGCTCGCTGAAGCTGCAGGTCGATGTCCTCCTTCACCTTGTAGCGATCTTCTCCGACGTTGGCGCCGTCTATGTGGAGGACGGTGGCATTGATGGCGGTGGATACGGCGGACGCCAGGTCGCTGGCCAGGCAGCGCAGCGTCTTTCTGTCTGAGACGCCCGCCGTCAGGATCAGGCTGACCGGCTCGCTGGGCTGAGCCGTCAGGATGTGCCTCTTCAGGTGGATCCTGCTACGTCTCCACAGCTCTGGACGCTGGTGAGGAAAGCGAGTCATGACTTTGTCCATTTCCCTGAGAAAGATGTCGACCGGCGAAACGCTGCTCGGGGGCGGAGGCTCAGGCTGGAGGAGATGCTGTGCCAGGATGGCGAGGAGTACCACCGTGACAAAAGCTATCAGGTAACTTCTCCCTGTAGGCACAGAAGAAAATATGCGTTACTCCTCCCGCCATTGTGTCCGCACTAACGCTGCTCTACAGCTTTCTTTATTTTCAACTGGGCAAAGTGAATCACATCAATTATAAGATACATACTTCCAGGACTGGCTGTGACTTCTCTTGCGAAATCGGTTTCCTGAGTGGTCGGACCAATGGTCTCCACTTTACTCCTCAGGTCGTCCAAGGGCTCCTTATCCTCACAACTCGAACCCGTGTTCAGACTTTGTGCAAGATCTGATTAACGAGGGGAGGAACATAAACAATACTAGCAGGTTCATATTTACATATACCGTAGAACAGTGGTTCTCAAACTTTTTTCACCAAGTACCACCTCAGAGAAAACTGGTCTCTCCAAGTACCATCATAACGATCACTATTATAATAAGTGAAGTAAATTTATACAGCGCTTTTCTCTAATGACTCAAAGCGCTTTTACATAGTGAAACCCAATATCTAAATTACATTTAAACCAGTGTGGGTGGCACTGGGAGCAGGTGGGTAAAGTGTCTTGCCCAAGGACACAACGGCAGTGACTAGGATGGCGGAAGCGGGGATCGAACCTGGAACACTCAAGTTGCTGTCACGGCCACTCTACCAACCGAGCTATACCGCCCCAATAGTACCATAATACAATAGCGCAGTGGGCCTAAGTATTCATTAAAAACAAGGCAGAGGTTTTATTTAACATGTCTATTTAATATTTTTGGATACTGTAACATTACACACAGTTTGAATATAAGAAAATAAAACACTGTACTAGTGTTGTAACGATACTAATATTTTGGTACCAATACTAAAATTATTTCGGTACTTTTCTAAATAAAGGGGACCAAAAAAAAAATTGCATTATTGGCTTTATTTTAACAAAAAATCCTACGGTACATTAAACATATGTTTCTTATTGCAGGTTTGTCCTCAAATAAAATACATACTAGACAACTTGTCTTTCAGTAGTAAGTAAACAAACAAAGGCTCCTAATCAGTCTGCTGACATATGCAGTAACATATTGTGTCATTTATCTACCTATTATTTTGTCAACATTATTAAGGACAAGTGGTAGAAAATGAATTATGAATCTACATGTTCATTTACTGTTAATATCTGCTTACTTTCCCTTGTAACATGTTCTGTCTACACTTCAGTTAAAATGTAATAATCACTTATTCTTCTGTTGTTTGATACTTTACATTAGTTTTGGATACCACAAATTTGGGTATCAATCCGATACCAAGTAGTTACAGGATCATACAAAGTCCTCAGGTGTCCAGGGACATATTTCCTGAGTTTATAAACATAATATACATTTTTAAAAAACGAAAGAAGATGTTGTGAACTTGTGATGCCAAAAAATATCGACGTAATCATAGTAGTATCGACTAGATCGAGCTTGTACTTGATATCATTACAGTGGATGTCAGGTGTAGATCCACCAATGGCGTTTGTTTACATTTTGATGCCGGTGAGCTACGGTGTGTAGTGAAGCATGTTTTGCTATTCGTTGTCATGCAGGAATGATACTTGTAAGAAACGTACTTTGTTTGTCACCATGGAGGCGAGGATTAGTGATTTAGAAGTAGCTAAAACACTGCAGATTGCCGCTAGCTAGCTAGCCATGTCTTAAAGCACCTCTTCCTGAGGGCGTTTCAGTGTTATAACTTCACCTTTATCGTTAGTTTTTAAGCCAAAATGCGTCCCTTTCGAATGGATGAAGTAAAGAAACCAAACAAAGCACCAATATGATCCAGTTTAAGAGACTGTTCAAAAAGTACAAAGAACAACAATTATGATGAACATCTTGAACCTTTTTTTTGAGATAATGTTTATTTATGTATTTAATATATGTTTACTTACTATGGTATATTAATTATGTATTCACTGTTCTGTTACAGAGAACAAGGTATTGGGATACAGTTGCTATGATATGAAAATAAGTAGGATTAAATAAGCTCTGCTTCTTCCTACTCCTTTTCGGACGTGCTGTCATGAAACACTGTGTCTGCTTGTAAGTACTCCGTGATTGTGTGCCGCCGAACATGCTCGTCTGCTCGTAAACCAGCAATGACACGACGTGACTTTGATGCGGGCGCGGGGGGGTGGGGTCCGGTACATTTCAGAGACGGTATCGTACCGAATATGATTAATTAGTACAGCGGTACTATACTAATACCGGTATACCGTACAAACCTACACTGTACTTTAATCAAGTAATCCTTTGCCGTACCACTACATTGAGCCTGTGTATCACCAGTGGTACACGTACCAGTTTGAGAATCCCCGCTAAAGAACATTGCAGTCTGTCTCTCTTACCCTTTCCATCATCGTTTGTGTCTTCTGGATGCCCTGCTGTGGGACCATCTACCTGATCATGGTTTGTGTCGCCCCCCGTTACTGCTGTGGTGTCTTCTGGCGCTTCCTCATCCCTTGGTTGCTCCTCTTCGGCTACAAAAAAAAGGGTCCCACATTAATCACAGTCAATTAACCTAATTACAGTGATATCGTCATGGAGACGAGGAACACTCACGCACAAACTCCTTTGCTTCTACTGCTGGTTCTTCATTTCTCTGCTCCCCTCTGCTGTCTTCACCGTCATCTGTTCCGCGGTCAGGGGAAGCGGCGCTCTTCTCCACATTGTGCACAGACCTCTCCTCAGCCTGAACACCATCTGCAGCATATACATATAAACACAGTGGGCCAAAAGCTAAATGACATAGATGCTGTCTCTTATAGCTGCCAAGTCCGCCCGCAAAGTTCTCTAATTAGTGCTGGGTCAAAACAAATGAACATCTGTGGTTGTAGGCAACCTCCTGATGTTGTTTATTAACTCCATAATATGTCAATAGCTGCATTAGCAGTATTATGACAAGGGGTGGGCACCGACACCCGGTTCCATAATTGGCACCAGTGCAATTATAAGCGATAGCACCCAGACCAAAAAAAACAACAAGCTATCTGTGCTTCATTTCAGTGCTAAAAGAATGTAGTCTCAGCAAGTGCATGGCGGTGATATTGCACAAGTAAAGTCTAGGGTTGCCCGATATAGACAATTATAATATAACAATAGCGCTTTTAATACTATCATTATATTGTGATAATGCATGTTGATTCGGGCTGCAGCTTTTAAAAATTAATTCGTTTGACTAATTGAGTTATAAAATAAAACATTTTTTTAGCCTTAATCCATCTTTTAGGGGAAATATTTAAAATAAACAAATATTGTTTTATGGCCTTTATTCTTTGTTTTTATAAATGCACATTACATTGGAATGGCACTTTTACTATCCATCCATCCATTTTCTACCGCTTGTCCCTTTTTGGGGTCGCGGGGGGTGCTGGAGCCTATCTCGGCTGCATTTGGGCGGAAGGCGGGGTACACCCTGGACAAGTCGCCACCTCATCGCAGGGCCAACACAGATAGACAGACAACATTCACATTCACACACTAAGGCCAATTTAGTGTTGCCAATCAACCTATCCCCAGGTGCATGTCTTTGGAGGTGGTAGGAAGCCCACGCATTCACAGGGAGAACATGCAAACTCTACACAGAAAGACACCGAGTCCGGGGATTGAACCTTCGTATTGTGAGGCACATGCACTAACCCCTATCCACCGTGCTGCACTTTTACTAAGAGATATTAATTACTTACACCTATAGATTTATTTAAAAAAAGTAGCAAAGTAATGTATCCTTATCATGACTGTTGGTGTGAAACTCATGCGTGTTACGTTTGCCCTACTGTACTTTGCAATGAACTCATCAATGGTTTGCTTCTATACAGCTATACTATATTGCCAAAAGTATCTGGCCACCCATCCAAATGATCAGAATCAGGTGTCCTAATCACTTGGCCCGGACACAGGTGTATAAAATCAAGCACTTAGGCATGGAGACTGTTTCTACAAACATTTGTGAAAGAATGCGCAGCTCGCAGGAGCTCAGTGATTTCCAGCATGGAACTGTCATAGGATGCCACCCGTGCAACAAATCCAGTCGAGAAATTTCCTCGCTCCTAAATATTCCAAAGTCAACTGTCGGCTTTATTGTAAGAAAATGGAAAAGTTTGGGAACAACAGCAACTCAGCCACCAAGTGGTAGGCCACGTGAACTGACAGAGAGGGGTCAGCGGATGCTGAAGCGCATAGTGCAAAGAGGTCACCGACTTTCTGCACAGTCAGTTGCTACAGAGCTCCAAACTTAATGTGACCATCCAATTAGCCAACGTACAGTACGCAGAGAGATTCATGGAATGGGTTTCCATGGCCGAGCAGCTGTATCTAAGCTATACATCACCAACTCCAATGCAAAGCGTGGGATGCAGTGGTGTAAAGCACGTCGCCACTGGACTCTAGAGCAGTGGAGACGCGTTCTCTGGAGTGATGAATTCACGCTTTTCCATCTGGCAATCTGATGGACGAGTCTGGGTTTGGAGGTTGCCAGTAGAACGCTGCATTTCAGACTGCATTGTGCAGAGTATGAAATTTGGTGGAGGAGGAATTATGGTGTGGGGTTGTTTTTCAGGAGTTGGGCTTGACCCCTTAGTTCCAGTGAAAGGAACTTTGAATGCTCCAGGATACCAAAACATTTTGGACAATTCCATGCTCACAACCTTGTGGGAACAGTTTGGGGCGGGCCCCTTCCTCTTCCAACATGACTGTGCACCAGTGCACAAAGCAAGGTCCATAAAGACATGGATGATAGAGTCTGGTGTGGATGAACTTGACTGGCCTGGACAGAGTCCTGACCTGAACCGGATAGAACACCTTTGGGATGACTTAGAACGGAGACTGAGAGCCAGGCCTTCTCGACCAACATCAGTGTGTGACTTCACCAATGCGCTTTTGGAAGAACGGTCGAAAAATTCCTATGAACACACTCCGCAACCTTGTGGACAGCCTTCCCAGAACAGTTGAAGCTGTAATAGCTGCAAAAGGTTTGACCGACATCATATTGAACCCTATGGGTTAGGAATGGGATGGCACTTCAAGTTCATATGTGAGTCAAGGCAGGTGGCCAAATACTTTTGGCAATATAGTGTATATACAATTTGGTTTTGACTATTATTGCAACGCACTTTTACCTCCACAGGGGTGTTGTCCTGTAATCGTTACATTGTTCAGACCTTCACATGGAGACTCATTTGTAGACTGATCCTCCTCTTCCACTGCGCCTGAACAGACCGTTTATAAAACATGTCACATTAGTACGGAGGCCCAAAAGGGACATGGAGGGGAAAAAAAGTTGTTTTTTTCTATGTCAGTGAACCGGAAGTAAAACAGACAAAGCGACGGAGGAGCCAACCCATCATCCGTGGGAGAAGTTTATTGATTTCTATTTTAGTACCGGTAATGGCCTAACATATAAAGACATCAAATCGTATTATGGTCCCACAACAAGGCACAGATGATGGGCATGCTCCCGCTCCTCCATCGCTGTGTCTGTTTTACTTCCGGTTCACTGACATAGGGAAAAAAAACTTTTGCGAGATCTCGCAAAAACATCCATGTCTTAACTCATTCTCCTTCTATGCCACATCAATATGGAATGCACTCCCAACAGGTGTAAAAGAAAGGGCATCTCAATCCTCCTTCAAAACCACACTAAAAGTACACCTCCAGGCAACTACAACCCTAGACTAACACCCTCCACCCACCACATCCCACCTCCCCGGATTGTAAATAATCAAATGTATATACTTGTTCTTATGCTTTCTAAGCTCACTATGTTCACCGATCGCTGTACATATTCTACGAAGTCAGACCTACACTGTTTCAGTGTCCATTTCTCAGATGATACATTTGTTGATGACTTAAGTGCTGATAGCAACCAAACCTAACCCCCCCTGCCCCAACCCCCTCCACATCCCACCCCCCGGATTGTAAATAATTCAATGTATATACTCTGATGATTAACTTGTGTGATGGCTGTATTATGATGATAGTATATATGTGTACCATGAATTGATTAACGTGGACCCCGACTTAAACAAGTTGAAAAACTTATTCGGGTGTTACCATTTAGTGGTCAATTGTACGGAATATTTACTGTATTGTGCAATCTACTAATAAAAGTCTCAATCAATCAATCCCTTTCGGGGCTCCGTACATTAGCATCTACCTATAACGTTTATGATATCTTTATTTTGCCGTACCAGCTGTGTCATGTCCGTGGTCGCCAGTCCTGTCCTCCATTGCTGTTTGGCAGCTTCCTTTTCTGGGTAAAAATGTACAAACTCATATACAGTAATATTGTAATAAGTAACTTAGCAAATTGCACGTTTATCTACTCAAGATAACTGCTGCTCTGAGTGTTCAGAGTCCAAAATGATTATGCTTAGTTATGACAACGATAATGTACCACACCTTGTTGTGCCAAATGCTTATTTCAAAAGTGTGCAAACAAGAAAAAAGCGCGGCATATAATTATCTCGCATTGTATACACAAACTGGATCGTAAAGAAGAAAACAAAACGCTTGGCTGGAGGCCAAGCTAGCCAAATGTGCTAGCCGACAGTAAGCAGCGCCGTAATGTACACTAAAAAAAGTATTCGAGCTAATGAATGTATCTATAGATGTATGTGTGTGATGGTGACGAAAATAAACAAGCAAACTCACGCTCGATCACATCACAGGGAAGTACGGCCAACCCCAACAGCAGCGCTCCTTCCAATGAGCTGGCCGATTTCCTACCGGAACTTTTCAACGCAGTCTTTGTTTCCGGTGGACAGTAAAAAAGAAAGCACCGCGCCTTCCCTTCCGCGTTGCGAAAGTGCGAAACTCCCGCTTCGTTATATCTCTACGCGCTTCCTCATTCTTGGCACATTTAGGAGTGCTTGTTAAATGTATATTTGTGTTGCCATCATCTAGCCCATTCAAAACGCTACTAAAATGGCTACGCACTCTTCCGGAGACGCGGTCGAACGGCCTTCGAGAAGAACGACGCGACAACAGTCGACGGGAAAAAGTAAGGACAAGATACATTTGAATTGATGTTAGCTTTAAAAAGCAGATGGCACACACCGGGAGTCAAATATACTGTACATACAAATACACACAGTTATTCATACATGCACACATAGGTACCTACGCTCCCACATACATACACAAATACAGTACATACATACACACTCAAAGTTCGTACTTCCACACGCACATTCACCGTACAAACATACATATACTGTACATATACATTCACTGTACAAACATACATATACACATTGTTGGAGCCTATCTATATTATTTATTTATTAATTGTTTTGACAATGAAATCAAATAATGTCAATGATGATGTTGATGAATTATTGGATGTTTTAGATTTCATTGTGATTGACTGATTGTTTTCAGTTGCTCATGCTCCTACTGGTGAGCCACTTCCTCCTCCTATAATTAAGAAGACAGGACAGCTGGGTGCCCTTTGTCTGTCATTCATGTTGAAGGAGTGAGGAGTGAAACAGTTTGTTTACCGCTAAATTATTTGGAAGCCACGCTAAACTATTTGGAAGCCACGCTAAATTATATTGAAGCCACGCTAAATAAGCTCTTTTGAAAGTCAACCACGGAGAATATGTTTTGTTTGTGAAAATAAATTATGATCATTTGGAATCTCGACATATCTCCGCGAGTGCTTATTAAAGAATTTAGTGAGTCAAACACCTCCTCCTCAAGACTACTCTGCATTACTTTATTTTTATTTTTTTGAACGCAAGAGTAGCCGTATCAAGTAAACAAACTTCACTGAAGACCCAAAAGACAAACCACGATCGCTCTGCGCCGATGACAGCAAGCAGTCGGCGGGCCGTGAGTAAAATCAGCTGATGACGTCATTAATGAATGAACGCGCGCTGCGCTGTATGGAATCATTCCAACGCTATGGAAAGGACATTTGCAGAATGTGGATGTGAAATGCAATAAAACAGGATGTTGGAAGGACATTTAAGAATGAAATAAGTGGACATTAAATTGAGCTGTGTGTTTATCTGGAATGATGTCTGGCACACCTGAGACGGCAGCTGAACACGAGGACATGCTGAGAACGCGCATTGCTTCGCGTAGAGGCAGACTGGGCGCGTGCACGAGGAGGCTAAATTAAATAAAGACTTTGATGACTGATGTTAGAAATGCTGATAAAGTCAATGATGAATTTGAAGTGTTTAAAGGAGCTGTGAATGAATTTAAAAATGCTCACAACCTTGTGCAATAATTATTTTCAGAAGAGGAAAAGGAAAATGATTATTATGACTGGTATGAAACCAGAATAATAAATTTGAATTATTTCATGAAAGATGTTGAAACATGGAAAAAAGAAATTGCACAATCAAAAGTTGGACCACTGGACAGCATATCAAATGTATCTCACAAATCAAAGTCTGCCACTGGATCAAAAGCCTCCAGATGTTCCTCAGTATCCTCAGAATTAAAAAAGGCCAAAGCGGAACAAGCTGCTACAATGGCTCGAGCTGCTGCACTGAAGGAAAAACACACCTTGCAACTGGAGGAAACAAAGCTTAAAGCAAAGATGGAGCAAATGGAGTTGGAAGCAGACCTCGCAGCAACTGCTAAAATTGAAATCCTTCAAAGTGATTTAATTCATGAAAGCCATGATGTGGCTCAGGAACCTCCAGGTGATGGCATGACTGAGTATTATGATTCTCACCATGATACAGAAACTATGGAGAGCAACGTGGACTTTATAGAGTTCGGTGCAATACCCAAGACCCCACTTCACCAAACCATCTTAAGTCTCCACAGACCTCTACTTAAAAGGAACACCAACACATCAAAAGATCTAAATAAACCTCAAAACAAAAATGCAACTGAAGGACACAAGACCCAGAGTGTAAATCGGACTCAAATAATAAATCACTCTGCACAAGATAATGCGGTTATTAATGCTGCTCATGATAACTTGGAAATGGTTATTAAAAGACAAAGTGACATCGCAAAACTCATTGTCTCACAGCAAAAACTGTCTCTACTACCAGCAAGAGAGATTTCGGTGTTTGATGGTAACCCACTGGCATATCAGTCTTTTATCCATGCATTTGAACACTTGATTGAAGACAAGACTGAGAATAATCAAGACCGACTCTACTACCTTGAGCAGTTTACCTCTGGTTTGCCAAGAGACTTGGTTCGCAGCTGTTTGCACATGGAAGCCAGTAGGGGCTATAATGAAGCAAGGCGCCTCTTAAAAGAACATTTTGGAAATGAAATGAAAATTTCAGGAGCTTACTTGAAAAAAGCCTTGAATTGGACAGCGATTAAAGCTGAGGATGGGAAAATGCTGCATGCATATGCACTGTATTTGAGAGGATGCTGTAATGTAATGCAAGACTTACAGTATTTGGAGGAACTTGATATCCCATCGAACCTAAGGCTAATTACATCCAAACTACCCTACAAACTCAGAGAAAGGTGGCGAAGCACAGCTTATGAGACACAACAGAGAACCGGCAGGAGAATCAGATTTCACAACTTTGTGGATTTTGTGGAAAAGCATGCCAAGATGCTTTTGGATCCGTTGTTTGGAGACATTCAGGACCAAATAACAACGAAAAGGCCTCTTCCTAGAAGCACAAGTGGACTAAAACCAATCAGCCAAAGAAGAAGCAGCTTTGCTACTTCAGTAGCTGTGAATACAGAGCCAGCAGCATGCACTGTAAAGCAATCATCTGTTCACAACAACCTGCTCAAACCACACCCAGTGGTATCATCCCTTTATGTGGATATTGTCATGGCAAACATGCTCTGATTGACTGCTCACAATTCAAAACACAGTCACATGACAACAAGGTTGAATTTTTAAGAAGGCATGGATATTGTTTCGGTTGTCTACTAAAAGGTCATCTAAGCAAAAATTGCAAAAGAAGATTAATGTGTCATGTTTGCAAAATGAAACATCCTACTGTACTTCATATTTCAAGTGAAAAAGGCCCAAGTCAGGAAAATCAAGCAAAGCCCACTGCTGACACAGAAGAAACCCCTATAAGCATTGCTCTTGTTTCAGCCGGTGATGCAACCGGGGCCGGGAAAGACTGTGCACTTGCAATCTTGCCAGTCAGAGTTAAGGCGGGAAAAGGGAACAGGTATGTTCAGACCTATGTCTTCCTCGATCCAGGCAGCACGGCAACATTTTGCACGGAGAATCTAATGAACCAACTAAAGGTGAAAGGACGCAAAACAGAAATTATTTTGCGAACAATGGGACAGGAAAAGCCTGCAAAGACCTATGAGGTTAGAGGACTGGAGGTTGGAGACTCGAAAGGGTTCACATATCTGGACCTGCCGAAAGTGTATACACAGAGCAAGATACCGGTCTCAAAGAAAAACATCATCACAAAGGCTGACTTGAAGAGGTGGCCATATCTTGGTGGGATCGACTTAAAAGAAATTGAGGCAGATGTTGAACTTCTTATTGGGACTGATGTTCCTCAAGCAATGGAGCCGTGGAATATAATAAACAGTCAAAAGAATGGACCATATGCAGTCCAAACCATACTGGGATGGGTGGTAACTGGACCACTCAGTTGCAGTGCTACAGAACATGCTGGGCCCACTGCAGTGTCAACTAACATATTCTCAGTATTTGAGCTGAAGGACCTCCTCATCAGACAATATAACCAGGATTTCTCTGAGAAAATATTTGAGGAGAAAAATGAGATGTCAGTTGAAGATAACTGTTCTATGGAGATCGCCTCAAGTTCAATGTTTCTTAAAGATGGTCACGATCCTCTGCCACTGCCTTTCCGGGATAAAGACAAAGTCACACCTCAGGATAAGTTCAGAGAGAAAGAAAGACATCGGCATTCCTCCTCTTCTTCTTCCAAAAAAGGCCATGACAAAGATAAAGAAAAGGTCAAGAAGGACTATGGAGACAAACGTGACAAAACGGAGGAAATCAGAGACCTGTACGGTCGAAGGGGAAGCTTACCTTTTGACAAAGAGCCAATGCCCTTAGAGGCTGATCCTTACACATTCCCATACAGCGGCAAAGGAGATGGCAAAGACATGCACGGAACAGTCGAAAAGGAGAAAAATAAGAAAATCAAGGACTCTACCAAGGACAAGACCTAAGACCATGGAACAAGTAAATACATTTCCAGATGCCAAAGGCTTTGTGAGAAGTGTTTTGGTTAAAACCAAGACCAACACGGTTCAACGACCAATAGATGAACTCTGCCTTCTAATGGAAGCAGCTTGATGGACTGAGGGGGGATTCGGTTCTCCAGCCTCGATGACTCGATGACCGCTTCAGATAAAACTATGGACTTTGAAGAGACTTGACGAGTAACTCAAGTAACTTCATTAACTTTGAATTTGAAGAACATAATTGTTTGGATTGTATTGTTCTATTATGGCTCCTTTGAATATTATTATTATTGTAATTGTTTTGCTAAAGCACACAATTAGGGGCCGGGATGTTGGAGCCTATCTATATTATTTATTTATTAATTGTTTTGACAATGAAATCAAATAATGTCAATGATGATGTTGATGAATTATTGGATGTTTTAGATTTCATTGTGATTGACTGATTGTTTTCAGCTGCTCATGCTCCTACTGGTGAGCCACTTCCTCCTCCTATAATTAAGAAGACAGGACAGCTGGGTGCCCTTTGTCTGTCATTCATGTTGAAGGAGTGAGGAGTGAAACAGTTTGTTTACCGCTAAATTATTTGGAAGCCACGCTAAACTATTTGGAAGCCACGCTAAATTATATTGAAGCCACGCTAAATAACTTATTTTGATTATTTTGAAAGTCAACCACGGAGAATATGTTTTGTTTGTGAAAATAAATTATGATCATTTGGAATCTCGACATATCTCCGCGAATGCTTATTAAGGAATTTAGTGAGTCAAACACCTCCTCCTCAAGACTACTCTGCATTACTTTATTTTTATTTTTTTCGAACTTTTTGAACGCAAGAGTAGCCGTATCACACATACTGTAAATATACATTCACTGTTCAAACATACATATACACATAATGTCCATATACATTTACTGTACAAACATACATATACACATACTGTACATATACATTCACTGTACAAACATACATATACATTCACTGTACAAACATACATATACACATACTGTACATATACATGCACTGTACAAACATACATATACATTCACTGTACAAACATACATATACACATAATGTACATATACATACATACTCACGCATATAATCACGTTCCATCAAACATATATTAATGTCGTTGCCCTATAGTTTGTGAAGTGGTGTGTGTGCTCCCAGTTTTAAACAGAGGTATAACTTAAGCTATTTTCATTTCATTTGGAAATGCACCGGTTTGAAATGAAAAATTATAGATGTATGTTAATGGTTTTGATATCCCCGTAATGGACTTTTTCACCAATGCCATACTAATGTCATTGGAGTCAGTGGACATTTTGTTCTTAAATTTGTTTACAATATCCAACACTTCTTCTTCACCCACTGCATTTAAAAACATAGAATGGGGATTTCTCTCCAACAATCCCTCCATATATTTTACTAGTTGTCCCTGGATCTGGGATTTGTTTTCTGCAATTTGGGTTCAATACTTACAAAGAATTTATTGAAGGCATTAGCCACATCTTCAATATTATCATTTCCTTTTACCATAATTCGTGAAATACTTTGGATAGTTATTTGAAGAGGTACTGTTTCTTATAATACTGTTTAATAAATTCCATATTCCTTTGATATTGTTTTTATTATCATCTAGTAATTTGTTATAATATCTCGTATTTGACCTTATAATTTGAGTTAACTTGTTTTTATATTTTTTTATATTTATTTTCTGCTTCTTTTGTTTTCAATCTTATCAATTCCCTGTAAAAAGTGTTTTTCTTTTTGCAAGCATTTTGCAATCCCTTTGGGATCCAAGGACAATTAGTATAGTTTATTTTATCATGCTAACTGTGATATGTTCATTGTCATGCTCATGACTCCGAAGATAATTGTGCTTGAAGACACTTAATCTTGTCATTCCCACTCCTATTTCTACAATTGTTTCCCTCTATAGTTCTTAATTATGAGGCGACCCCGAGAGGTCCACTAAAGAGGTCTAAAAAGGAGATAGGAAAGCTATCTGCTTCTTCTGTTACGACTGTTAATGGGTCAAGACAAGTGGAAAATAATATACAAGATAAAGGTGAGCTTCAACAGCAATTAACTTACCCACTCTTAGATGCGGTGACAATCGCGAGAAAAAACCTACAACAATGTTATCTTACAGAGTCCTCCAGCAAGAAGAGTCGACTGGAGGCTGAACGAACTTTGGGTGACAGTGGTGATGAGATGGATGTCCAGATATCAGATTTTGACATGAACAAAAACAAGGAAATGGATGTAGAGGAAGATTACAATCATCCTCAGCAGCAAGAGCATATTTCCCATCATCGTTATCAGCCAAAAGTTCATGGTAAGTAAGTGCTTAGACACATCAACGGTCCTACCAAAACCTATGTTGGTTTCTTG
Source organism: Nerophis lumbriciformis (assembly GCF_033978685.3). Lineage (NCBI taxonomy): Eukaryota > Metazoa > Chordata > Actinopteri > Syngnathiformes > Syngnathidae > Nerophis > Nerophis lumbriciformis. The sequence goes on along the minus strand of NC_084565.2, from coordinate 30,411,781 downwards.
TGCAGACAAAGCAGAAACAGCAACGTGTAAAAATATCTCAACTCTATATGGCTCTAATGGCACAATTATCATATTTATTCTTAGCTCAGACCCTTTTCTGCCTCCGTCTACACCAGACCTAGGCAAATTAAGGCCCGGGGACTGCATGCGGCCCGTTAAGCTTTTCAATCTGGCCCGCCGGACATTCCCCCAAATTTTTTTTTACCTCTTTAAGATGGAAACTGTAGCTGCCATTATGAGGTGCAGTGATGTTTTCAAATTACTGTAAGTCTTGAACTATACAAAGTATTTCAATGGTTGGAATCTGTGCTTTTGAATTACGGTACCGTATATACTAGTTACTATGGTAATCTAAGTCACAGCAGCTCAGACAAGGCACCAAGCAGTGTGGGTGGGGAGCGTTTTCCACAGGGTGTTTCCAGAGCGGCCAGCCTGAAATGCAGGTGTCAGGGACAGAAGCGGAATAAGATTTTTACTACAATGTTATAAAGCTTAGTGATATATCAGATTGTAGGTGTTTTTTTTTCATATTTAGCTGTTTGTTGCATTTTTGTTACGTTTCGCTTGATTGTAAAATATGTCGATCGAGAGGGGCTGTGACGTTCATATGTTGTCAATATTTAGTGTTTTATCGTTCATAGTTAATATTATAAATCCCACATTCTTTTTTTTCATGTACATTCTGGGTGTCTCATTCAGTAAAAAAATATTACATTTCATTCTGTTTTTTAAGGCGGTCTGTCATAACGTTTTTAGTATTCGATCAGACAATATTGTAAGGTTTTGTATTAGTGTTCCTAAAAATAGATATACCGTACTGGCCCCGTGACACATTTTTTTCTCTAAATTTAGCCCCCGAGTCAAAATAATTGCCCAGGCCTGGTCTACACGCTATGCCATCTGAGTAATGTAGTATATAAACATTTAGCACACCCACGTCCTTACTTAACATTGACAGAGCTGGGGATTAGAAAGTATAATTTCTCATTGCTTTTCATTTACGAACACAGATCGCCACAGTAGAGGGTTTTAACTGTTCCCCAGTGTTCCCATCAAAAGCGATGTGTTGGAAGTAAAAGTTTACGATTGATAATACCTTTTCAAGCGTAAAAGCTACAGTAAAACTTTCTGCAACTTGTGGATAGGGCTGGCGATATGGCTGAAAACTGTGTTTTATGTTGGTAATGATAAAAAATAATGACCACAAGAAAAACATATTAAATGTAAACATCTGTATTCAAAATGTAACCTTTGTCTGATTAATATCCCCTTAGCTATCAAAACAGAAAGGAGGCAAAAGTCAACACAACCATGAACAACACTCAATCAATATAAACTAAATTCTAATATCACATTGAACACTTAACAATAACCTCTTAAAATCAAGGTGAAAAATAAGGAATATGTAAGAAATGCTTAATAAACCAAAAAAGTGGTAAGTGTGAAAATGTAAACCTAGGAAAAAAAACAGAATATCTTTTTTCTGAAGGTAACAGCTGTGCTCTAAGCGCAGTTAAGGTGGTGTGGTATTACCGACCTTGAGGATGAGTGTGTTGCATAATTAAAAGACCACATAGTCTGACTATGGTCCATTTTACAAATATATACAGGTATATAAAAAACTGTCACGGTGACTTTTCCTCTTTTATCGACAATTTATTCACTCTCTGGAGCACTCATTTTCAGTTTCTTTTTTTTACTCCACAGTGTAGTTACTCTTACAGTGTTGTTTTTACAACACAGTAATTTGGCAATTGGTTTAGAGAAAGTGTATTCGTCTTCATCTAGTGTTACTTTGTGTGGTAAGCAACATTGACATATCAATATTTGTTTTCAAGCTGTGCACACATTTGTGCCAATAAAGCACATTTTTGTTAGATTTGTTTAATTCTGTGCTTTTTGGGTTTAAAGTTACAAAGAAAGAATAAAATTGATAAAAAACACAAGCCTCAACGTCACAAATTTGCTGCAATATTTTTGAAAAAAGCTGACCCAAAATCAGGCATTTTAGGCTGCAACATTTACAAAAAAATACCTTGAAATCCTAGAGAAGCTGTTCGATGCATTTAAGAATTGTGCAGGCAACTTTTATGTCACATGTATCTGCCAAACAAGTGCAAAAAGAAAATTGTTATTGTTAAAAAACTATCACTCAACTTAAAGGGTAACTGCACTTTTTAAAACATGTTGCCTATTCACAATCATTATGAAAGACAAGAAGACAAAAGTGTTTTGTATTTTTGCTTTCAAACATGTAAAAAAAATGGCTCCTTCTTGATGACTAGCAATGCAGATAATGGGAGCAATCAATTCTACCTCTAAATCACTTTAAAAATGCATTCAAAAACCGTCAATACTTCACTTACGTTCGGTAGCCTGTAAAATCACCAAGCTGTAGCGACATTGTTATTGTAAGAGCGAACACTGAAGAACTCTTTTTCTGGTGTGGTAACAAATCGGCGTGCTGCAGTATTAGCCATAAAAGCTAACTATGGACAGAGCTAACCTAGCTTCTATGTCAACACGAAACGCGTTTGAGTTTGTAATGCACACCACTGCGATAAGACACCAATTTGTACTGACTGAAAAACATGAACAATCATATTACAGTACCGGTATCTGTAAACTATTAGCCCACATTTCATGTTTTGTTTGGACACAGCTAGCCAGATAGCGTATGTACTGTAGTTGTACTAACATGATTGATTGATTGATTGAAACTTTTATTAATAGATTGCACAGTTCAGTACATATTCCGTACAATTGACCACTAAATGGTAACACCCGAATACGTTTTTCAACTTGTTTAAGTCGGGGTCCACGTAATCAATTCATGGTACAAATATATAATATCATTATAATACAGTCATCACACAAGTTAATCATCAGAGTATATACATTGAATTATTTACATGATTTAGAATGGCTTCAAATTGCACATGTTGCAGCTTTGAGGGATTTTCACCTCATTCTTCTGTCTGCTTCAACGACTCACTCTTCCTTCGTGCTGGCTTCTAGAAGCAGCAGTTAATCCCACATATATTTGGCTTGAAAAAGATAAGTGAATCCTTATTTGTCCAAAAATAGTCGTCTTCGTTGTTTGTTACAGTGTGCCATGATTAGAAGACACACACGCGCTTGTTCACGGAAGTAGGACACACGTTGTTGCCAGAAGTCGAAAGTGCGCTTCTATGGAAACGGAAATAAATGCCCCAAAGAAGTAGTTCCGAAAATGATAAAAATTACCAAAATACGGTAAATGTTGTACATAATACATATTGTTATGAATGTGTCTGTTACTACATTATATGGTTAGAGTGTCCGCCCTGAGATCGGTAGGTTGTGAGTTCAAACCCCGGCCGAGTCATACCAAAGACTATAAAAATGGGACCCATTACCTCCCTGCTTGGCACTCAGCATCAAGGGTTGGAATTGGGGGTTAAATCACCAAAAATGATTCCCGGGCGCAGCCATCGCTGCTGCCCACTGCTTCCCTCACCTCCCAGGGGGTGATCAAGGGTGATGGGTCAAATGCAGAGAATAATTTCGACACACCTAGTATGTGTGTGACAATCATTGGTACTTTAACTTATATATATATATATATATATATACAGGTAAAAGCCAGTAGATGACATGGCACCCCAAACCATCACTGATGGTGGAAACTTTACACTAGACTTCAGGCAACGTGGATCCTGTGCCTCTCCTGTCTTCCTCCAGACTCTGGGACCTCGATTTCCAAAGGAAATGCAAAATTTGCATGGTTGGGTGATGGTTTGGGGTGCCATGTCATCTGCTGGTGTCGGTCCACTCTGTTTCCTGAGATCCAGGGTCAACGCAGCCGTCTACCAGCAAGTTTTAGAGCACTTCATGCTTCCTGCTGCTGACCTGCTCTATGGAGATGGAGATTTCAAGTTCCAACAGGACTTGGCGCCTGCACACAGCGCAAAATCTACCCGTGCCTGGTTTACGGACCATGGTATTTCTGTTCTAAATTAGCCCGCCAACTCCCCTGACCTTAGCCCCATAGAAAATCTGTGGGGTATTGTGAAAAGGAAGATGCAGAATGCCAGACCCAAAAACGCAGAAGAGTTGAAGGCCACTATCAGAGCAACCTGGGCTCTCATAACACCTGAGCAGTGCCAGAAACTCATCGACTCCATGCCACGCCGCATTAACGCAGTAATTGAGGCAAAAGGAGCTCCAACCAAGTATTGAGTATTGTACATGCTCATATTTTTCATTTTCATACTTTTCAGTTGGCCAACATTTCTAAAAATCCCTTTTTTGTATTAGCCTTAAGTAATATTCTAATTTTGTGACACACGGAATTTTGGATTTTCATTTGTTGCCACTTCAAATCATCAAAATTAAATGAAATAAACATTTGAATGCATCAGTCTGTGTGCAATGAATAAATATAATGTACAAGTTACACCTTTTGAATGCAATTACTGAACTAAATCAAGTTTTTCAAAATATTCTAATTTACTGGCTTTTACCTGTATATATATTCACGCAGTGTGTATACAAAACGTTGGAGGGTTTTGAAGTTGTTTTAGAGGGCTTTGAGGGCTACAACATTGACTCCCATTAACTGCATCTTCCAAGTGTTTTTTTTTTTACCATCTTTAGAATAAAATAAAAAGGAATATGTGTTCTTGTGTCTCATAATGATTGTGAACGATGGGCAAAATGTCGATAATAGTGCAGTTCCCCTTTAAATGACAAAGGCAAAAGCGAATTGTGTTGCAGAATGTCTTTTGTTTACGTTCGTAATTTTAACGTGTAACATTGTGGAACTTAAGGTGCCACAATTCTATGAAATAAAATATAAGGTTACACGGATACAAGGTTTTCCTAATAGACTGCCACTAACAACTATTGATGTGTTTTTTGTTCATATGAAACAGGCAAACGAGACTCAATGTCCCCATACGTATCCCTTGGTGATCGCTGCCATTTGCCTGCAAATACAGACAAAGACTTGATGAAACCCAAAGAAGGTGTGACCTTTTCACCATCTGCATTTTAATGGTTGACCTAATTATGAAGATGTTTTTTTTGTTGTGTCTTCAGTAAAGTCTTCAACAACAGCACCTGCAATGCCCATAAAGCCCTTGGACAGCGACGTGCATGTCCCCAAGAGCACCACAATGGCCGAGTACAGGAAGGAGATGGAAGCTAAAGCTGGTATGGTGCACAGTTTGGTTACTAAATTGTTTGCCTCATTCAAACTGCGTAAATGTATCCGTGAAGTTTAAAATAATTTCTTCCATCTTCACGTTTACCCACAGTCAACCACCGGGACGTTCCGAGTGGCTATACACCCTCTGGGAAAGCTTATACAGTGCGACAGAGAGCCACTAACATTCCCTCTCAGAAAGAAAATGTCCAGCAGCACAAGAAACAAGGTCAACTAAGCCATCAAATCTCTTTAATAAAGCTAATAATATTGGCATTTATAGTAGTATTAATAATGTATTTTTTGTTTTGTTTCTTTTTATTCTCAGAAGTTAAAAAGACAAGAGCTGTTGCCAGGAAGCCCTCTGCTGGAGATTCATCAAAAGGTAAAACTGAGGTCTTCACCTTTTTAAGCTGTGGCATGCAGGCTATTTTCTTTAAAAATGCTTGAAAATATTATGCATACATTTAAAAAAATTAGTATTAACATACTGTATATTTGTTCCTGATCGTGATCGATGATCGTGATTAATTTGAGTTCAATCACGGTGATAAACTGTTAGCATTTATTACCTCGATCAAACATGGCAGAAATGTCTGTTAGAAGATACCGCTGTAGTAAACAGTAGGGAAGCAACGCTGTTTGGAATAATTCTGCACAGAACAATTCGCCTTTATTGACCATGATCCTGTGTGTGTTTGTTTGTGTCTGTGTGTGTGTGCACGTGTGACTTGTCCACTGTTGCGAAAGTCAGGCTCATCAGAACGAAATTAACGTTCAATCAGCGTTCTGCCTCTTCCTCCTGGAAGTGCTGAGCAAGAATAAAGAAATATGGCTAACAGTAGCATAGAAGTTGAAACACAACATTAAGAAAGAGCAGCAACTTTAGTGAGAGCAGTAATCCTGCCCTGAATGCAGGCAGGTACAGAATGTCTCTGAGACTGAACTATTGTATTGGTCCCGACTGGAAGAAGTAACACACCTATTATAATCAGGGGGGAAAAATATATGGCACGTGCCAACTTCACTGGTTTTGGGTTTTGTAAATTAGGGAATGGATTAAGTAAAGAACTCAAACAGTGTACTAATATGATCCAATTTAAGAAACTGTTCAAACTCAAAGTGTTTACAAAGTACAAATAAGAAGAACCATGATAAACATTCTGAATTTATTGATAATCTTATTTATCTCACCATATGATTATTATTTATTTATTTGTGATGTTATTATTTTTGGAATATATTGTGAATAAATTGAGAACAGGGAGTAAACAAACGTTAGAAATTGGTAAGAAAAGGAAAAGAGGTAGGATTAAATAAGCTCAGCTTCTCCTTTTCGAACATGTTGAAAAGAGAAACTGGAAACTGTGATGTATTATGTTGTAATTGTATGCATGTTCGAAATATACTCAAACTCAATGTAGAGTGAATGAATCATAGTTTTTCTCACTGTAAAGTGCTTTAAGTGCCTAAAATGAATCTAATAAATCATTATTATTATTATTAATACAGGGATTCCTCTGGATTGCCACTATATATGTGGCGGTGGGGGCGTGGCTTGGGGCATGGTCAATATGACATCATCAAACATATGACATATATCATACATTCATAATTTAGATTTGCAATGATGCATATATTTTCTTTAGAAAGGCTAAACAAATGTTTGATGTATATTTAAAAACATCTACTAGTGTTATTAATAATACCACTAATAAAATTATTAATAACAATGTTTCCTTATATGAGCAGAATCACAATCAGGTTTACACAAGGAATTTGACTTGGTAGACTGTGCTCTCTTTGTTCAATGCAGTTTGAATTGTTGATGCTTATTGTAAAATATAACACTTTATTCTGCCCTCTCTGAATGTTGTAATTTAGTTTTCCAAATATATAAACAGTGCTTTAAGTTAGATTTAAAAAAAATAATTTTAGGTGTTTTGTTGATATTTTTTGCAATTAAGTCACTTTAAAGCTAACCACACTAAAGAAAGTACATTATATATACACATGAAGTGCACATACATGTAGGAATCACATTAGGTTAATAATATTATTTGGAATAAACTGAAAAAAGCAATACAATTATGCAGGATGAAGGTTGAGCTCTAATGCTGCTAGCTTAAGGCTAACGTACAATGGACCAGCTTGTAGACAAGCAAACTCAAATTAGCATGGCCAATCGCAAGGCACAGACAGACAATCATTCACACTCACATTAATATCTATGGACAATTTGCAGTCTCCAATCAACCTAACATGTATATTTTTGGAATGTGGGAGAACACCCACACGCGCACTGGTACAAGTGCACACCCCACAGTGATGTCCAAACAGAGGTTCGAAAACGCGCACAACGTTAGACGTGATTGTTGGTAGTAATGTCATAATATTTAGGGTATATTTAGGCTTGAACAAAAAATGCATTGTCTTATAATACCTTTATCTTCAACTTTCTCTCCTTACTTTTGCCGAGTGTCAACTTGCACGACCAGCTGACGTGCTTCTGACCTGCGATTTCGATGCAGGCTTTTTGTTTTATTTTTTTCCAAAATAAAGCAATGAGGAACGTTTTTATGTTTGAGCTTTTTTTCCAAACTTATTATAGCCTATAGTATGTAAATAATAGACTATAGACTGTATATTAATTCATACAATATATCACTTACATGTTTTTCATAAAAAAATTATTTGCAAAAAAAAATAAAGTTTGAGTTTGAACATCCAATATCTTGTCTTTGTAGTGCATTTAATTGAATATGGGTTGAAAAGGATTTGCAAATCATTGTAATCCGTTTATATTTACATCTAACACAATTTCCCAACTCATATGGAAACGGGGTTTGTATTATAGCCAGTAGTATGTAAATTATAGACTATAAACTGTATATTAATTCATACAATATATCACTTACATGTTTTTCATGTAAAAGGAAAAAACTTATTTTGAAGGTGTGGCGGCAGTAATCTTGCCGTTGCGCCACAATCGTTTAAATGTAGGTGAAAACCTGTAATAATGAAAAACTTAGGATGTTGCCTACAGCCACAGATGTCAGTCATCTTTGAGCCAGCGCTAATTACAGACCCTAGCAGTTTTTTGTTTTGTATTATTCCAAAATAAAGCAATGAGGAACGTTTTTATATTTGAGCTTTTTTCCCAAACTTATTATAGCCAGTAGTATGTAAATAATACACTATAGTTGGTATATTCATTCATACAATATATTGCTTTAAAAAAATTCATGTTAAAAAAAGTGTTTTCATGTAAAAGGAAAAAACTTATTTTCAAGGTGTGGCGGCAGTAATCTTGCCGTTGCGCCACAATCGTTTACATAAAGGGGAAAGCTGTAATAATGAAAAACCTAGGATGTTGCGTACAGCCACAGATGTCAGTCATCTTTGAGCCAGCGCTAATTACAGACCCAGGCAGTTGTTTACTTTTGTAGACCGCACAAATGGCAACTATAAGGGACTCTGCTGTTAATTGAATCTTAGAGGAATTACTTAGAACAACTAAAATATCAAACTTTTTCATTGTCCAAATACTTGTGTTCTTTCAGGCTTTCTTCAGTACTTTTGCTGGTTGGTTGTCCTACTGCTGCTCAGCTCGGCTGCACTGTTTGTTTACAAGAACAAGATGAAGTCACAAAGCAGTGCGGGGCGTCCATCCAGGTCAGTGAGCCTCGAAACATTTGCAGAACACCTGTCCCGCCTGGAGGCTCGCTTCCATAATCAGAGGCCCGAGCTGTGGGCCAGGAGCAGGATCCACTTGGAGAAACACCTCCGAGCGTCACAGCCCACAGAGCCCGTGAGTCTGATTCTGACGTCCGGGCGCAGGGCTGAAAAGACACTGTCCTGCTTGGCTAAGAGTCTGGCTTCAGCCTTCTCCTCGGCCGTCCAGGGTTCCGTGCTCCACATAGATGGAGCAAGCAAAGCTGGCCTGGAGAGCGACGCGGTGAAGCTAGACATCGACAGGCAGCTGCAGGCAGCTTTTGGAGGAAGCCAACCGGTTGCCGTCATGCATCGCCTGGAGGAGCTGCCACCGGGTGCAACACTCATTTTTTACCGCTACTGCGACCACGAAACCGCCGCATTCAAGGAGGCCTTCCTGTTATTTACCATCCTGCTGCCTCAGGATGAGGTCAGGGGGGAGCTTGAAATTGTTGAAGAATCAGTGCAAGATTATCTTAAGGACAGGCTGGTGGGCTCTGGTGACCACACGTCCTTCAATGACATGGACGCAGATAAGTACGGCGGACTGTGGAGTCGCATCTCCCATGTGGTCTTGCCTGTGGTGGCCGAGAAGGATGTAGAGCAAAACGGATGCTGAGGAGCTAAGCTGGCATTTCCACAAAAGAAACGACCAGTTCTGCTGCACTGTGAATTTATTGCACTGAGGTAATGTCACCAAAATGAAAGCAAACATTGAAACGGTCAAAGATTAGAACCTGATAACAGGTGACACTTGCTTACACTCAGGTGTAGAGTCATTCTTAAATAACACAAGGACAAGTCATTGCTTGAACCCATTCATCCATTTGATTTCTTACTTTTGTGTGCTCTTCTATGCAATCCTCAGATGACTGATAGATCAGGGTTTTAAGGTGTGTGTGCAGTTGCTACAACAGCTTGTCTACAGAATTTGATTTTACTGATAATTTTGTCACGATCTTTATTCTTGTAATATCCCCAGGAGCAGAATTATTTTAAAATATTTTTGTGTGAACGTTTTGATCTCACAGGTTATTAGTGTTTCCCAAACTTTCATTTATTTTTGGCAACCCGCTATATATTTACAAAGTGTTACAAAAGTGGATAGAGAAAAATCAGTGATTTTTTGGGGGGGGGCAAGGGGTGACGCTTTCAAAGACTTAACATTAACGTATCGCTCGTCTTAACGAGCAGCGGGTGCCTTAACCCCCATCACTCACAGACAGCTCCGTCTTGCTCGTGACATGAGAGAAACACAGACAAGCGACAGAAGAAAGTTTATTTGTACAGTATTTCTAAACATATTTGTTTTGCTGTCTCTCCCACAGCATTCATAATATACATGCATGCACATGCGTCATGGCCAATTATACAAATAAGACACACAAATTCCATGTAGCTCCCATCGTCCTGGGGAAAACACTGAATTTTGCAATTTAACTGTAATCTGCCTTTGAGACTCACAAGATTAAAAAATGATTACTGAATTATTAATTTGACTTTCTCTCGTGATGCTCCTGTTTTTTAAAATTTAGTTTCCCCACAGGTAACAATTGATATATTGAATAAAAGCTTATTTTGCTACTTGTGATTCATCATCGTCGATCTTACACTACTTTGATCGACAGACGACTACTTTGATTGAAAGACGATTAATGTTGTGCAAACACATTCAGAGAGAGAGAGAAGTTTGTATATTTTATTGTAAACAATTAACAGCCAATTTATACAGTGTGTAAACATAATATTTTGCTGCAACTTCTTTGATATATTCCCACCTTAAATAAAAACGCGTTGAACTTGATGTTTATCTGGGGGGAAAAAGTGCCAAATGAATGCTTTCCGAGCGCGTTCCGCATCTTTTATCAATGTGCCATATTTTAACCTTTGATAAGGACATGGAAACTTTGGCGAGTCAACCTGGCGTGTTTGCTCTTACACGTCACTGCAAAGTACAGCCACCATAAACATAACACCCACCTGTGCTGGCTGGTCTCACCAGTTCTTCATGTGACTGTTGGTAGTTTTTCAGGAAGATGAAGCTATTGGAAACAATATCAATGGTTCTCATTCCTCTTACTGGCAGTGTATTTCAATAATGCGGGGGAAAAATTTTATTTTAATATAATGGATCAGTAAGTCAGTTAAAATCACATACTGTATTTGGGTAACTGATTTACAGAGGAAGCAAAAACAAAAGTAAAAACGTTGGAGAATGAAATGCATTGTGTCTTAGCAAACTTGAATATACTTTAGACTAGCCAAGGTACAGCTTGTATAACATCAGACAGTCAATATTGTCTAAATAGCTGTCAAAACAAGTGAACATGTCCAAATATTCCTTTTGTCTGAGGAATTCGCCACAGGTGCTCAATTAGACTTGCTACTCACTTGTGTAGCGAGCTATTCAGAAAATAACGGCTGTGTGTTGACTCATTTTTAGTGGATAATTAATCTATACTGCTATACTTCTCTGAAGTATGTCTGTCTCTTGACACTAAGACAAATCCTTGCTGAAATGTGAGTGTACTCACTTGTGAGATACTGTGTCAGTAAATAGTCCCAGATCCTTGTGTGGAGCTCAGCGAACTACAAGGATCTGGCGAAAGTCAGGTTATATTTTGTGGGGATTTTTTGACAATTTTCCAACATACAACAAATAGGTTAACGTGAACAGCATTTACATGGGATGTTCAAAGTGCGGCACGCAGGTATTCTTTTTTTATGTTACCAGTGTGATGTCATGATTCCTAATATTGGCACAATAATTATCTGTCTGTTTATCATGCACCCCTACTAACAACACAAAGTTGATGAACATGTCTGGTCCTCGGTGGAAAACTTGTGGACACCCCTTATCTAATACATTGACCCCTGTGACATGGTTTGTTTCCCCCTCTGCTGTCTCGTCTCACTCGGACTTGTTCGTCTGAACATGGTTTTCAGATGACCCCTGAATTTGACGCCCAACAGTGCGTAAAAGACCGGGTTGAGGCAGCAGTGGGAGAAGGCAAGGAGCCGGCACACGTAGAAGGCGTAATCAAGCTGTATGCTAACGTCGCATTCTTCAAAAGGCGGAATTAGATTGTAACTGAAAAGCCTGAGAAGGATCACCACGTTGTATGGCACCCAGCCCAGGAAGAACGTGGCCACAGTGCAGAAGACTAATTTAACCGCTCGGCTCTTTGTGCGGGATCTGCTTCCTGCGATTCTCCCGAGTATCTTACAATAGCAGAACGCCATGACCACAAACGCCACTAAGAAGAAGATGTTCTGTTGGCAAACGCCGACCGTCTCCCACAGGTCGTCCTCGTATTCACAGCCAAGGAAGTGATGGTCCTTGTGGGGGGTTGGGATCACGGCGCTGAAGAGAAGCGAGGGTACGGACGCTCCGACGCTGATGATCCACAGGATGATGGATACGAAGACTCCGGCGCTTGTGTTCTGTGGTGTCAGGTCAGACCTTGGGCAGACCACCATCAGATATCTGTAGACGGTCATGGCGGTCAGAAAGAGGACGCTGCTGTAGAAGCCGATGAAGAAGACAAACGTGATCACTTTGCATAGGATCTCGTGGATCAGCCAGCCCCAGATGTGGTACATGGCCCAGAAAGGAAGGCCGCAGGTGAAGACCAGGTCGGACAGGGCCAGATTGAGAATGAAAATGTTGCTGAGGGCCCTGATGTTTTCGTACAACGCCAGGATCACGAGGACCAGGATGTTGCCCACGAGGCTCAGCGTGATCACGATGGAGAAGAAAACGGGAATGACCACAGCTCCAAATTGGACCACCTCACCCTTTTCACATATACCATCTTCATAGTCGGCGTCATACGAAGAGTTATTCATTGCTGTGCCTATAGACAGCAAGTTATTTATTTTATTTTGCAGTTGTTAGTACAAATGGAATTTAAAAAAAAGCACAACTTACCTATCGCTTCTATGGCTCTGATGTTGTTTGACCTTCACTCCTCAGTCCCTCAAAAAAAGAAAAACTCCCACAGAGTGCATTTGTATTCTCAACTGGTTGTTATTCCTGTTTTGACTTCTCTTTCAGTATATCAAAACTTGTTTTAGTCAATTTGATCATAGAGCAGAGAATAGGTAGGGTCAATCCTAGTTACAATTCAGGAAAAACATGACATATATATATATATATATATATATATATATATATGTGCACGTACACATTTACATAGACACATTTGTATGTACATATATATGTATACATAAACTTGTATATATATATGAATACATATGTATATATACACTGTATATTTACTTATCTATTTATATACATATATAGATCTATATACTGGTGTGTGTGTGTGTGTGTGTGTGTGTGTGTGTGTGTGTGTGTGTGTGTATACACAGAATAATTTCGCCACACCTAGTGTGTTTGTGACAATCATTGGTACTTTAACTTAAAAATATATATCTACTGGTATATACAGTCGTGGTCAAAAGTTTTATATACACTTGTGAAGGGCATAATGTCATGGCTTTCTTGAGTTTCCTATCATTTCTACAACTCTTGCTTTTTTGTGATAGTGATTGGAGCACATATTTGTCACAAAAAAATTCATGAAGTTTGGTTCTTTTATGAATTTATTATGGGTCTACTGAAAATGTGACCAAATCTGTTGCGACAAAAGTATACATACAGCAACATACATTATCAATTTTGGTGATGTAGAAAAGTTACAATCAAATCAAATTAGCTTCATGGCATGGTCTCTTAACTTCATGAGAGTAATTATGATTGACGACACCTGTTGACGTATCTGAGCCCATTTAAATAGGGCTCATGTGATGCAGTCATTAGACTCGGTTACAAATGCGACAATGGGAAAGTCAAAGGAACGCGGCACAGATCTGAAAAAACGAATCATTGACTTGAACAAGTCAGGAAAGTCACTTGGAGCCATTTCAAAGCAGCTTAATGTCCCAAGAGCAACTGTGCAGACAATTGTTCATAAGTATAAAGTGCATGGCACAGTTTTGTCACTGCCACGATCAGGAAGAAAACGCAAGCTATCACCTGCTGCTGAGGGAAAATTGGTCAGGATGATCAAGAGTCAACCGAGAACCCCCAAAAAGCAGGTCTGCAATGAATTGAAAGCTGCTGGAACACAGCTGTCAGTGTCCACAGTCAAGCATGTTTTGCATCGCCATGGACCGAGAGGCTACTATACAAGAAGGAAACCCTTGGTCCAGAAGCGACACCTTAAGGCTCGTCTAAAGTTTGCTGCTGATCACATGGACAAAGATAAGACCTTCTGGAGGAAAGTTCTGTGGTCAGATGAAACAAAAATTTAGCTGTTTGGCCACAATACCCAACAATATGTTTGGAGGACAAAAGGTGAGAACTTTAATCTCAGGAACACCATCCCTACCGTCAAGCATGGTGGTGGTAGTATTATGCTCTGGGCCTGGTTTGCTGCCAATGGAACTGGTGCTTTACAGAGGGTAAATTGGACAATGAAAAAGGAGGATTACCTCCAAATTATTCAGGACCTAAAATCATCAGCCCGGAGGTTGGGTCTTGGGCGCAGTTGTGTGTTCCAACAGGACAATGACCCCAAACACATGTCAAAAGTGGTAAAGGAATGGCGAAATCAGGCTAGAATTAAGGTTTTAGAATGGCCTTCCCAAAGTCATGACTTAAGAACCTCTAAAGGCTAAGTGGCTACATGCGTGGACAGCACCTTTTACTTCTTATTTCCAAAATTGTGTACACTACTGAATTGGGGTCTTATATCTGCTTATGTAGACACTTATACTGCCATCTGGTGGTGTCAGAAGAGTATAACATACAATGGAATTTGGAAAACAAAGTGTAAAAATAAGAATTAGCATGTCACTAAACATGAAGTACACGTTTGTGTACTTATGGACTAAGTACATCATATCAAAAGATGATTCTTAGTTTTTATTCTAATTAGGGTCAAATAAGCCCAAATAGCAAAGATAAATAAAATAAAAAAAGCATGTAAACAAACAGCTAGGGCCTTAAGAGACCATTGAGAACATGTGGACAATGCTGAAGAAACAAGTCCATGTCAGAAAATCAACAAATTTAGCTGAACTGCACCAATTTTGTCAAGAGCAGTGGTCAAAAATTCAAGCAGAAGCTTGTGGATGGCTACCAAAAGCGCCTTATTGCAGTGAAACTTGCCAAGGGACATGTAAGCAAATATTAACATTGTTGTATGTATACTTTTGACCCAGCAGATTTGCTCACATTTTTAGTAGACCCAGTTCAGTTCTTATATGTCTTGTACGTGTTAAAGAATGGACAATAAACAGCATCTTGAATATTGAATCTTTAATAAATTCATAAAAGAACCGAACTTCATGAATGTTTTTTGTGACCAACAAGTATGTGCTCCACTCACTCTATCACAAAAAAATAAGCGTTGTAGAAATTATTGGAAACTCAAGACATATTATGTTCTTTACAAGTGTATGTAAACTAATCTTAACTTTAGTTGAGACTAGATTTGACCAATTTAAGTCTAATTTAGAATATATGTGACCAATATAAGTCTACTTTAGACTAGATCTGACCAACCTAAGTCTAGTTCAGACTATATTTGACCAATATAAGGCTGCTTTAGACTAGATCTGACCAACATAAGTCTAGTTCAGACTAGATCTGACCAATCTTAACTTTAGTTGAGACTAGATTTGACCAATTTAAATCTAATTTAGACGTGATTTGACCAACGTAAGTCTAGTTCAGACTAGATCGGACCAATCTTAACTTTAGTTTAGACTAGATTTGACCAATCTAAGTCTAATTTAGAATAGATGTGACCAATAGAAGTCTACTTCAGACTAGATCTGACCAACCTAAGTCTAATTCAGACTAGATTTGACCAATATAAATCTACTTTAGACTAGATCTGACTAACCTAAGTCTAGTTCAGACTAGATCTGACCAATTTAAGTCTAATTTATACGTGATTTGACCAACCTAAGTCTAGTTCCGACTAGATCGGACCAATGTTAACTTTAGTTTAGACTAGATTTGACAAATCTAAGTCTAATTTAGAATATATGTGACCAATATAAGTCTACTCCAGACTAGATCTGACCAACCTAAGTCTAGTTCAGACTAGATTTGACCAATATAAGGCTACTTTAGACTAGATCTGACCAACCTAAGTCTAGTTCAGACTAGATTTGACCAATATGAGGCTACTTCAGACTAGATCTGACCAACCTAAGTCTAGTTCAGACTAGATCTGACCAATCTTAACTTTAGTTGAGACTAGATTTGACCATCCATCCACCCATTTTCTACCGCTTATTCCCTTCGGGGTCGCGGGGGGCACTAGAGCCTATCTCAGCTACAATCGGGCAATTTAAGTCTAATTTAGACTTGATTTGACCAACCTAAGTCTAGTTCAGACTAGATCGGACCAATGTTAACTTTAGTTTAGACTAGATTTGACAAATCTAAGTCTAATTTAGAATATATGTGACCAATATAAGTCTACTTCAGACTAGATCTGACCAACCTAAGTCTAGTTCAGACTAGATTTGACCAATATAAGGCTACTTTAAACTAGATTTGACCAATATAAGTCTACTTTAGACTACATCTGACCAACCCAAGTCTAGTTCAGACTAGATTTGACCAATATAAGGCTACTTTAAACTAGATTTGACCAATATAAGTCTACTTTAGACTACATCTGACCAACCCAAGTCTAGTTCAGACTAGATTTGACCAATATAAGTCTATTTTAGACTACATCTGACCAATTTAAGTGTAGTTCAGACTAGATTTGACCAATCTTAACTTTAATTTAGAATAGATGTGGCCAATATAAGTCTACTTCAGACTGGATCTGACCAACCTAAGTCTAGTTCAGACTAGATTTGACCAACCTAAGTCTAGTTCAGACTAGATTTGACCAAAATAACATTATATATAGTATTTACAATATACATAAAACATTTTTAAAAAGTAGCCTGGGCGTTATTTTATGTTGCTTTGCTGTAGGAGATACTATTCCCCAATCTCTTCAACATGACTTATTACAATACTGGTTGTAATATTAATATTAAAAAAAACTATTATTAAACTATCATTACGCCCAGTTGTCAAAACAATAGATAACTAGTTTCACAATGACAGCGATCACATGACACCAGTGTTTACACTGCATCGACAACCACCCTTGCTAGTTCTTACAGCCCGCCTGTTTTGCGAGTGGATAATACGAAGACTCGGCTTGTGATTGGACGATAGGATGTGTCAATCACATAAGCGTGCGTGATCCCACAGACCAGCTGGGTTGTTATGGACATGACTCGTCTGCTGACAAGTATGTTAAAGTTTGTTTTTTATTCCCCATCTCGCTTATACGAATGTTTAAAGTTTCGAAATAGTGTCTCGTTTGGTGTCTGTGTTGTTGAAATGCTCCCCGAGTGTCAAAGTTGCAAGTGTTGTGCTACTTAAGTCGCTCACAGCGACGACACTCTCGTCATGTGTAAGACGTATTTTCTTTTCTTCGTGACTGTTAGCTTTAACAACTACATCCAATAATGTCATTAAAGACACTTAATGTGTGCTGAGTTGTCCAATATCTTACTCAAACTTAAATAAAAAAACCTTACCAAAGATTAATCTAATTAGCATTAAGCTAACGCAATAAATCGCAACAACAGTCTAAAAGTGCCATTATTACTAAATGGGCTGTGTAGTAAAATGTGGGGATTATTAGAGCTGTTGTGTAACCGTCCTCTCAACTTAACTGTTAATGTTTATATCGTATTTTGCGTCCTAAAATGATTTCGTTAACCATCCCCAAACTAGCTTTAGCTTCAGCTTCTGGAGGTCACGTGATCAGTTGGCTCAAATAACCTACTTCCTGGTTAATAGTTCATTAATTCTAACTAGAGGTCAAGCAACCTCAATTAAACCCTGAAGAGATCCATTTTGGATGTGTTCAATTAATATTGGTGAAAGTTTTTTTTTTTATTGCATGGTATTGAAGTATTATTTATTATATATATTATTACTATATTATCCCTGATGTGGGATCTGAGCCGAGGATGTCGTTGTGGCTTGTGCAGCCCTTTGAGACACTCATGATTTAGGGTTATATAAATGAACTTTGATTGACTTATTGATTTGTTTTCTGCATTTTTCTAAAATGTAAAACCTACACAAGCCCTGACAAACAGTTCCACTTGGAAATGCCAAATTGTATTCCAAGTGTATCTCAACATAAACTCACACAATCCTTTGTGTTACATATTCATTTCAAGTTGGACTGAGTTCAAGTTTTAATATTTACATTTGTCCAACAGAAGGCATTACTTTTTTCCCTCATTTAATTAAGCATCAGTGTTAGGTTAGTTACTGAAAACCAGTAACTATTTACAGTTATTAGTTACTATATTTCAAAAGTAACTCAGTTACTTATACCAAAAAGTAATGCATTACTGTGTTACTAGTTAATTCTTTTTTTTTAAGCCTCCCAATAATGCCCTTTTAGCCTTCATTTCAGTACTGGCGGTATAGCTTGGTTGGTAGAGCGGCCGTGCCAGCAACTTGAGGGTTGCAGGTTCAATCCCCGCTTCCGCCATCCTAGTTACTGCCGTTGTGTCCTTGGGCAAGACACTTTACCCACCTGCTCCCAGTGCCACCCACACTGGTTTGAATGTAACTTAGATATTGGGTTTCACTATTTAAAGCGCTTTGAGTCACTAGAGAAAAGCGCTATATAAATATAATTCACTTCACTTCACTACTGTTATTGCACTGGAGAATAATACAATCTGTTGATCAACTCGACATGCATTTGCATCACTGAACTCTGCTAAGCAATGTGGTCTACATACAACACACAAAGACAAAGATATGTTTCTACGGGCCAATTTATTTCAGGCCACAACAAATTGAGAAATGTATTTGAAATAGCTGCAACATAACATACATAAGTAACAAACAGCATAATAACAAAATGTCACAACATAGTTGTAAACCTGGGCAGACCAAATGTCTGCGGTCGTCGAGATGTAGTCCATCCCCTTAAACGTTCTCTTTAGCTAGCTTTCCATTTTTATGTACTCACTGTCCAGGTAATTGGAAAATGTTTTCCGTGCCATTTGAAGCCCGGTATCATGCTAATTAGCTGTCTTAAAGCAGGTGACTCCACTGTAGAAATAGCCTGCATGTCTTCTACCACAGTGGTTCTCAAATGGGGGTACGCGTACCCCTGGGGGTACTTGAAGGTATGCCAAGGGGTACGTGAGATTTTTTTTTAATATTCTAAAAATAGCAACAATTCAAAAATCCTTTATAAATATAAATAAAAACCTATCTTTTTTTCCAAATAGTTCAGGAAAGACCACTACAAATGAGCAATGTTTTGCACTGTTATACAATTTAATAAATCACAAACTGATGACACAGTGCTGTATTTTACTTCTTTATCTTTTTTTTTCAACCAAAAATGCTTTGCTCTGATTCGGGGGTACTTGAATTAAAAAAAAATCACAGGGGGTACATCAATGAAAAAAGGTTGAGAACCACTGTTCTACCACATACGCTGCAATGGCTCTATCAATTTTGTCCTGGCTAGCAGTCCCTCCGTTAAAATCCAGCCGCTGTTGCTTAGGTGGTGGTGAAGGTGAAGTGGCATCGGAGTCTGTGTCTCTCTTTACCAGCTTTGTTGAAGCATGTTGCTTTTGTAGGTGTTTGAGCAGATTTGAATTGCTGTTTTGGGCAGTAGATAGGATCTTTGACAACTTACATTTAACTAAAATGTTCTTTTCTTTGTGCTCGACAAAAGAAAAGTAGTGAGAATATCTCCATGTTAAGAAACTCAACTTTGGCTCCACCATAATGTCTTGTTGTTAGTAAACACAGACACGCCCCACACACACACACACACACAAACACAGCGCGCCTCTTCTCCCCCTTGTGACACAGGAAGATTCAGAAGCACGACACTGCAGCTCTCCAATAAAACACACTCAGATCTTCTCATTTTTTAGTCGATACTACATAAAAAATATCGTAAAGTAACGCATCATGTAGTACCGGTAACTGATTTACTGAACATAAAAATAGCGCGTTAGACTACTAGTTACCGCCGAAAATAACGGCGTTACAGTAATGCGTTACTTTGTAACGCGTTAGTCCCAACACAGTTAAGCATGTAGCAAAACCTTTTTCTCTGATGTTGACTTGTCACAGAAATTATTGTGTGTCACTCTTCAGTTTTTAGGAAGGTTTTTGGTCATAAAGGTCAAATGTGTGAGTGAACTTGAAGGACTTTTTACTTTACGGTTACATCCCCTATTAAATCTATGGAATTTACATGTTTATTCAATGTACTCTAAATTAATTACAGTTTTACGATGACAAGAAATCAGAATTTTGCAACGAAGAAGAAACTACCATAACAGTTACTCTTCAGGCACATTGGGAAGTCAATGTATGTCGTTAGACACCATTTACTTAACATGACTGCATGAATAACTTAATATTCCAGCTAGTCTTTTTCTTGTGCACTCTTTCGTCACTTTCTGATTCAGCAGACTGGACGTGACCCCGTCACCCCTTGGTTGCCAAGGAGAGACGGGTGGGGCCACCATGGCTGCCGGTGCTACGGTTGGGGAGAGCCAGCTCCAGAGGATTATCAGAGATCTACATGGTACGACTCTAGCTTTATATATATATATATATACATATGTGTGTGTGTGTGCGTGCGTATGTGAATAGATCACCCAGTGACCGCACAGTTGTTGGCTGACATGGTGTGACTGTAGAGAATCTATCAGAGGATTTACTGTCACACTATGACCTTCTGCCTGTATACGTGTGGTATCATCTGACCTGAGCTGTTTTTATCAAGGAAAAAGAGAAAACTTATTTTTAACTGATATCCAGAAAAGTGTTGTGCTGGATGTGTGTATCAGCAAGCAGCCAGACAAGCATCGAGTGCTGAGACAACACCCAGCACATGTGTCTTTCCAGTTTATTCGTTGGGTACGAAGCAAGTAGTTAAAAAGAATAGAAAGGGGCCCCCAGAAATGTTAGACTACAAATATAAGTGCTTAGGTTATAGGTTATGAATGTCAAATTTAGGTGCTACCACCTTAATTTGTGACATTCTTTAATTCATCTTCTTTTGAATTGCAGACTCTGTTGCAGAGCTTGCCAAAGAGTACAAGGAAAGTGGGGAGCCCATCACAGATGACAGCACCAACCTGCATAAATTCTCTTATAAACTGGAGTACCTGCTACAGGTGTGTATACGGAGATACTTAACTGGCAGCGAACGGACCAAATCCGACCTGTGAACGACACAATCCATATTTTTTGGAGCGACTAGCATTTTGCAGAGGATTCATTGTGGAGTGGACATTTGACTAGCATTTGCAGTTGATCATTAAAAAGCCAGTTATAATGTCATATAGATTAGCATATTGTATGTCATATCTTTATTCCTAACCATGTTAGCTATTTGGTGAAGGAGAGAGCAACCCGCTTAAGTCTGTCCCACTTTTGTCGACCGACTCATCAAGTTTTCAAAATACATGGTTGACCGCTTTCGTCTTCAGAACATTTTAGACCTTAAAGGGACGTTTCTATGAGAAACTGGTCCGTACTATTGTCAACGTCCTCATTATCACTAAAGACGCGTGGAAGAACTACATTGATGTAACGACTGACTTGTTCAACAATGTTATTTAAAACATGCCCACAGTGACTTTTTGTTCAGGACAAATTAAGTATTACCTGAGTTACAACAAACTAAATGCACTCATTACGGTAATATTTTTTATAGATTGTTAGCCATCGCAGAAAAGATGGAAACTTTATTATTTCTTACTTGCTCACAACGAAGGAGGACGCTTTCCTTCCATCTCCCTTATCTTTCCCTGCTCTGCTTCTTCGCCTTATCTTTCCCTGCTCTGCTTCTTCGTCTTGTCTTGTCTCAACCTCTTCCCGCACTGTTCTCCAAATCTGAGACATTGAATTGATCGACCGGTCTCTTAATGCCATTAACCAGATTTTCTCGAGGAGAAGCTCATGTTCGGGGTAACCTGTCTGTCCTGATGGAACGTTTGCTGTTGAATACACGGTGGACACGTGGGATAAGTGGAGGGTCATGTGCCTGGTGATTCTTTCCTTTGAGGATATTAAAGTTTTCTACGTATTCGAAAGTAGGATAAAGTAGGGCTTCTGCTGATTGGACTAAGCATATCCATGGTGTATTGACAAATTCGGAAGATCAAGGCAGCCATTTAAGGTACCCAGTAGCTGCCCGTCATGATTGATGCGATGACCAGGGCTGTAGGCACTCAGAATGCTGCAAATTCTTAACTAAATCACAAACTGTATAACATCTCGGAGAGGCTTTCTGCTCTGCAAGACGAAATTATGATCAATTTGAGAACCAGGAACAGACAATTGAATAGACAAGCATTGGAATGTATGGTTAAACAACTACAAATGTGCGCTTCATTCACTAACGGTGTTACAAAACAGATCAATTAGAATAATACATAATGTTGGATATAGAGAACATACAAACCCTTAATCATGTACAAAGCAAACTATAATCTGATGCCCAAGAATACTTCTCAACAAAAGAGGAGCAATATAGCCTTAGAGGAAAATCAAATTTAAAGTACCAGGATAGTGGAAAAGCAAGTTGCCCCTATATTGAAGCTATTATCATATATATCTGACGTATGACACAAAAAGACTTCCAAAGTTTGTGAGTAAATAGATATGATCAAAATAGTATCAATCTCACAGAGATTCCCGAGCCATTTTCAGAGATAATGAGCCCGACATGTCATCGCGTAACGTAGAGGTAGGAAGATCAGATCCCTTCATCACCAACAACAATGCAAATCATGCAGACTTTGTAAGAGCCAACAACGATTACTTTGGAAAAATTATGATCCATAAACTTATATTGTTGATCCTGATTGTAAGGAGGATGGGCTTCAAGTTTTAGAAGCTCTGCTAAACAGATCCAGCTTTAGTGAAACACTAAGAATCATGTAGCAGTATTGCTAAGTGCTAAACAAGAAATACAAACTACAAACATAATAAAACGATAGCTTACAGTACAATGTCTGCTCTTACTGCGATGACGACTGATAGGATGTCTATCTTCCCGTTTATATGAAAAATTAATCATGATGCACACGAAGGGTTAACATGGACAAGTCTCCCTGCAGACACTGTCTTCGGTTGTGTGGAGTTTGTCTCAATCTTCGGGTATGAATTTAATCCCACAGATGAACAGCTTCTAGATTTATGGCTAAATCCTCCTAATATTCAGATGAGAGGCGTGATTTATAATATTATAAGGTTTCTCATTGTCATCCCATTGGGTTGAGTTTTTTCTAAACCTGATGTGGGATCGGAGCCGAGGATGTCGTCGTGGCTTGTGCAGCCCTTTGAGACACTCTTGATTTAGGGCTATATAAGTAAACTTTGATTGATGGTTGATTGATTGATAATCTAGAATAACTTTGTCTAGCCAAGACGCGGTGATGCGGGAGCAGCAGGACATCACTGCTGGGTCACAGTAAAGCAGCAGAGGGCTACTGAGCTGTGCTAAAATATAGTTGGTCTGCCTTAGCGCTTATAATAGTAACATTGCTAATATTTGGTTAATATTCAAGTCACGCTATGTATAAAGAATATTGTAAGCGGGTTTTGGATGGTTATTTAGAGGGTTTTGTGGGCTGAACAGAGAGCCTCCATTGACTGCTTTGTTATTGGGCTTTGTAATGTATTTATTTACGACTTAGAATACATAAAAAAAGAAAAACATGTGTTCATGTCTTAAATAAGGATCGTGAATGACAGCACATCCCTCTCTAATTCTTGCGTATTTCCAATATGACTGATCTGATACTATGGTCAGAGTGCACAAGCGTTACAACAGTTACGTTAATCTATGGAAATTACCGAAGACGTTGGGAGCGGAACATTTTAAAATGGCTGACTGAATTTGTGGCATTTTGTGATGTTGCAGATTGTAAATACAATTGGATATGGTTTAATGCAGGGTTCCCCAACCTTTTTTCCACCAGGGACCGGTTTAATGTATGCATTATTATCACGGACCGGCTTTCTACGTGTGGCAGATAAAAACAGCAAAAAAATTAGCATGAAATATTAGCCTTTGGCTGCAATCTGGCACATTAACATTGTATATGTCCAGCGATGAGGTGGCGACTTGTCCAGGGTGTACCCCGCCTTCCGCCCGATGGTAGTTGAGATAGGCTCCAGCGCCCCCCGCGACCCCAAAAGGGAATAAGCGGTAGAAAATGGATGGATGGATGTCCATTAATGTGCATTGTCCCATGTACTATAACAAAGGAGTTGTAATATACATCCATTAACAAGCTTATTGGTGTGTTTAGTGGACAGGCAAAAGTTAAGTTGGAGAAAATGCTGTAGTTGATAAATTAATTATTGTTTCTGTGCAGCCTGGTAGCAAATGCGTCATGGACCGGTGGTTGAGGTTTGATGGATACAATGAAACACAATTAAGCCAACTTGTTTTTCCACTCTACTTGTACTTTAAAACATTTGTATGCATGTACAACACTTAAGAACTTCAGCATATCAGTAAGTGGAATTACATTATGTAATAGAATTAGCAAGGAAAAGAAACTAAGTACTAATATGATTCAGTTTAAGAAACTGTTCAAACTACAAGGGTACATAAAGCACAAATAAAAATAATTATGATAAACATCTTAAGCCTTTAAAAAAAAAAAAATAGATAACCAAATTAATTTCAATTTCATTTCGGTTGGGCTCTCTGGGTGGCAGGGGCCGTACTTTGACTCCCGCACACACTGGGAGACAGATATATTGTACATACAAATGCACATACATACACACAATTATATATACATATATACACACATACGTATATTCATTCATTAACACATACAAACATTGGTATTTACCCACATACATAGATACAGTACCTACGCTCCCACATACATACACAAATACAGTGTATACATGCACACTCACGGTACATACTGTACATCCACACGCACATTCACTGTACAAACATACATATACACATACTGTACATATACAAGTATATATACATACATACAGTCATGCATATAATCACATTTCATCAAACATATGTAAACATTGTTCCCTTAGGGGAAACTGGGTAACACAGGGCACACTGACAAAGTTTAACTTATTGTTAGTATAACAATCTACAAGGTTAATATCGTTCGCTTTTCTTTCTTCCCCTCCATTTGTCTGCCTTCTTTTGTATTTCAAGTTATCATTACATATATGTATTGTATTGTTTAAAACAATTGTATTGTCAATAATAGGGGTAGTTATTGTTATTCATTATCAATAGTGCTATTTCTATTGGTATGTTTATTGCTACATTTGTAGTGCAATAATGCTGATTGTAATTTTTGTGGTATTAATATTTATTTCACTGACTGCTTCTTTGCTGCCACTTTTCGTATCATATTTGTACATATCGTATTTGCTGATGCTGTTCTGTTGTTGTTGTCTCTCTGTCTTATCCCCCTCTTGTCCCGCAATTTCCCCCTATGTCTTCCTTTTTTTCTCTTTCTATCCCCTCCTGTTCCGGTCCGGCTGCGCCAAATAATAAGCTAAATCCATTTAATAAAGTCAAATACAAATAAGGCAACAAGAGAAGTATCCCACACTTCTCTTTTGTAAAGTAAATCTGTACAGCAAATATGGGCATCTACATCAACAATATGTTTTGCCTGAGTAGCTGGACAGGACAAAGAAAAAAGAAAAACTCCTCCAGGAGATCTACGCAGTGAGCCGCTCTGACATTCCTAACTACCCTTTCCCCTCATTGACATCTGCCGATTGTTGACTTTTGTTCTAGACTAAGATCACGGTTGTTTCCACAGCAACCTGCTGTGTTATCGCCATGACACAATGCGGAATGAGGCACCAAGATCGTGAAGACAGGCAAAGCAACGTCTGAGGCTTATGGACATACACGCATCCACGGACACTACACAAACACGCACAATATTTAATATAATATGTAGCAGAGCCTTTTGACGATATATACTTAGCTTTTTGGAAGTATGGCCCCCACAACAATTTATCTGAATTGCTGTGATGTATCGGGAAAAACCCCAGCTAGGATACATCATGATATCAATGTACTTGAGGAAGAGAAAACTTCTAGAAACACATGACATTAAACAAATATTTATTAGCAAGTACACTTTTCTTTCACATTGAGTTATGTCCTCTTGTCTTTCAGTTTGACCAGAAGGAGAAGACAACGTTTCTCGGCACAAAGAAAGATTACTGGGATTACTTCACTGACTGCCTGGCTAAAATCAAAGGCGCCAATGACGGCATCCGTTTCGTCAAATCCATATCGGAGGTATGAAGAGCTTTATTAAGGCTCATTGCACTCTAAGCAAGTATAATCAGTGTCGCGCTTACATGTTAAAAAGCAGTTTAGAAGAAATTAAACGTTGTCAGTCAATGAATGTCTTCCCATTAGGGCATCAACATTTTTATATCACAAGAACAAATCATATCAATCAGTTTGACTGTGTACAAAATAGATGACATGTTTGAGCATTCAGTCATGTGGAATAATACCATATGAATGTTAGCCGAGAGGATAATTTCTCATTTTTATCATAGCTGCTTCTCTTCTTCCTCTCTCCACCCCTCCAATAGCTGAAGACGCCGGTTGGGAAGGGCCGAGCGTTTATTCGCTACTCCCTGGTGCATCAGCGATTGGCTGACACGCTGCAGCAGTGCCTCATGAACCAAAGAGTCACAGGGTAGATAATGTTTTTTATTAGAATACAATAAATTATAATTGAATAAGTCTTTATGTCTCTCACGGTGAGGAAATGTAGGTTTTTGTTGGCATTTGTGACTTTCTCCCCCACAGTGACTGGTACTACGCTCGAAGCCCCTTCTTGAAGCCGCACCTCAGTGTCGATATCATCAATCACTTGTACGAGCTCAATGAGGTCCACTTTGACGTGGCTTCCAGAGGTTATGACCTCGATGCCTCCTGGCCCACGTTTGCAAGGTAAACACCTTGCATCGTATGCATGTGGCAGGAATTGAGGGTTTGTACGTTAATGTAGAATGTTGTCGTGACCAACAGGAGGACATTGGGAGGCGCAAGCTCACCAGGGCACACTTGGAAACCGCCCAGTCGCAGTTCCAGTATTAACAGCCTGGCCAGCAGTTACTCCCAGGTAAGTGGTGTGATTAAGTGGTGCAGTGGAACCTCTAAAACACAGGTGTCAAACTCAAGGCCTGGGGGCCACATTTGGTCCACCACATAATTTTATGTGGCCTGCAAAAGCCTGGAAGTAATATTTGTCAATTAAGTACTTTATCTTTTCTTACTGAATGTATTTGTTCTTTCCATTTGGACAAAAAATACATTTACTGCATGAAATTGCATTTCTTTTAAACATTAACATTATCTAATGCAACAAAATATATTATTATACGTCCCAAAACATTTGTTTGTTAAAATAAAAATGAATACTGAAATATCAGCTAAACTTATGATTTCAATGCAAGTTATCCATGAAATTGTACACTGTCAAAATCCCATTACATTTTATGGTGAAAAACTGTCAGCTCATTCACCAGAATTTTACTGTAAAAAACATTTCCATTCCATTTACAGTTATATGCTGTAAAGAAAAACAACGTAAATTTTACGATAAAATCCTGGCGACAGAGCTGACAGTTTTTTCCGTAAAATTTACACTTTGTTTTGACAAATTTTTCAAGAGGAAAAATTACAAATGATTTGTTGCAATATTTCATTAAAATATTGCTGCATGATTAATCACATTTTAATCAAGATTTTGGCTGCCACAATTAAATAAGTGTGATTAGCGAAGATATAAATGAAAATAACATAACTTAACATTAACATTTAAAAAGCAGCATATCATATCAAGCTTTCTCGCAGCCGCGGCAGCAGAGGAGCAACAGCGGCTCGTATTGAAGCCAGGTGGAGGTTAATTTGTGTCTTTATTACCAAAGCTTTTTTTGACACTGAATTTATGTAACAAATTTTTTTGCGTTTAAATTTTGTGAACTTAATTTTTTTACATCATATTACTGTATACTGACAATTTCATTTAACAAAAATTCAGTGTAAAAAATTCAGTCTATAAAAACTCGGTGTACAAAAATTCAGAGTATAAAAATTCAGTGTAAAAAAAAATTCAAAATCAGTGTATAAAAAAGAATTGCTGAAAAATTCAGTGTTGAAAAATTAGCTGCTTCATAAAGCAAGACTGACTTCCGGTAAATTAAGCCTGAAGCAATCGATCCTGTGTCAGAACCAGCCAATGAGGTGCCAAGTTTGAAGTCTCGTGACACGGGTCTTGCAAAACAGCATAAAAAAGGCAATTAATAGGCTACCTTGGCATAATACAACATAATTAACATTTCAAAGCGGCCTGCTGGATATTTTCTAATTATATAAATGATTCCAATGGTTAGAATCTGCACTTTTTAATGACATACGAAACTTTGCTTCATGCAGACGAGGCACGAGCAGAGTGGGCAGGGCTTGTTTACAGAGCAGCGAGTGTCAGACAGAGGCAGATTTCTACAGCAAAGTTCTGCAGAACAGTGATATATCGAATATGTGGATGTTTTTTACCCTTTGCATCTGTATTAGGCTTGTTGGTTGCATCTTTGTTGGTCTTGCTCGATTATAAAATATGTCAATCAAAGAGGTGGTCTGCAGTAGAAGAGCAACGTTCATATATTCTCAATATTCAGTGTTTTATTGTTCACAGTTAGTATTGTAAATCCCACATCAATTGTGAATAATAATGGTGATTATTATTTTGGCCAAGTGTAAAACGTAACTCAACCACGTCCTTCACGAATTTCATTTGCCAGCGCTGGAGAGCTTTAGTTGCTGAGATCTTTACTGCGATTTCAACCTCGGTTCTGTTGCTGCTGCGTTATATACTGTAATAAACCTGGGGTCAAGAAGAGCTAGGTTTTCCTCCTCACTTTCTCATGCACTCTGACTCATTATTAAAGTAAAAAAATCATGTAAGCTGTTCTACTGTGTATATGCAATCCATTCATCCATTTTTCTACCGCTTGCCCGTCTGCACTCGGACGTAAAGCAGGGTTCACCCTGGACAAGTGGCCACCTCATCGCAGGGCCAACACAAATAGAAAGACGTTGTTTATATATACAATGAGTTTTCAAAATACCTGTAATTATCGCCTGCTTCCATGTACCGCCCCACCATAAAATTGGAGCATTTACAGTAAATGTTGAAAACAAACGCACAAAAAGCTAAATATACAGGTTCCACTTTCTTTATGGAACTTTTGCGTAGTATGCTGCGACTTTCGAGGCATATTTTTGTAAGAATCTGCTTTAGATGTTCCACTGAACATGTTTTTTTTATTGCTTCCATAAATACATCTCACTCAACTGTCCTCCTCCAACCATATAGCAAGCATCAGAGTTCCTCGCCAGCCCGGACTACGGTCAGGGTCAGCTGAATGACCTGAACGACTCCCTGCCTCCCTGCAGTGAGGACATCAGCACAGTGGAAGACCTCCGCCTGGAGCTGGACCAGTCGGAGCTGAGGCAGCGGGAACTCCTGGATCAAGTGCAGGAACTTGGAGGCGAATCTGAGGAGCTCAGAGGGGTAGTGGTGGCGCTCCAGAGACAACTAGATTCATCACTGGCTGCACAAGAGGAGCAACAAGGCTTGCACAGAGAGCTCACGGCTCTGCAACAGCGTGAGGAGATGATTTCCCGGGAGGTGGAGAAACTCAGGACTGGGGAAAAATCCAGAGAGGCTGAACAGTGCCGCCTCCAGGAAAAGTTAGCAACCACTGAGAGGAAGAATATTGAGCTGCTGGCCAAGTTGGATGGCGCACTGAGTGAGAAGGGCCAGCAGGCGACCAGTCACTTTGATTCAGCGCAAAAGATACATGAGCTTTTGGACAGGTTGAAGGACGCAGAGAAGGGCAAGATGGAGGCCATTGCCGAGGCTGAGGAAAAGAAGAGGCAGACAGAAAGGATGGAGGATGAGCTCAGGTTGAAGGATGGTGCTGCAAAAGTGTGTGAAACAAAACTCAGAGTTCTGCTCACATCTGTGTCTGAGGACAAAGCCAAGCTGGAGAGCAAAGTAGAGGAGCAGCGCAATTCGCTTGAAGTGCTGCAGGACGCCTTGACGCTGAGGGAAAAGGAGACTGGCAACATACAGAGGCAGCTACAGGACTGCCAAACATCTCTGGAGGAGAAGGAGAAAGAAGCAGAAAAGGTGAAAAGAGAGGCACAGGAGAACCAGGTGAAAGTTTGCAAGAGTTTTAGCAGTCAGAGAGAGACTTTAGAAAAAGACATCACTGCTCTAAAGCAGCAGCTTGAGAAAAAAGAGGCAGAGATAACCTCCAGCAGCAAAGAACTACAAATCCTTAAAACCCAGAACCGAAGTCTGAGCTCAGAGAGAGACAAACTCTCCTCGGAGCTCCAGCGGCTGGAGAGTTGCAGTCAAGAGCAAAACGCAAAAGTTGAGGACTACAAGACACAGTGTGCCAATCTCATGGAGTTAAACGAGAATCTGATGACTTCGGCTAAGAGAAAGGACGGGCTAAAGAAGGAGATGTCAGACAGCCAGGCAGTCCTTGAAGGGGAGTTAGCATCCCTAAGGGCTTCTGAGAAACAGCTACGAAGACAACTGGACGACGCCGAGATGACAGTGGGGGAGAAAGAAAAGGGGCTGCGCGAGGAGAATTGCACACTGGAAGAGAGTCTACAGCGGGCCAACATGGCTGCCAAGCTCTCAGAGGCTACGTCAAAGCAGCTGGAGAAGGAGAACCAGAGTCTCAGAGAGGAGCAGGACACAGTAAAAGCATCTCTCTTTCGCATGCAGGCCGACTTGAAGAATGTTCACGGGCAGATCGGGGAACTAGAGAAGAGCTTAGGAGCTTCACGCAAGAACGAAGACGGCCTTCAAGAGCAACTCCGAGCTGTGGAGGCGGACCTTGAGATTAAAGAGGAGCACCTTGTAGAGGTCAAGTCCAAGTTAAGCGCTCTGGAGGTCAGGGAGAAGGAGCTGGAGGTGGCAAAGGCAAAAGCAGAAGCCGCTTGCGTGAAACAAACAGAAATGATAGAAATGTTTACGTCTGAGAAGCAGGCCATGGAGAAGTGTCAGCTGCAGACAAGCGCCGCTCAGGCTAAGGAAAACCAGGAGGCGACTGTCAAGCTGACTGTACTGGAGGGCCAGTTAGAGGTGAGCATGAAAGAAGTGTCCAGGCTCCAGGCAGACATCTTAGACCTCAAGGTGAAGTTGCAGAGGTCTGAGGAGGAGAAGCTGAAGTCCCAAGCACAGCTGGATGTGACCGAAGTCCAAAGAGATGAGTTCAGGACTTTGACCGAGCATCTTAAAATCCAAATAGAAGCGCTGAACCAAAAGCATGTCGCAGAGCTACTGGAGAGCAAAAGGAGAGAAGAGGCGCTGACCGAGCAGCGCGACAAAGAGATGGCCGCCCATGCCGAATTGTCCCTCTCTGTGTCCGCCCTCCGAGAGGAGCTGTCTGCCCTGAAAGCCGAAAACAACCGACTCGTCCTGGAGAACACTGAAACGCGAGATGGCCTGCACAGGGCCAACACCGAGATGGCCGAGCTGGGAATGACCATCTGCAAGCTGAGTTCGGAGAAAGAGGAGGCCAAAAAGCACTGGGCGGACGACGCCGCCGCCCTTGAAGAGCTGAGGCATGAGGTAGAGCGCCTGGAGGATTGCATGGGCGGGTTGCAGCTGGAGAACGACCGACTGGAGGAGGAGCTGACAAAGAAAGAGAAACTTCCTGAAGCTGTCGCAGAACTTCGAGAGCAGCTGGAGAAGAGCAGCAGCCAGCTGCAGACCCTCAGGGACGCCAGTCAAGAGGAAATGGAGGCTCTGAAGTTTCAGATGAGCTCTGAGAACATGAATCACCAGGTCCAGATGAAGGTAATTTAGTCTTAAAATGCACCTAACGTAAATGCTCTAACTGTAGTTGTGTAGATAGTACAACCAACATTTTAAAGCGAACGCAGAGGTAGATAAAGCTGCTTGATTATTAACTTAGGATATCAAAACCATGCGATTTAGTTTTGAATCAATTTGCATTGTATCATTGTAGTGTAAATCCAGCCTAAATATAAGTATAATTCACTTCACTTTACTTAAACAATGCCAAAACGTCATGCATTTGGGTTAGGGTTAGCCTGCACCCAGTTTAGGATGCCTCTGCCCGCAGGGTTTTTGCAGTTTGGCTACATTTAGTAAATCTATTAAGCCCATTGAGTTTGAGGAAACAAGGAAAGGTAAAGGATTAAGTATTATCTAATCTTTCATGCACACAATAACACAGACGTGTGACATTCAGTGACAACCGCTATTTTTACCTAATGTTGTGACCGGGTGAATCTATATAATGTTCAAGAAGTTTATTTTAGAAATAGCGTTGACGTTCATCTTCAATATATATTATTAAACGGTTTACTTTTAAAAAATATACATTTTAAAACTTTTGGAGAGAGTGGAGCTTGGTTTCATGTGCAGTCTGAGAACGCCTCCACAAGCTTTAAAATGTGACTGTAGAGCTAAAATTTTACATCAAAGCATATCCAATACATATTAACATGGAATGGTTTTAAATGTAGATTCCCCTTAAAATGATCTCCTCTTTGTGCTTCTTTCACCAATTAGAATGTTGCAGAGGACCTTCTTAAAGTCAAAGTCCAGCTTCAGGAGGAGATGAAGAATGTGTCTTGTTTGCAGACAAGAGTGTCTGAACTAGAGGTAGGTGCATTCCAGACACCAAAACAACATTTTCAGCAGAATCAGAATCAGAATAGTTTTAATTGCCATTGTTTGAGAACGGTTTCATAAACTAGGAATTTCTTTTGGTGCAATCGTGCAACATAAAACACATAACACAGAAGCAGCAGTCCTATCTATTATCATATGTGCATACATGAATATACACTTGAAGTCAAAGGATGCCTCTACAGACCCAATTACCACACTGTAGTGGGATTTCCAATGCTCAGAATAAAAATATATAAATGCTTTCAACATAAATGCCCCTGGGAGATAATAACAGCAAGTATCTCTCAGCCCGTCTCAACAGGCTCAATATAAAACTACCACACTGTTTAATATGTTTTGACAATACCTTTGACTGTGTTGTGTGCACTCTGAGGTAGAACACTGTTCAGCATTCAGTTGCAATGCATGTCTTGGGAGGAGATCATTAAAGGTAATGAGACAACCTATTTTGTAAGGAGGCGTAGCGGAGGAGGCAGAATAGTTTAATGTATCAGTCCAAATGTAAGTCAGAGACAACTTATCCTGCTTTCATGTAGAGCTCAAAAATGGTGTTTGAAGTCTTGTTTTTTCAGTCATTTTGATTCATTTGTGCAGTAAAGCAAACAATTAGCTGTACAGCAAGAGGGACAAGTGGTGGAAAATGGATGGATGAATGGATGGATACACAAAGGGCATGTTTATTGAGTTCGATGGAAACAACTGCGGGGATGACAAAAGTGGTGATATTTTTAATGTTATTGTATATTTGCTCCTATTTTTAATGTAAATGTTTAAATTGTTAACAGCATTTCATCTTATGAAAGGTAAAGCCCATAATTGTTCCTACTATAGCCAAATTTTGACATTAAGTGAGTTTTTATGTAGTTTATTGGGTTTTCGGGATGTTCAGTTCAGTTTATTTCGAACATGCATACGATACAATGTAATGCATCGCACAATTCCAGTTGTTTCATTACAAAACGTCCGAAAAGGAGTAGGAAGAAGCAGAGCTTATTTAATCCTACCCCTTTTCATGCCATATCAATTTTATCCAATTTCCTTGTAGCAGAACAGTGCACAAATAAATAATAAATAAATAATATACCATAGTAAGCATACAAATATTAAATAAATAAATAATCTTTGTCTCAATAAAATAAAAGAAAAAAACAGGGTTCAAGATGTTCATCATAATTATTTTTCTGTGTACTTTGTGAACACTTGTAGTTTGAGATTTCTTTGCTTAATCCGTTCTATAATTTAATTCCACATACTGATATACTAACGGTTTTAAGTGTTGTTCGAGCATACAAATGTTTTGAATTTGATTTTGTTGTGTTAAAGCAGCACTAAGTACATTTTCAACATTCATAAAATATATTCGCAACTTTTGGGATGATACATCGATTTGCAGCTCGTTGAATGGCACCTCTGACATGGCCTGAGGGAGTCTGTATCGCTCTCACTGGCACTTAGCAACTTTGTGGAGGGTGGCATTAACCCTGTTGCACAAAAAACTACTAATGTGCTGACTTGCTTTACGGCATAAGTCACTCCCCCCTTTACCCATTCGTTAAAAAGACGGAAGTCGATGCAACGCCTGAGTGCTGCCAGAAGACGAAAACGAAAAGTTTTGTCTGAGGAGACAGAAAAAGAAAAAGGGAGGTTACCTAAGAAAAAGGACAGTCAAGGATCAACATTGGCTCGGTTTGCACTCGCTGGCATGAGCTCAAAAATGAGGTGTGATTTTCGGTCAATGCTGCCTCTCTTCCTGCTAAACTAGTAAGTGACTTTTGATGTTAGCTATCGGAAATTTGCGTGGTAACAATAAATAGCCACCAGCTTGGTAGTTCCACACTACTTCCGTGGAAAAAATTCTCCCGCTAGTCATTCTTTGCTTCGGACCTGCATCCTCCCCAATACATTCTTGGTAGTGGCGTCATGTTTGTAGCGCGATCCAAAATAATTTTTTGATCAGCATAGCCATTATATACGTAATTTTTGTAATCTTCCAATTTTAGAGCAGACATCATGTCAGTTTGAAGCTATATGCGCGACTCCTTATGGGAAATGTGGTCTTCCTTCTGGAAAAACACTACCGCTTTGGTCCACTGGCAAAATCAACCAAAACTGAAAGTTCTTAAGTGGGGCTTAAAGTCTCAAAAAAATAGTTTATATTCACTATTGTTTTAATTTTGTGTACATTTTTAGTAAAATGTAACTGTCCCAAATTTTTCAAACTCTCTCACTACAGAGATAAGCAATGTTTTGAATGTATAGAGTGCTGTAGATTAAATCCGATTGTCACAGTGAACCTTGTGCAGATCACAGCAGCAACAGAACCAGTGTTGTAAATAGCAGTAAGGCGCAACTTGCTCAGTCAGCATTAATACTGCTGATGAGTTCATTGTAAACAACAGTACAGTTGCATACAGTGTGCATAGAGCTGCTGGATGTTGACCACCCGTGATACTTCAAAAATGGTTACTCTCATTTTGTGGAGTCAATAAAAACTACATCAACAGGTTGCCTACAACCACAGCTATAAACGCCAATGTTTCTTGAACCCGTGCTAATCAAAGACCCAGGCGGTGTTTTGCTTTCTTAGACAACTCACCAGTCGACTCTGCAGTTAATTGAATAAAGGCAAACATTTTAGCATATATGGTACATTAGTGTATTTTTGTTTTTACATTTAAAAAACTTTAATTTTGCCTTTGCAATAACTGAATTTAGCTTACTATGTTCAAATTAGATGTTGTTCTTTATTTTTCTCAAGCTGCTGCAATTTTTCTAAAGTCTTCTGATCGCCCCTGCTCAAGACAAAGCTACAGGTCTTAAGAATGCCGCGAAAGAAAAAAAAAACTATAAAAATGGCGAATATGTTTTATTCTTATCACTATCACAACTTATTTTGTCATTCCCAGCCATTCAACAAGTGACGAAGACTTTGTTGAATGAATAATGGCTTAACTGTATGAACAGGTGTTTTTGTTCTAATGTTGGTTCCAGGCCGAGAATGAGCAGTATTTGCAGCTGAGCAGCGAGAAGGACGCTCACATCACAAAAACCGAAGCGGACGTCCGTGACAACGAGAGTGCGATCGAGCAGCTGAAACAGGCGATAACCAGGTTGCGCTCGTGACTAGCCTTGCGTGATGTGGCGCTGATTGTAACGTTGTTCCCTCTTTTACAGTGCCGAAAGCGCACACTTGGCGGTGCAAAAGGAATGCGAGGAGTCGACGCGGAAACTGAGCGCAGCCGAAGCAGCCAAACAAAATCAGCACGTGAGGTTGACGGCGGAGATGGATGACCTCAACAGGACTAAGCGCTACCTGGAGGAGCGGCTAATCGAACTCATAAGGTTAGCACGCGGTGTATTAAAAATGGTGGAACACATCAAGCAAGAGGGTTCATTCTCTGTATGTGAGCCTGCTACCGGTCTATTACTGGTTGCCTCCTTTTCACGGGCCTGCTGTGTTTTCAATTAGTTATTCCAGTAAGAGTTGATTTTTTTTTTTCTCCTCACGCCGGATAGGCGGAAATGAGCAAGAGGATGATGGCATCCAGGTTTTGTTTGAATGTAAAAAGAGACCCACACAAAGACTTTGGCGAGATGTACCGGCAAGAAAAGAGAGCAGCGGCTTTTATTGATTTTTCTGGTATCAGCAGCCATTGTTGCTTCAATGCCCACAAGGCTTTCAATGTTCTCCGGTGTCCAACAATCAGTGATTCTATCAGTCACTTCCTCTCAGATCTGCCCATACTATTTTACTGTTGTTCCTCATGTGTTATGTATGCCTGTGTTTTTGCTGAAACCAATCTACTTCTTTTACTGTAACACAGAGACATTATATATACCTACTGCCATCAAGCAATAATATTTATGATTCTAACATATTGTCAAATTGACTAACAGTGCCAATCAAAACTGGGCTTTATTATCGTAAATTATCGTAAACTGCATTGTTGGTGTGGGGGAAATGATCGATTCTTAGATGGCTCGCAATTCGGACATGGATGATTCTGAATTGATGAACAAACTTGATTATATAAGTATGCTAAATGAAGTAATACAAACAGCTCTAAAATGCAGAACTAGTGCAGACACATGCTTACCAAAACAGCAGGAGGAGACGAGAAGCCATGCTAACTGCTCAGCTAGCTTAATTGGGAAGTGGTGAAACAACAAAAGAATAAGTGCTCTGTGGACTCCTACCATGCTAACTGCTAAGCTAACTTAAATGTGAAGTAGTGAAACCGATACTAAGATGGGTTTTGGTATCGGATTGATACTAATGTGATGGAATTGGTACTTTTGTTGGAGTTTTTCTTTTATAATAAGTTAAAGTTAAAGTACCACTGATAGTCACACATACACTGAGATGTGGTGAAATTACCCTCTGCATTTGACCCATCTCCTTGTTCCACCCCCTGGGAGGTGAGGGGAGCAGTGAGCAGCAGCGGTGGCCGCGCTCAGGAATCATTCTGGTGATTTAACCCCCCAATTTAAACCCTTGATGCTGAGTGCCAAGCAGGGAGGTAATGGAACCCATTTTTATAGTCTTTGGTATGACTCGCCCGGGGTTTGAACTCACGACCTACCGATCTCAGGGCGGACACTAACCACAAAGCCACTGAGCAGGTGTCCGGCAAATTATTTTCCTGAGAGTTTATGTGGCTGCATCATCTCCTTTAGTCTGTCAGTACAAACACACCTCTCTCTCTCTACTGCACACTTTCCCCCTCCGTCCCTGCCCTACTGACGTTATTATTCGCAGATATACAGATAAAAGCCAGTAAATTAGAATATTTTGAAAAACTTGATTTATTTCAATAATTGCATTCAAAAGGTGTAACTTGTACATTATATTTATTCATTGCACACAGACTGATGCATTCAAATGTTTATTTCATTTAATTTTGATGATTTGAAGTGGCAACAAATGAAAATCCAGAATTCCGTGTGTCACAAAATTAGAATATTACTTAAGGCTAATACAAAAAAGGGATTTTTAGAAATGTTGGCCAACTGAAAAGTATGAAAATGAAAAATATGAGCATGTACAATACTCAATACTTGGTTGGAGCTCCTTTTGCCTCAATTACTGCATTAATGCGGCGTGGCATGGAGTCGATGAGTTTCTGGCACTGCTCAGGTGTTATGAGAGCCCAGGTTGCTCTGATAGTGGCCTTCAACTCTTCTGCGTTTTTGGGTCTGGCATTCTGCATCTTCCTTTTCACAATACCCCACAGATTTTCTATGGGGCTAAGGTCAGGGGAGTTGGCGGGCCAATTTAGAACAGAAATACCATGGTCCGTAAACCAGGCACGGGTAGATTTTGCGCTGTGTGCAGGCGCCAAGTCCTGTTGGAACTTGAAATCTCCATCTCCATAGAGCAGGTCAGCAGCAGGAAGCATGAAGTGCTCTAAAACTTGCTGGTAGACGGCTGCGTTGACCCTGGATCTCAGGAAACAGAGTGGACCGACACCAGCAGATGACATGGCACCCCAAACCATCACTGATGGTGGAAACTTTACACTAGACTTCAGGCAACGTGGATCCTGTGCCTCTCCTGTCTTCCGCCAGACTTTGGGACCTCGATTTCCAAAGGAAATGCAAAATTTGCATGGTTGGGTGATGGTTTGGGGTGCCATGTCATCTGCTGGTGTCGGTCCACTCTGTTTCCTGAGATCCAGGGTCAACGCAGCCGTCTACCAGCAAGTTTTAGAGCACTTCATGCTTCCTGCTGCTGACCTGCTCTATGGAGATGGAGATTTCAAGTTCCAACAGGACTTGGCGCCTGCACACTGCGCAAAATCTACCCGTGCCTGGTTTACGGACCATGGTATTTCTGTTCTAAATTGGCCCGCCAACTCCCCTGACCTTAGCCCCATAGAAAATCTGTGGGGTATTGTGAAAAGGAAGATGCAGAATGCCAGACCCAAAAACGCAGAAGAGTTGAAGGCCACTATCAGAGCAACCTGGGCTCTCATAACACCTGAGCAGTGCCAGAAACTCATCGACTCCATGCCACGCCGCATTAACGCAGTAATTGAGGCAAAAGGAGCTCCAACCAAGTATTGAGTATTGTACATGCTCATATTTTTCATTTTCATACTTTTCAGTTGGCCAACATTTCTAAAAATCCCTTTTTTGTATTAGCCTTAAGTAATATTCTAATTTTGTGACACACGGAATTTTGGATTTTCATTTGTTGCCACTTCAAATCATCAAAATTAAATAAAATAAACATTTGAATGCATCAGTCTGTGTGCAATGAATAAATATAATGTACAAGTTACACCTTTTGAAAGCAATTACTGAAATAAATCAAGTTTTTCAAAATATTCTAATTTACTGGCTTTTACCTGTATGTGTGTAATTATAGTTGTATTGGTGGTTTTGTTTAACTTTTAAGATGTATATTTTTGTTACATTGTTTTTTATTTTGTTATTTTGCAATAGTGGCAAATGTGCATATTAGAACGGAATCAGGGAATTCTACATTTTTTTCCCATTACATTGTTTTAGATTATTGCCATGAGACTCTCCCAGAGTACAGCACAGCGAAGAAGCTCCAAATTTATTTTGCCATCTTTCATGGAGACACACGTTGTTGTTGTTGTTGACATTTGTTGTACTGACTGGCTGTGTTATTGCGATAACACTCTGCGAGCAACGAGGTTGAACAAAGCAACTCTCCAGGCCTACACACACAAAATACATCCAATGAAAATACACGCCACACACACGTACCCCACCCCCACCATCCCACGACTTTGTCGCTTCACCCCCCAACAGAGCAGCGCCCCGCCCCTATTGGCAGCTTCCGTCCGGATGCTCACCCCCTCCTCCCTTTGCAATTTACAAGTTTCTGTTTGTCGTAGTATGTATATATTTGCTTTGCTCAAGCTTGTTTCCCTTGTTTCAAACTCAGCACATCCAACAGAAGCTCAGTTTCGGATTTTTTTTCTTCTCCTTCTCCTCCTCCCCCCATGTTTACCTTTTTCCTCCATTTTTTACGACGCGACACGTCAGTTTTGCCGTTCTATCTTGTATACAGTATGTCTGGTCTTGGACGAGTTTCTACTGAAAATGCAATTATTTTGCACTTTTTAAGTGCAATGACAATAAAGTTCTATTACATTCCATCTATGCTATGCGCAACCACATCTGAAAACCGGAAATTTCACAATAAGTTACCTCATACGACAGCAGCCAATGGAGGAGCCTAATACAGAATACATGAATTACAAATGCATCAATAACCGATTTATAATCAAACTTAGTCCCTGAATCTTATCAATCGTGAGGTGCCCAAAGATTCACACACTTACTGCATCGAATCTTTCTTCTTTGCTGGTGGGGGGGGGGGGGGGGGGTGACATAATGACGTAATCGTTGAATTTGCATGATTAGCAATGGCGTATTTTTTTAAAAATTGTAAAAAAAAAAAACCCCATAAAAAGCAAAACAATCCGCAAAAGAACCTTCCTGCTTTGCTTCTTTCTGAATTCAATTATTCATGATTTTATTTGCCTTTTTCTAATTTTATCCATCTGTAAAGGACTTCAGATTATCTTTGGTGCAAATTGTTCTGTACAAATAAACTTGCCTTGCCTAAATATGATTGTTTTTTTTTACAGCTAGACACATAACTCCTAATTGCATGGTTTTTCCTTTTCCCCAGGGACAAAGATGCTCTGTGGCAAAAGTCGGACGCCCTGGAGTTTGAACAGAGGCTGCGGGCGGAGGAGCGGTGGTGGTTGGTGGACAAAGAGGCCACAAACTGCCTGGGCTGCCAGGGCCAGTTCACCTGGTGGCTGCGTAGGCATCACTGCAGGTGCCCACATGCTCAACATAAAGCGCTAACTTAAAAGAGATGCACCAATAACAGTAGTTTTGTGTAGACTCTGCGGCCGCATCTTCTGCTACTACTGCAGTAACAACTACGCCATGATCAAGCACAGCGGCAAGAAGGAGCGCTGCTGCAGGGACTGTTACAGCCAGCACAGTGCGGTGGTGAAGCGCTTTACCGCGGTCGAGCCTAGCCCATCTGATCAGCAGCCATCTCTGCCTGGGGCCGGGCCGCAGCCTGCCCCTGATCCCACTTCGTATAAACCTACTCCCAAAGTCACAGGTACAAGGCATGACAGTTTATTTGACATCAATGAGTACTTCTGTAAAGCTCATCAACTCATACCGTCTAAGCAGAAGTGTAAAGATTGACTGAAGAATATAATTACAAAACCCAAAACCAGTGAAGTTGGCACGTTGTGTAATTTGTAAATAAAAACAGAATACTATGATTTGCAAATCCTTTTCAACTTATATTCAATTGAATACACTGCAAAGACAGGATATGTAATGTTCGAGCTGAGAAACAATTTTTTTTTTTTGCAAATAATCATTAACTTAGAATTTAATGGCAGCAACACATTGCAAAAAAGTTGGCACAGGGGCATTTTTACCACTGTGTTACATGGCCTTTCCTTTGATCAACACTCTGGCAACCGAGGAGATTCATTTTTGAACCTTTTCAGGTGGAATTATTTCCCATTCTTGCTTGATGTACAGCTTAAGTTGTTCAACAGTCCGGGGGTCTCCGTTGTGGTATTTTAGGCTTCATAATGCACCACACATTTTCAATGGAAGACAGGTCTGGACTACAGGCAAGCTAGTCTAGTACTCGCACTCTTTTACTATGAAGCCACGCTGTTGTAACACGTGGCTTGGCATTGTCTTGCTGAAATAAGCAGGGGCGCCCATGATTACATTGCTTGGATGGCAACATATGTTGTTCCAAAACCTGTATGTACCTTTCAGCATTAATGGTGCCTTCACAGATGTGTAAGTTACCCATGCTTTGGGCACTAATACACCCCCATACCATCACAGATGCTGGCTTTTCAACTTTGCGCCTATAACAATCCGGATGGTTCTTTTCCTCTTTGTTCCAGAGGACACAACGTCCACAGTTTCCAAAAACAATTTGAAATGTGGACTCGTCAGACCACAGAACACTTTTCCACATTGCGTCAGTCCATCTTAGACGAGCTCAGGCCCAGCAAAGCGTTTCTGGGTGTTGTTTTAACTTGCACTTACAGATGTAGCGACAAACTGTAGTTAATGACAGTAGTTTTCTGAAGTGTTCCTGAGCCCATGTGGCGATATCCTTTACATACTGATGTCGCTTTTTGATGCAGTACCGCTTGAGGGATCGAAGGTCCGTAATATCATCACTTACGTGCAGTCATTTCTCCAGATTCTCTGAACCTTTTGATGATATTACGGACCGTAGATGGTGAAATCCCCAAATTCCTTGCACTAGCTTGTTGAGAAATGTTGTTCTTAAACTGTTGGACAATTTGCTCATGCATTTGTTCACAAAGTGGTGATCCTTGCCCAATCCTTGTTTGTGAATGACTGAGCATTTCATGGAAGCTGCTTTTATACCCAATCATGGCACCCACCTGTTCCCAATTAGCCTGTTCACCTGTGGGATGTTTCAAATAAGTGTTTGATGAGCATTTCTCAACTTTCTCAGTCTTTTTTGCCACTTGTGCCAGCTTTTTTGAAACATGTTGCAGGCATCAAATTCCAAATTAGCTAATATTTGCAAAAAATAACGTTTTCCAGTTCGAACGTTAAGTATCTTGTCTTTGCAGTCTATTCAATTGACTATAGGTTGAAAAGGATTTGCAAATCATTGTATTCTGTTTCTTTTTACGATTTACACAATGTGCCAACTTCACTGGTTTTGTGGTTTGTATTTTTACAACTTCATAACCATAACTATTGCTGTAATTTATCATTTTGCTTCAAGTGTTTTCTGGTCTTTTTTGTAGTTCTATCCGACCACAGCAGCAAACCTGATGATGGCGCTTTTGACATTATCACGGAAGAGGAGGTGAACGGTGTCTACGACAGTGACACCAATTCCCAAACCACTGGAGGCTCCTTCGAGGGGGAACCAGAGCGAAGGCTGCCCGGATCCTTAGATATGTGAGTTTCCATCAAGCTGAACACTTTATACAGATTCTCTTCCCCTATAAAGTTCATGAATGTGTGTTTGCAGCCAGCCCAGGTGGCTATTTTTTATCTTCTCCACCCTTTTAGGATGGGGATCAGGAAATGTAGAAGTACAAGTTCCCTGTTGTGAGAAAAATAGCATAATTTGGTACCTGCTGTGAACCTCTCACTTTTACTTTTTAGAAAACTATACTCTCTGACTGTCTGACACTGCTGCTTCTTGCCTG
This sequence comes from Nerophis lumbriciformis, assembly GCF_033978685.3. Taxonomy (NCBI): domain Eukaryota; kingdom Metazoa; phylum Chordata; class Actinopteri; order Syngnathiformes; family Syngnathidae; genus Nerophis; species Nerophis lumbriciformis. The sequence goes on along the minus strand of NC_084565.2, from coordinate 30,368,743 downwards.
GAAAGTAAAACCCTTCAATTTTAGGCAAGGAAGACATAATTAAAGGTCCCAGTATTTTTTTCAACAATTTTAATATCACATCAAATCACAGTTGAGATTTATGGTGTGTTGGCCAAACTCTAGCCTCAATGTTGAAATTTAGACAGTCTAAAAGTAACTAGCAAGACCTACTGGGAACGCGGCGTTTTTTTGTCTTTGGTTTTAATGTTGATAAGCTGTGTTTGTGTCTCCGACATTGTGAGCGGCCAGAGTTTAGAAGTGGGAGTTGTTTTAACGGATTCGATGCATGTTTTTTTTCTTTTTCTTTCTTTATCTGTGTGAAACAATTTTGGTATTATTTGACTCAAACCTTAATTTATGTAGATGCATGTTTTGGATTATTAAGAAAGAGTACATGATAAACAAATTATTTATTTTTAGTGTAAATCAACAAATAAGGTGTATTTGGTAAGGCGATTTGATTTGTTAATACACTTCATATAAAGCACCTTGTCATTTATTGACATTTTACAAGCTATTTTTGCTTCTCAACGGTCAATAAGTGTCCATGCACTAAATTAGTCCTATTTCTCAAATAGTTTGGCTCTAAATAAGCCTTCTACAACCCATGGTAACACCTTAACCCGATCGTCTGCGATTGGAAACCAGATCTCTCGAGGGGGTGTGTGCGGCCGGGCAACATGGAATCAGATACCATTCAATAAAAACCTAGCAAAAATTGTAATGAAGAGGAGACTGTTTGTTTGCTTCACAAATTAAAAGAACAGAACATTTTGAAGTGAATCAATGGTAGAAAAAAATTAATAGATTAATTTAAGAAGGTAGCTAAAGAAATGTACAATGTCGTTTTAATTCGGACTTCTGAACGAAATACGAATGATACGTAAGATGATGAAGCAGGTATATTAAAGGCGAATAATAAAGCGTACACAAACCTCTCCATGCTGCATTTTTGCACTCCAAACTGATTAACTTTCCACACAACTGGCAAGATAGTCCAGAACAATAGCAACCTTCCTCTGGAATAGTATCAGTCGATACACAAACTGTCTTTTCTTTCGGATTTAAAACTACTTCCATGAAATTAACTTCGAGACATTAAAAAGTTTTGTTTCCATTATTTTATTTCCGAAAATTCCTTTGAAAAACTTTTCCGCCGGTCTTTCTTTGCGTCGCACGTGCATTCTTGGTGGTAGCATCGTGTTTGTCGCGCAATACAAGATCATTTATTGATGCTGTCTGCTATTTAACATCAGCATAGCCATTAGAGACGGGAAGATTTGTAATCTGTGCCAATATTGCAGCGGACATCACTTATGAATATTTGTGATTTATTTGAATCACAAATATTGAAATTCAACGATTTGGTGCATTTGCAAACAGCTAAAATGATGTACAAAGCAAACTATGACCTGCTACCCAAGAATGTACAACAATTCTTGTCAACAAAAGAGTAAAATCTAATTTAAAACATTTGTATGCTCGTACAACACTAAAACCTTTAGCATATCTGTACGTGGAATTCAATTATGGAATGGATTAACCAAAAAAATCAAACAGAGCACCAATATGATTCAGTTTAAGAGACTGTTCAAACTACAAGTGTTCACAAAGTACACAGAACAATAATTATGATCAACATCAGCTGTGATAGGCTCCAGCACCCCCACGACCCTGAAAGGGACAAGCGGTAGAAAATGGATGGATGGATCTTGAACCCTTTTTTTTTTTCTTTTGGGATAAAGATTATTTATGTATTTAATCTTAGTTTACTTACTATGGTATATTATTTATTTATTATTTATTTATTCACTGTTCTGTTACAGAGAACAAGGAAATGGAATAAAATTGCTATGGTATGAAAAGGGGTAGGATTAAATAAGCTCATCTTATTCCTACTCCTTTTCGGACGTGCTGTAATGAAACAACTGGAAATATGTGATGTATTACATTGTATCGTATGCATGTTGTAAATAAACTGAAACTGAACTGAACTGAACTTAAAACAAGCCACCGGTCAACCGTAAAACTAATTATTTTATTTAAACATTAAATAAGCGCCCCCCAGTGTACGGGAGGCACATGGCGTATTACCAATAGTCGCATTAGAGAGTGTGCATGGACACTTGGATTTAACACTTAGGTGTGAAAATACAAAAAACTGAACTATTTGAGAAATTTGACATATTTAGATCATGGAAACGTCAGGGGCGCGGTAAGGTTAAAGAAAACTCCTGATGGCCAGTCCACACCTGTAACCTGCTCTCTTCCTGGTTAATTATAATGTTCTGTAAACTACACTCGTACTATGACAAAAGCAGTGTTTAAAAAAAGCTGCATGCTGTCAATCAGAGTCATGTTGGCAACAATGCAGCATCAGGAAGCCAATCAATAAGCTTGTGTGCAATCGAAGGAGACAAGCTTCCATCTGAGCTGTGGTTTTTCTCCTGGCACAAGTGTTTGACTTTTCTCCATTCAATAGTGTTGCAGTATTCTTGGACAATCGGGGACAAAACTGCTTTTTGAGACAGTTCAGGAGACAACTTTATGTGTACGGCTAGAAGTGATACTTTTATACATATACACTAACTATGTTAACAGGTGCTGTACAGTGATGCTTAGTACTGACTGAAGAAATGTAGTTAGTGCTGGGCGATATGACGATACATATTGTGGGCACGATAGAAAAATGTCTATCGTGCCATTTCTATTTTTATCGTTTCAAGCGATAGGCTGTATTTTATCCATAGGGGTTGTGCCATCAGATGATTCATAGTAACAACAACAATAATTGCACATTCAGTAAGTGTATTTGGTGTCAAACGGGAGAGAAAACAATATTTTCTTATAAAGAAAAGGATGCATTGACATGTAGGCTTGCATTTCTTTTTCCCCTAGAGGGGGGGGGGGGGTTACCCACATATGCGGTCCTCGCCAAGGTTTCTCATAGTCATTCACATCGACGTCCCACTGGGGTGAGTTTTTCCTTGCCCTTATGTGGGCTTTGTACCGAGGATGTCGTTGTGGCTTGTGCAGCCCTTTGAGACACTTGTGATTTAGGGCTATATGAATAAACATTGATTGATGATTGATTGATTTTGATTTTGCGGCATGACGCCGCTTTACGTGCCCTCTTTGCGTCCAGCGTCTCCCGCCGTTGCAGGTTACCTGGGTTACACACATGAGGGGATCATTGTAAGTAAATATGGAGACAGGACGGGTAGGTGATGCGCTGGCGGAAAAATAAATTGAACCCCCAGAATCAGCGGAGACGGAGTCCCAGGACAAACTCCTACCCAAACGAGGGGGTAGCTAATCAGTGTGGCTTTATTTATCGCTGCCTGCAAACTACTTATTTCCCAGAGGATCACACCGGAGCCGTGACAGCCCAAGGTATGTGTGGCAGCTAACGTTAATATTGCTGTGTTTATCCATGTTTCTTATGTCATTTTTCTAACATACCTCTGAATAGAGTGTAAGGGTGTACCTTTGCATGCGGTATCCCGTTTATTATTAAACTGTCCTGTCAGGTTTTGTGTAGTGTTAGTGTTCATGTGGCTGTGTGTGGCAGTGAACCCTGAAAACTTTGTTTTGTTGCTATTGTTTGCTATACCAAATGTAACGTATTTTTCGCATTATAAATTGCAGTTTTTTTCATAGTTTGGCCGGGGGTGCGACTTATACTCTGGAGCGACTTATGTGTGAAATTATTAACACATTATAAAATATCAAATAATATTATTTATCTAAGACACTAGGCGTATATCACCAATCGTCACACACGTCAACCAATAAAAATTTGGCGGGGGCGGGTCATGGCAGAAGTGCATTGTGAAAAAAAAAGATGCTACCTGCTACTACTTCTGTACCTATGAAAATGGATCATTTCAACATTGGCGGTAACTTATAAAAACTGAGAAGGGCTGAACAAAAATGGCACCGAAAAGGAAATCAAACACTGCAGGTTACAAGTTGGACGTAGTGAAATATGCAGCAGAAAACGGCAAGAGGAAGCGGCGCATTGTCTACCTTTGGAGTTGGCAGAGTTGTTTAGAAGCGACACCAAAGAATAAGATTTCATGGGATTTAGCGATTAGGAGTGACAGATTGTTTGGTAAACGTATAGCATGTTCTATATCTTATAGTTATTTGAATGACTCTTACCATAATATGTTACGTTAACATACCAGGCACGTTCTCAGTTGGTTATTTATGCGTCATATAACGTACATTTATTCAGCCTGTTGTTCACTATTCTTTATTTGTTTTAAATTGCCTTTCAAATGTCAATTCTTGGTGTTGGATTTTATCAAATATATTTCCCCAAAAAATGCCACTTATACTTGAGTGCGACTTATATATGTTTATTCCTTCTTTATTATGCATTTTCGGCCGGTGCGATTTATACTCCGGAGCGATTTATAATCCGAAAAATACGGTATTTGTTTATTTCACTTGCAAATAAAGTGAGAAAAAAGACAAGTTGTCATGTATGTTGTTACATTTTTCATAGAACTGAAAGCGTACCATAGCTATATCGTGGTATATCGTTATCGTGATATAAAATGATCCATATCGTGATACAAATTTTTTTCCATATCGCCCAGCACTAAATATAGTATTAATATTTATTAGTTCATTTAGTCATTTTTATGCTTCAGTTTAGGCCAAAAATATGTAGAATATGCTTTAAAAAAAACGATAGAGCAGTCCCAGCGTCATTGGCTGGCCCGCCTACAGAAGTAGCGATGCCTGCCCTGGCCTTGAAGCTGTTTATTTTATTTGCGTTTTGTCTTTTACATCGGAGTAGGTGAAAATAAGATTATAATTAATCAAAACAAAGTCATGTTGATTAAGGCCATGTCCATACGAACCACGAATACTTAATACTTCTAGTCATCTGATGACGTCACGGTTGTGCGCTGTCGTTTCCAACACTGCCTTGCTGGCTTTAAACACTCTAAAAGGACTTATTGTATGTTCAAACAGACACATGCTGCTATTTTCACTCTACATTGATAAAAAAGACGCATCAAAACGGGCTTTGAAAGAGGTTGGGACACTCCCACCAGCGGCAATGAGAGTCAGCTGTTTTGGATACGGTCACTGTCGGACCTCCAGCTGATGGCACAACTTTGACAAGCAAGACTTTTTGCTTTGTGTCATAAGAAAGGTGCAACATTATCTCATGTTTTTAATCCTTGTTTAACAACATATCGTGCAGTTAACTTAGGTGTGTTGGTTCTAACAGTGCGCGTGCGTAAAACGGGTCCGAGGGACTAAAAAAAAAAAAACATGATATACTGTATCCTTCCTCCTTGTTGTGTGTACTGATGCTAAAGACAATGTATACTTCATTGCAAATGTATAATATCAATATAGTGATGATTAAATGCATTATAATCCCATGAAAGTTTTGCAGGGCTCTGTGTAAGTACTGGTTGGTTTTAAAGATAATGTACATGTCTCTTTACATCTAGTATATCAAAATAAACATTATAAAAAGAGAAGTGTAATGCCACCAAGTCAGCTTTTGCTGCTTTTTCAGGCTTCTGATTGAACCATGTGCATGACAGCAGGCGTTTGTGTGTAGAAATAGACAGCCTTGAAACTTCACTTGTCTGGATGGAGGTCGTTTTAAGCATTTTTGAAACTATCCGTGTTCGTGTGGGGATGGCCTAAGACCATTAAACAATTAACTGACATGTTGGTTAGCATATAAAACAGCCCGAAAATGTTGACAGAAACAAAATCCAATCATATTTAATTTTGTCTTGTCAATGGGTGGGACAAGTTTGATATATATCCAATCACAGCTCTTTAATAGCGTACTTAGAAAGAGGGTTGGGGATTAGTTATGAAGAAGAGCCAGTCAGATGCTTTTCTTTGTGAGATGAAGTCACCCCTAAAAATAAAATGTGTGGATTTAACATGTTCCACATCAAAATATCTATATAACTGGGATAAAGTGAAGAGCACACATTTCATTTTACTGCTATGATACCATCAGCATGAATGGATGGATGGAAGTTCATTCATACTACTTTATCCAAAAAGTTACATAAGTAAATAATAGATGCAGTGTGTTACTACCCACCTCTGCCCTAGGGACACATACTACTGTTAGAACATTTTCAACATTAAAAGTCACTTCTGCATAATAGAAAACCTTTCATGAAAGCTTTAGTCCCATCACTGTAAGTTCATGGTGACATCTGGCTTCTTTGCGAATAAAGTGTTGTTTTGAGAATACTAATACAGCTGTAGATTGCAAACTTTGACACTGGTTCAGTCTTGAGCTTTGACATGAGTTAAAATAATCTCCACTGGCTCGCAGGTGCACTTTCAACTACATATGAGTATACTTATCAGTGGGGAGAGTTGGCTGCGGATGGCTACATAATGACATCTCCATGACGACAGAGCACATTTCATTGCCTTCTAAGAAGGGATTGAAAGCCCCAGACAAAAAAAAACAAACTCCAGTGGATGCGTGATGTTGGCTTAAGATTACTTTACCAAATTGGTTTGGTCCTTTAAACTGTACTGCCCCACAGACCTGTGGGTAAAAACCAGATGCAAAGTCATTATGCTGGAGGGTTTCACTGAGACATCTTGAGGCAGATGTACCTCTCTTGCCTACTCTTGGACCTTGAGGATCAAAAAGTTAATAGTTGTTTTTCTTTTTGCAGAGGTGTAGGAGATATAACCCCTGACGACCCTGAGGAGAACAATCCTACACTGCAGGATTCGGAAATCAACCTTCTCAAATCAGGAGAACTCACGTGAGTGCCGACATGTGACTTTTAACAAGTTGATTTTTATGCAACACCATCTCTGCATGGCACTCTTCGCAGGATGGCCGTGCCGCTGAGCATCGACGATATTTCCCAGTTTGGCGACGGCTCCCGGGAACTCTTCATCAAGTCCAGCTGTTACAGCGTGGTGACGGTTGCCGTGGGCGACTGTGGGCTCACCATCAGTTGGATGTTTTCCTCTGAACCTAAAAGCATCTCCTTTAGTGTGGTCTACCAGGAATTTTCTGACTCTCCGGTGGAGCAGTCAAAGGTAGTTACAGCACCATGTTTATTCTGCTCAGGTTCTCACTAAGCTAAAGTCTATTAATTTAGAGTGCTTATGTCGGAAGCAGGCAATAATTGAAGATGAGGTAATAAAACAACTTCATTTTACTAGTAAGTATATTTCACTACACAGCAGCAGGAGCTGCTGAGTCAGTAATAATGGCGGTGATGAGTTCATTCTAACTTGAAAAGGTCCTCTATTTCGTCCGTAAAATCCAATAGATAACCATCCAAAAAGTGCCAACAATAGTCAGTTTACATTTCATAATTTGAATGTTAAGCAAGTATTAGTGATATTGTTATTACAAGCTCTAACGCAGACTAACTATTTATAGCGGCGAAGTGATCACTATTGTATGTCCCTATGTTTACATCGAGTGGTCACCTGCTTCCTCGCTTCTTTGCTCACTGTAAGTTTATTCTAGATCATGAATCATGCATCTCACCTGGACATGAGACGTCTGAGTAGGTATTTCGGCAAGTTGGTTAAAGTTAAACAGTCATTTAGGACCCGAAACTTGCGAGGACGACACAAAAAGACGCGTGTACTCCCTCCTCCCCCACTCCCCGTGCACCCCCACCCCGTTTCTTCCTGAGGAGAAATTCTTCATCTAAATTTTAATGTAAACATCCTAGCAATCGGCATCCTAATGACAGCAGACGTTGCACAGTAAGCGATGTTTTATTATGTTTGTTGGCTCTCATGAAGTCTACAGTGAGTAATAATCAGTAATAAAGAAAAAACAAGCAAATTAATGCACCGCGTATCCTTAGAATTATCAAAATACGTAAATATTAAACGTTATTATGAATGTGCCTGTTACTACATTACATATATACTTACGTAATGTATATAAAACATCAAGGGAGGTGTTTGGATGTCTTTTTAAGGGCTTTATAGGCGGAATTGCGTGGCTCCCATGGCTCCATTGTAAGCAAACTTTTGATCGCATTTATTTAATATTTAGAATGCAAAAAAACCCAACATCCATTGTCATGTCTTTCATAAGGATTGTGAACAATAGGCAACATTCCAAAAATAAGTTCAGTTCCCCTTTAACATACAGTGCATCCGGAAAGTAAGTTTGAGCTCTCTTCTGTCCGCCATTTCACGCCCCACTTTGCTTCTTCTTCTTTGTTATTTTTGTCAGACATTTTTGTGTGTTTGGGGAGTTTTGGCAATCATTTCAATAGAGGTGAGTGCAAAACAACTATGACCCCTGAACATTCTGGAACCGACCAACAAGTACCGGTATTCCAAATGACAGATAGTCAGTGTAAACATTAATAAACAAAATGGTGTCCCAAAGCTTAACTTACCACACAATACATCGGCGCCCCCTACAGGTAATAATACATGTTTTGATTGTGTTGATTAACATCAGGTGGAAATTGAATTCCACTTGCTTGCCAACGTTTCTGTGTCTTTTCTTTTTAAGGTTCTTATTCCTCTGACGCGCTGCAATTCTCACAAAGAAACCATCCGAGGGCAGCTGAAAGTGCGTCGGTCCGGCACGTACATGCTCATCTTCGACAACTCCTTCTCACGGTAAGCCGCGGTGTTGCAACTCTCTCGCCAGCTTGAGTGTATGGACGCTTGGGAATGAGCCATTTAAAAACAAAAACTCCTGCAAGAGTTTGCCAGCTGTTGGTTTTGTTTCATACTCCCGTTAATTGGATTGTGCCCGTTTTCATGCGAAATCTTTTTTTTTCTCCCCGCAGGTTTATCTCTAAGAAAGTCTTCTACCATCTGACCATGGAAAAGCCCATCATCTACGATGGAAGCGACTGCCCCTGAAGCTTTAGCATAAGTATCACCATGGCAACCGAAGGGATAAAAGTGTTGGAAGAGACGTTTATTAAAAAAAAAAAAAAAATCTTATTTTGTCGCTGTCCACTGAGAACATATATCTCTGATGTTTGTGTCTCAGAGAGATCTGCTTTTCTTTGTACAGCGATTGTTGACTTCATAAACAAGTGAAGCCTTTTTATCTTTAACATATCCACCAAGTGATGTTCTTTTAGTTCCAATATGGCTAAGTAAGAATTAATGTGACTCAAAAGTTACACTAGCGATATGAAATATAGCACCTGTTTATCATTATGTTGAACTTAAACGCATGTATCTCCAAATATTGTGATTCTTTTATATGAAAAACATTTTTACAAAAAAAAAAATTAAATCACAAAAGTTGGAGATACATTAATTATTTTTTTTCAGGAAAGAAATTGACTAATTATTTTATTATTATTATGTGAATGTGTCTTGCCATAAATGCTCAAATTACAACCGAATTGTCTATTTCAACCACAAACAGGATGTGGCGTTAACTGGACGCAGGTAAGGCTGGTATTTTCAAAATTTGAGAACAAATTGTTCCTACATTTTTTAAACTTAAAGTGATTTTAGGTGCATGAGAAAGTGGAAAGGAAAACATAGCTCTCTTTGAACACATGGTCATTTTTTAGCAAGTAAATTTCACACTACAGCAGCAACTGAACCAAAATTGTAATAGCAGTAAGGAGCAAACTGCTTTGTCAGGATTGTTACCGCTGATGAGTTGTTTGTAAACGTGAATGAAACACATTTTAAAGCTCATACATAGGTAGATAAACATTGGTCAAGTGTAACCACTTTCATGACATCAGGAGGTTGCCTACAGCCACATTTGTTAACACTAATGTTAAAATAACCTCATTGGTTATTTGATTTTCTTCATCATGCACGCGCACAAATTAGGAGACTCTGTGATTAACTGAAATGAGGTATTAATTTGAGCATTTACGGTGGAATAACACTAGCCAAAAGAAATTATGTATTTGTAAAAGCAGCCTATAATGACAGGCTTGGTTTGTTTTTATTTCATTTCTACAGTTTTGTGTTTTTTCCAAAGTTTTCCAAATCCCATTCAATTTCCCAAATGAGGTCACACGCCACGCACTTCTAGGAGGCAGTCATCATTTCATGGATTTGGAAAGTAAAACCTTGAAAAGAATCAGACAAAAAAATAACGCCCTCTTGCTTCCTACAAAGAGATGAGACGACACGTTGCAGTATTTTGCTGACTGTTGGCTCCAAGTGCCTATTGACTCTTAATTGGCAGGAATTGTCGTGCACCTTGACACCTGCTGCGAAAAGCAGTGAGGAAGACAACTTTTGTGTATGTTTGTGAGTGTAGGTTTGACTATTATTTGATGTCTTTTTTTGCCATATTTTTTAAATAGCTTCTGCTTTCCTTGTACTTGAATTATGTGTTTTTTTGGAATGCAAAAAACTGTTTTGAAGACACTACATTTTTCTTGCTAAAATACAAAGGGCTTAACTTTGTAGATTTTTTCTATTTGTATGCAAAGACTCATATTTTGTCTACACAGCTGCACTTGTTGAAGAAAATATAAAACGTTCACATGATACAATCTGTTTATCGATGTCTTTACTTGCAAATACATGCTGCAATCAATACTAAACTTGTAAAACAAGGACTTCTGAGGGATGATGGGTTACATTTGGGATAATGAGAGGTAAAAAGTTGTGGTAATTGTTAAATATGTCTTCCTAAAAAAATATTTTAAAAAATCACTGAAAATTGCAGTCAAGCTGAGCTTTTAGTGGAAAAATCTTCAGCATCGTTCAGCATGTGTGTTACTCTTGTCTTTACAATTATTTTTTTATTAAGGTTCCACTCCCTATTGTATTGAAAATGTATCTTTTTTTTTACTATATTGCAACAAAAAATGTCTCATTGCTTTACACTGTGCAGACGCACTTAATGAAATGTCTGTGAGTTCATACTGTACTCATATTTAGTATTGTATGTATTTTTTGTATATCAGCATTCAGCCAGAAATCTTGCTCCTATTTCCTCAATGTTGTCTCTCAATGCTTTTATTCTGAAAACCCACACCAAGAAACGTTGACATCTTCTAGTTTTTGAGCTTGACAGGTGGATCTCCATTATTAAACTGGGGAGTTAAGAGCGAGAGAGTGAGGCTCAGCATCCAGAGCCGCTTCCAGCGTGGTTTCCACTCTCCACAAGCATGCTGCACGCCAACATGCTGCGGATGCAAACCAAAGGGACTTTCTTCACACTCTGCTTGGCTCCTGCTGTGAGTACATCCTCCATTATTACACTTCTGGTGTTATTTGATGGTTATGGATTTTTTGGTGTGAAGCTTCAATCAGAATGCGTGCCATCCATTGAGAGAATGTAATTTAAAGTTAAATGGCATCAGACCCATCGTTTTTATTTCAATATCGACTTGAATGAAAATGTATATTATGTTAATATACATTAATAGAAAAGGTGCATGTTAAGTACGATTTAGACTTTTAAAATAATCTATAGGGCAATCCTCTGCGGATTAATCAACAGTTTAATTTTTTATTTGCAGTTTTTATCACGTTTATTTTAATTCACTTATTCTATTTTCAGATTTAAAAAAGGAAACATTTTTATTTAGTTTTCATTGATTTAAAATCCATTAAATAAATACATAAAGTATTATTATTAGATTTGTAATTATTTGTGGACATTATTATGTGTTTTCCATTACAGTGTTTTTAGACCTGTTAAGTGTTTTTTGAATGTGAAACAATGTAAACATTTTTGCATTTATATGATTAACTGCATGTTTCTAGTGTCCTTAGTTTTTTAAAGGGTCATATGCTACTTAGTAATACAAGTGTGTACAGTATTTACTGTACGTTAAGATGGTTGTTACAAATTCAAGTAAGAAAGACTGGATGACTTGTTAGTGGCTATTTTAATGTGTATATATGCATATATATTTATGTGTGTATATTTATATGTATGTATATAAATATATATACAGACATATATATATACATATATATATATATATATATATATATATATATATATATATACACATATATATACATACACATTATATATATATATGTATGTATATATGTGTATATATATATATGTGTGTGTGTATATATATGTGTATGTCTGTATATATGTGTATGTATATATAATATGTGTATGTATGTATATGTGTATATGTGTATGTATATATAATATGTGTATGTATGTATATGTGTATATGTATGAATGTATGTATACATATGTATGAATGTATGTATACATATGTATGCATGTATGTATATACGTGTATAAATGGATGTATATACGTGTATATTTTGATGTATATACATGTGTTTGTATGTATGTATATACGTGTATGTATATATATATATATGTGTATATAGTGTATGCATTTATGTGTGTATATATAAACATATATGTATCCAAATATGTGTGTGTGTGTATGTATATATATGTATATATAAATATATATGTATATATATATATATATACATACATACATACATACACATATATATATTTATATATATATATATATGTATATATATATTTATATATGTATATACATATATATATGTATATATATACATATATATGTGTATGTGTATGTATACTTGTGTATGTGTATATACATGTAAATGTGTATATACATGTGTATGTATATAATGTATATATGTGTGTATATGTATATACGTGTGTGTATGTATATATAAGTATATACAGACTTTGTATGTATATATATATATGTGTGTGTGTGTGTATATACATTGTATACATATATGTATATGTATACATATACATTGTATACATATATGTATATACATATATGTATATGTATACAATGTACATATATGTATATACGTATATGTACACATCTATGTGCACACACTATAATGTGTTTATTTAGTTCCCTTGCTAAATTCCATAACCAAATCGAATTCAGAGGCGCGGATAATCAGGTGTGAGACTGTCGCGAGGATGGGTACGAACGCGGGTGCCAGCCACTTATTACAGTATTCCACTTCACTCTATTCCCATTCACTGCTTGCAACTGTGGAAAATTATAATCAGAGGCACACAATTACACTCTGACCAAAACAAAGCAAACAAAGCTGTCATCGCAAACAAAGACATCTCTTTTGATGGAAACTTTGCACTTCAACCCGAGAGCCACACTATAGACACAGACCAGTTTTTGACTGTTTATTACCATAAACTAACTAACTAACTGACTCACTCGTTTTTATTGACTTTGTTGTCACCTCTAAAACACTACCTGCACACGCAGAACTAAGTTTTGGGAATAATAGGATGGGAAAACCATTCTCTGAATGTACTGAACTCCTGTTTCAATGCCATTGGTTGTCCTGAGCATATTGATGCTGCCTTGAGTAGTTAAAAGGCTTCACAAACGTCCTGATGTTTTCAAAATGAGTGAAATCATATTTCTTTGCTGCTGGCACGGCCGACTCCAGGCATAAACACTCAATGTGGTTGTTTAGGGCCACAACAACTAAGGGGGCCCACATGATCATGGCAACCGGTCACTTCAGTAGCTGGACATCGTGTCCTGCTTGTTCTACTTTGATGGGTTGAATTACCTCATGGATAAAATGATGCTTAGTTTTTGCAAACGTTTATTCATCGGTGAGTCAACACGTCTTTTGTAAAAGTTTAAGTTTGGTTTCGCAGCATCCATTCAAAAGCTCATAAAGATCATTAATAATTTAACATAGCTTTGTACGCCGTCATCGTGACATACTGTATTTAATTTTTCAAACAACTGTATTGGACTGAAGCCAAACATTTTTCCCCAAAAAATTGTATCTAAAGAACATTTATTTATTCGTAGTTTTTTGCCCATTTATTGCGTTCTGTTTACTTATCGACCTTTTTATATATACTTAGGACATTATCTAAAATGTAAACACATGACTATTGAACATATTGAGTACAGTTGTCACTGTTGTCTCTTTGTTTATTGTTCATACATGATTACACATTATGCATACTTTGTAAAATAGTAATAATACATTATTTGTTACTACCTAGTGATAAATGTACAATACTTAAACTGCATTTTCGTTGGTCGGTTATTATACACACTCAGCCAAATCTACTACGAGGAATTATTCATTCTAAATTGAATATTTTCATAGCAAGAACAAAAAAGATGTCTATGACTTTCTGAATAAATTTTTAACATTAATAAAGCCGTCTGGGTATGAAATGACACACACGTTTTCACCTTTACTATTAAGCCGCAAACTTCGATGAACGATGTGGCGATGGACGACCATTACAATATCGTGTGAGTGACAGGAAAAAAAGCTCTAAGAGAAGTGATTTGCTGATTTATATAGAAAGATTTCACAAGGAGGGGACTTTTTCTGTGTAGGAATGGCAGCAAGTGGATACACATGTTCATTATGTATCTTCTGCCATCTAGATTAGGTACAGTTAATTATTCTGCCTGTTGGTGACACAGATAGATAAACAAAGATGCATTATTTGTAATAAATACATGAACCATTTTGGATGGATGAAGTGGAATTGGATAATTTCACATGGTGGTTATGAATCACTTCTTTGGATGACTTGTCTTTTTAAGGCTTTTTTTCCCCCGCTATTTGTGTAATTTTACACGCTGCATTTCAAGAGCATGGGTTCGATTCCTGGCAGGAGAAACCAGGCCAAAAAACATTTACTGTATGTGATTGAATCGCAGGGAAAAGCAATTTGGGTCAGTAAAGTATCAGCAGCACCTCTGGTGGTTGCAAGTCAAGTGGTGCTCTCCATTTGGCTTTAATCGCAACATGATCAGCACGGCTATCAACGTTTGCTTTTGAAAATAAGAGAAACTTTCTGGAAAATAGGGGAAATCCAAGCAACTTTCTATACTGCGGTAGTGTGGTGCAACTGTGCTATTTTACTGGCATGCTTTCAGGATAAGATAGGATAGACTTTACTTATCCCACAATGGGGTAATTATGTGGTTGCAGTGCAGATACAAAACATGAGGTAAAAAACACATGAAAACGACATCAAAGCAACACAAAGGACATAAAATACACTGTATTGCCAAAAGTATTTGGCCACCTGCCTTGACTCACATATGAACTTGAGGCGCCATTCCATTCCTAACCCATAGGGTTCAATATGATGACAGTCCACCTTTTGCAGCTATTACAGCTTCAACTCTTCTGGGAAGGCTGTCCCCAAGGTTGCGGAGTGTGTTAATACGGCTTTTCGACCTTTCTTCCAAAAGCGCATTGGTGAGGTCACACACTGATGTTGGTCGAGAACCTGGCTCTCAGTCTCCGTTCTAATTCATCCCAAAGGTGTTCTATCGGGTTCAGGTCAGGACTCTATGCAGGCCAGTCAAGTTCATCCACACCAGACTCTTGTCATCCATGTCTTTATGGGCCTTGCTTCGTGCACTGGTGCACAGGCATGTTGGAAGAGAAAGGGGCCCGCTCCAAACTGTTCCCACAAGGTTGGGAGCATGGAATTGTCCAAAATGTTTTGGTATTCTGGAGCATTCAAAGTTATTTTCACTGGAACTAAGGAGCCAAGCCCAACTCCTGAAAAACAACCCTACACCATAATTCCTCCTCCGCCAAATTTCACACTCGGCAAAATGCAGTCCAAAATGTACCGTTCTTCTGGCAACCCCCAAACCCAGACTCGTCCATCAGATTGCCAGATGGAAAAGCGTGATTCATCAGTCCAGAGGAGGCGTCTCCACTGTTCTAGTCCAGTGGCGACGTGCTTTACACCACTGCATCCCATGCTTTGCATTGGACTTGGTGATGTATGGCTTAGATACAGCTGATCAGCCATGGAAACCCATTCCATGAAGCTCTCTGCGTACTGTACGTGGGCTAATTGGAAGGTCACATGAAGTTTGGAGCTCTGTGGCAACTGACTGTGCAGAAAGTCTTTGCGCTATGCGCTTCAGCATCCGCTGACCCCTCTTTACGTAGCCTACCACTTGGTGGCTGCGTTGCTCTTGTTCCCAAACTCTTCCATTTTCTTATAATAAAATTATAGACAGTTGACTTTGGAATATTTAGGAGCAAGGAAATTTCACGACTGGATTTGTTGCTCCTGAAAGCGGCCCATTCTTTCACAAATGTTTGTAGAAACAGTCTCCATGCCTAAGTGCTTGATTTTATACACCTGTGGCCGGTCCAAGTGATTAGGACACCTGATTCTGATCATTTGGATAGGTGGCCAAATACTTTTGGCAATATAGTGTACATTAAAGAGCAGAGCTGATGCAACCAGCTGCCATTTCAGTGGGACCATTTCTACATACAGCGACAAAAGTAAAACCCAACGAAAAAAACAAACAACGAGCAATAATAATACATATTTTACACATACGATTGCAGCATGCATAGACAAACAACAAAACAAGTACAGCGCTAAGATGTTGTTTGGTTCAGAACACCTAGCATATCTTGACCCACATTGGACTGGTTTGAGCATCTTAATGCACACATTGTATCATAACGAATCAAAAAGTCGACAACCTAATACAATTTGATCCATTTGACTGAAAAAAACGTATTGTTTGATTTAGGCTTCAACACTGCATGTTCTATTTCCCCTTCGCAGATCATTGTGCTTGCTATTAAAGTTGTTAGCTTTGCATTAAGACCAAAGCAAAATGCTCAAGTTTGCTCCCTTCCTCCCTAGAAAATATATAAATGGCGCTGCATACCACTCGGCTATTTGTCCCTCTTTTTCATTTTCCTTGCAGCCGCTGCCAAGAGGATTGCATGAGCATCTTTAATCTTCCCTACGTTGTGCATGCGTGTACTTTTGGTTTCTTAAGCTGCAAACTGTAGCGACAAATAGGGAAGCGTCTACCTGTCCATGTGCCTCCATCATTTTAACATTGACTGCATGTGGCCAAATGCAATATTATCTAAAAGCGAACGTGTGTCAATGTAATTGGAGCACTGCATTATCCTGTGTGCATGTGCACATGATGCAAGCCTAATTGGATTAGTTTTAATTCTTCATAGGAATTTTTAACCCAGTGTTTTTTTCCCCTTAATTCCACACTGGAAGTTCTATGCTCGGCGGTCGAATTTCCAAACAATTGTCTACATAAAGCAGGGGTGTCAGACTCCTTTTCATTGAGGGCCACATTGCTCTCAGAGGGCTGCTTGTTTCAGTGAATAAATATATTGTTTAAGAATTATGTGTTAGTATGTTATTCGACAATTTTCTATGGATTAGATTTTTTTTCCCACTTACAAATTGATGAATAACATACCGTAGTTTTCGGACTATAAGTTGCAGTTTTTTCATAGTTTGGCCGGGGGTTTCGACTTATACTCAGGAGCGACTTATGTGTGAAATTATTAACACATTATCGTAAAATATCAAATAATATTATTTAGTTCATTCACGTAAAAGACTAGACGTATAAGATTTCATGGGATTTAGCGATTAGGAGTGACAGATTATTTGGTAAACATATAGCATGTTCTATATGTTATAGTTATTTGAATGACTCTTACGATGATATGTTACGTTAACATACCAGGCACGTTCTCAGTTGGTTATTTATGCCTCATATAACGTACACTTATTCAGCCTGTTTTTCACTTTTCTTTATTTATTTTAAATTGCCTTTCAAATGTCTATTCTTGGTGTTGGGTTTTATCAAATAAATTTCCCCAAAAAATGCGACTTATACTCCAGTGCGACTTATATATGTTTTTTCCCTTCTTTTTTATGCATTTTCGGCCGGTGCGACTTATAGTCCGAAAAATAAGGTACTTGCTTTTGAAATCATAAGTCGGGGACAAGCAACAAAAGAATTTTGGAATATACAGTACAGGCCAAAAGTTTGGACACACCTCATTCATTGGGTTTTCTTTATTTTCATGACTATTTACATTGTAGATTGTCACTGAAGGCATCAAAACTATGAATGAACACAAGATTTTTTTAGGTGAGGGAAAATTCTCACTATCAAAAGCACAGGGATATGGCACCACCTTAGGGAATGTTTACAATGAAAACACAACAAAAATACAATTACAGTCGATAATTCCCAATAATAAAATATTTTAGTGAACATTTTAATTGTTCTGATCCATATCGTATAACTACCACTGGCGATTGTTAAAGAATAAAGATAAAGAACAAAACAAAGCTATAGTTACGAGCCAGTCTCTTTAAAAAGTCCTCAAGATAATCTCTAATAAACAATACAGTTTCATCGTACGATAGACATTTTTAGGGTAAGTTGTGCTATGATATATATTGTACTATCGCACAGCATTATTTGGGGCATTCAGATTTAGAGAAACCATTTAGAGCACGGATATTCAACTAAAATTGTTTTGTGGCCCACTTTACCAGAAAGCTAAAGTATTGCTTCAGTATTAGTCTTATTTTGTATATGCCGTAGAGCCAATGTCCTCTACAGTAGACATTTTATTTTGGGCTATTTATTTTGTCAGAGTTACAGGAGCGCTCTGCTGTTTTTTAAAAGACTGTTTGCACAAAAGCTAGTCAAAGATCGTCTATAGAGCACTCTAGTGTTTTTAAGAAACTTCTGCAAAAGCAAATCTCTCGCAAGTTTTTTTAACTGAATTCTTTGGGCCACCAGTTGAATAGTCCGAATAATGAAAAAGAGAGGACCTAAAACAGAACCATGAGGTACACCACAAGCTGCAAATGACAACTGACTGCATCTGAAGTAAACACGCTACGGCAACACCTTAGTTACATAAACCACATTGCGAAAAAACTGTAAATGCCAAAAATTAGAGGACTTAAACTTTGAGGAATGCCTCAGTTATGCAAATCACAGGTTTGGACCCCAGTGTTCTATGTTTGCTAGTGAAGTGAATTAATTAACTTGTTTTCTATATATGGTGAATGTTCATATTCATCTTGGAAAAAGCAAATCTTCAAGTTTGATGTGGGATCGGATGTTGTTGTGGCTTGTGCAGCCCTTTGAGACACTAGTGATTTACGGCTATATAAGTAAACATTGATTGAAGTTGAAGTAAACAGTGGTATTTCCGTTTGAGCACACAATAAGATAAGGCCCCTTAGTTTGATATTCGCAGGTGGATTGGATCACATCTCGTAGGAAAGAGGCCCTAATTGGGACTTCGGAATGCAAAAGTGATAGCCCTATCCTTAAAAAGAGACTACCTGTCTAGCTCAACGCCAACATTTGAGTTATGACTTAAAGCAGTTGTTTTCCAGACACTTACACACAAACATCTCCTTTTATGGTCAGGATGTGCTCTCCTGACCCAGCACCCACACACAGATAGGAGGTAGGAATATAAGACTGGTGGTTTGGTTTCTCCAGTTGAGGAGTCCTTCATTATTTTGACCTAGGTTCCTCCGGGTATGTCAGACCTGTATAATGACGCTCGCTCGTAATAAAGCAACTTTTGGTTCAGTAAAGCGTCTCCGACGTCTCTTTTGATCCAGCCCCACTGCCGTGTCGCCCTTCTGTCCGGACGAGGATGACAAGACCAGAAATACACTTCACTAGCAAGATTAAAATATCAATGCTAGGATTCACCAATTTACAGTGGTCCAAGTTCCTCTATACAACAGGAGCATGCTAGTTTTTTTAGGAATTTACAGCAAAAAATGTTGTTTCACAAGTATTGAACTGAACTTGGGGGCAGGTACGGTGTCATTCCCGGGCCAAATTTGGGCCCCAGGCCTGCAAGTTGTATAGCCCTGTTTTCGAGGATTTGTGCTCATTTATACCGCTTGTTTTTAATCATGTCAAGTAAGACTTGTGACTTTTCTACCTTTAGGCATTTGGTCCCAAAGGAATTTAGCTTCTAAAGCCTCTCTTAACATCCTCCTGGGGGAATTTGAAAAAAGTAAGTTAAATCAAGAACAAAGCTGGTGTGTTTGTGTCATCTAACATGTTGTAGTGTGCACCACATACTTAAATACATCAGGGGGCTGGCGGGTGTTACACAAAAAGCAAAAATGCAAATTATTACCAACATTTCCAGTCATTTTGGAAATAAAGGGACATCGTGATTGCACGTCTGCCTCACTAAGTGCCTCCCTTTTCTCCTGTCTTCTACACTTTTTGTAAACATACACACACACTGCTGTGATCAGAGCGTGCTTTGTCATTCTGAATATAACCTTTTGCATAAAAGTAAAATATATTCCCCATATTTTCAATCTGCATATACTTTAATAAATACCGACTTTTAGTAAAACAAGGAAATCGCCTTAACCTCCCTCCTGATGTATTCAAGGTAGTGTGTTATAAATAATAACTAAATCAGGGCTATTCAACTACATAATGAAGAGGGCCGCAGTTTCAAGGGCCCATGGTCTCATGGGCCGGACATCAAAATGTGGATGTTTCTTTAGAAAGTGCCTATTCCTTTGAGACCGTGTTTACTTATTTACACATCAGCTTTCAGAATTAATTAATTCCTATGCCTTCGCTACTCATTTCCAGTGTGTGCAGCTAGACAGATAGTTAACAGCATGAAGAAACCGGAGCTAAGTTATTTTGATGGTTGATGATTAGAGATGTCCGATAATATCGGCCTGCTGATATTATCGCCGATAAATGCTTTAAAATGTAATATTGGAAATTATCGGTATCGGTTTCAACAAGTTAAAGTAATGACTTTTTAAAACGCCGCTGTACGGAGCGGTACATATCCGGTAAAACACGGACGTAGGGCATACTTGCCAACCCTCCCGATTTTCCCGGCAGACTCCCAAATTTCAGTGCCCCTCCCGTAAATCTCCCGGAGCAACCATTCTCCTGAATTTCTCCCGAATTCGGAGGTCTCCAGGTTGGCAAGTATGCTCTAGTATACTCTGGACTGAAGCTGTGTGCCTTCATTGTTTCTGTAGCTGTTGTTTTGAGTCATGTTTAAAAAAAAAAAATGCACTTTGTGAAAGTCAAAGTAGAGTATTTCCCATAGTTGTAGTGGGTATTAGGATTATCTCAGGGAGAGCATGTCACAAATTCCAAGATGCTGTTTTGAGGCATGTTAAAAAAAAAATGCACATTGTGACTTCAATAATAAATATGGCAGTGCCATGTTGGCACTTTTTTCCATAACTGGAGTTGAAGTTGTTCTCTTATTTTGGAAAACCTTGTTTTTGATTGATTGATTGAAACTTGTATTAGTAGATTGCACAGTACAGTACATATTCCGTACAATTGAC
The DNA here is from genome assembly GCF_033978685.3 of Nerophis lumbriciformis. Lineage (NCBI taxonomy): Eukaryota > Metazoa > Chordata > Actinopteri > Syngnathiformes > Syngnathidae > Nerophis > Nerophis lumbriciformis. The sequence goes on along the minus strand of NC_084565.2, from coordinate 30,347,595 downwards.
CACTAAATGGTAACACCCAAATAAGTTTTTCAACTTGTTTGAGTCGGGGTCCACGTAAATCAATTCATGGTAAAGTTACATTGTTTAATGCATCCAGCGGGGCATCACAACAAAATTAGGCATAATAATGTGTTAATTCCACGACTGTATATATCGGTATCGGTTGATATCGGAATCGGTAATTAAGAGTTGGACAATATCGGAATATCGGATATCGGCAAAAAAGCCATTATCGGACATCTCCATTGATGATCCTTCTTTTTAATTAAAAACATTTTTATACGTCTTTATTTAGGTTTGTAAGACTGAAAATATATACATTACAAAAGTATAACGTACATTGTGTGTTTTACGTAAATAAAATGTCCAACGAGCAGCACGGTGCGACGGGTTTGTGCATGTGCCTCACAATACGAAGGTCCTGGGTTCAATCCTTGGGCTCGGGGTCTTTCTGTGTGGAGTTTGCATGTTCTCCCTGTGACTGCGTGGGTTCCCTCCAGGTACTCTGGCTTCCTCCCACCTCCAAAGACATGCACCTGGGGATAGGTTGATTGGCAACACTAAATTGGCCCTAGTGTGTGAATGTGAATGTTGTCTGTCTATCTGTGTTGGCCCTACGATGAGGTGGCGACTTGTCCAGGGTGTACCCTGCCTTCCGCCCGAACGCAGCTGAGATAGGCTCCCGAAAGGGACAAGCGGTAGAAAATGAATGGATCGATGGAAAATGTCTAACATGTATGTTACATAAATAAAACAGAAGGTTTAGTGTTAATACAGACAGCAAACATTGCACGCATGCCGGCCCTCTAAATCAGTGGTTCTTAACCTTGTTGGAGGTACCGAACCCCACCAGTTTCATATGCGCATTCACCGAACCCTTCTTTAGTGAAAAATATATATATATATATATATATATATATTTTTCAAATTCAAGACAAAGTTGTATGTTTTTGGTAACACTTTAGCATGGGGAACATATTCTAAGTAAGGAAGACTTAATTTAAGTTATTTGGACACGAGGGGAACATATTCTAAGTAACAAAGACTAATTTAGAGTTATTTGGACACGAGGGGAACATATTTGTCACGTTCAAACACAGGACATCTATTAAACAAGACAAAAGGCAAAGAATCAAACAGAGACAGAATTCAATTTGGACTCAATTGAGGAGAGACATGCGTCAACCTGTAACCTCTTACAGTGTCTTAGCACGCTCTGACGAAGAAGGTTTTCGTCTCCTCTTTTAATTCAGATGTTCCATGTTCACGCACCAACATATGTCACAGCAGGAATGGTAAGTGTGTAAAAGAGTCATTGTTTTCGGTCGCTTTGAAGTCCAAGAAGAGGATTTCTCGGGCTTGGGCTCTTCCTGGATCCAGCTGGGGCAGGTGTTGGAGGACAATGGATAACCCCTCCCGTCTCCTGACCACAGGGACTTCAAGAGGGCAGCGGGTCGTAAATAGCGTTGACTTCAGTTACCAAATAGTTGGAAGAGAGTTTGTGAAATACTTCAAAGAGAGTTCGTTTAACACTTCAAAGAGAGTTCCTCTGGGAGTTGAGCAGATCCTGCCATCTGTCCGTGTTGAAATCACAGTGGCGTTTCACGAGCATTCTTCCTCTTGTTAGGCCTCGAAAGACAGCATTCATAATACCACGTTTCTTTTGTGATAACTTACAAACAATTATTCTAACCATTCCCTCCTGTTTATCGCAAAAACGTTCCCATAATCTCCTTATCCCTAATAACTTCTTCTTGCAATTTTCAGTTAATGGTTAATTTCCTTACGACAAAGTTATGTTTACACTCAGAATTGAACATACATTTTTCCTCATATTTATGACATTTCTGGAAATAAATCAGGAACACCATCCTGGTAGGTATCCTCGTCTTCAGATTCATCTTCCTTGTCGTCCACCAGGAAGTACATCTGAACAGCTTTATCATCTGCTGGGCTAATCGCTGTGGTAATCAGACGGTTAAACAGAGAACAGACAGGGAATACAACAACATCCACACAACGCCAGTATTGCTACAAACACGGCCATAGATACTAGAATTGATGATACCAAAGACTTGTATTTGCCGAAACCGTCCATCCACCCATCCCACATAGATGTATCTATGCCTGAGTGCTCTTTCATTTTACCGTTGAGGGTGCGAAGGCCTTCCAGTGCTTTGGTCAGGCTACCTTCTGCGTCGGTGTTGTTTGGTATGAACGTGCAACACTGTTCACCAAATATTGCGCACACATCCCCTCTTTCCGCTAACAACATGTCCAGCGCCATACGGTTTTGAAAGGCCATAAGGGAGGTGGCGGCGAGTTGATCAGCGACTGCTTCAAGTCCGGCCTGTGTCCAATTTCCCAATCTCTGTACGTTGTAGTGGACATAGTTTATTCTGTCAACATTCTTGTTAATCGTACACCACCAGCAGACAAATGATTCAAAACCAGCTGCAACTTGATTTACCAATTTATAGTCGTCAGGTACACCTCTTGGGACACCTATTGCATCGATATAAGTTGGATCTCCAACACTTTGCCAGGTCACATCATGTTTAGTTATTTTCCCATGTTCAGGTATCAAACTGTTCAGGCGTGTTAACAATTCTTGTGCTGTTGTGGGGTATATGGATGTGGGCAGGAGCAGTGTGATCAGAGCACAATATCCTGTTACATTTTGCGGTAATCGGTCATAGATTCTTTCCTCACCGCACCACCACCACACATCTCCTCGTGATACTGGTACAAATATTGATACATTTACTATGTGTAAGCAGTTATCCAATGATACATTTCCTAACTGTTGTCCAGAGCCTAGCATGTTAATGCAGGTATAGTTAGCTTTTGTCACATGTTTATCAAACATTGGTTTCTGCTTTGTTTCCTTAGTTACAGGGTAGATTTTGTTTTGCTCATTACTTCAATTCAACTTTTTTTTTTTTTGACTCATCTTGAGTAATTGTCTGGGCTTATACATACAACACAATCCGTTTTTGTAGCCTTTCCCACTTGCTCCGCCGTAAGGAACAAATTAATTACCAAAACAGGAACCAATTATTATCAAACTTTGACACACCATCAAATGGTATGCTTACAACTTTGTCACAGTGGAATTTGTAGTGTGCTAGTTAACATGTCCCTTTGATAACACAAATACAATTCCAAATACTTTTTTTTCCCCCATTATATGACCTTTTTAAATACAATCCCAAATACTTTTTCTCATTATATGACCTTTTTACTATGTGCTAAGTGTACTCAGCTTGGTCTTTCCACTATCTTTCAAATGGTGTTAGTCCTGTTGTACTTGTAATGTTAATGTACATTTTTACTAAATATTTGCATAATGCTTTTGCTACTGTCAGCACATCTGCTTTTCCTTTAGGAAATATTTCTATCTACTTTGAAAATGCATCTACTATGACCAGACAATAATGTTTTCCTTCACTCTTATTTAGTTAATTGCATAGATGTTTTATACAATTTTTTTTTTATAAGAATTAAACTATAGGAAGTATAGTACTTCTGTATAAGGGCATTCATATCCCTCCTGTTGAGCCATGAGTTCAACCTTGGCTCAATATTGCTGCTCACTTATACCGATTTTTCTTAGTAAGATTGGTTTATTGTCTGGACATACATAGATGTCTTCTTTGTTCAACGTGACTCTGTTTTTTTATCCATTTATCTTTTTCTTTTTGGAGTACTTTGCTGTTGCATGTCTTTTAGTCTATCATGCGCTAGTTTGTAGTTTGAAATTTGTATTTCCTTGTCTGTTGCTTGTTTTGCTGTTTTGTCAGCAAACACATTTCCTAGTGATACTGTGTCTGTTCCTTTGGTGTGTGTCGCACATTTGCATATTGCTATTTTAGCTGGTAGCTGTACTGCTTCTACTAATTCTTTTAATAGTTCTCCATGTGTTACAGGTTTTCCTGTTGACTTTATCATTCCTATATTTTGGCTATCTTTATATATATTGTGACCTTTTGATCTTTCATTACTTTACATGCTTCTATTAGTGCTTCTAGTTCTGCCGCTTGCATTGAGCAATTTGATGGTCATTTGATAGCTTTCAAAATTTTCGTTACTGTAACAATCGCACATTCTGTTCTATTTTTATTTCACAGAATGCTGCTTTAGCTTCTGAATTCCACTCTACAGATGATTTCATTTTTTCATGAATTTACTTAAAGGAGCTACTATTTCAGCATAATTTGGTATTCAACTTCTACAATAATTAGTTAATCCTAGAAATTACATCATTTGCTTCTTTATTTGTGGTTTTTGTACTTGCCGTACTTAGTTTTTCTATTTTCCACAATAGTACGTCCATTTTTGTTTAGAGAACGTCCTAGATTCTTTACTTCTCTTTTCATAATTTGACTTTTATTTTGCTTATTTTGTGTCTTTCACTATGTAAATTAATTAATAACGCTAATGTTATTTTTCCTCCAAATTCAAATGTTATACATATTACTTTATGTATTTTTTAAGTAACATTTTAAACTCACTTAACTGTCTATATGCCATTTAATCTATACTTTTACACTCAGAATTTACATTCTTCCCATTGTTTATATTTTTTATTTGCAATTACTATTCAATAATATTCAAAGCAAACAGTTGTCTATCGCTAGCTGATAGTTTTCCTGATTGCCATACCTCCTTATTTATTTTATGTTATGTCATTATCTTATCTTAGCTCAACACTCAGATGTATGGTGTTGCAAATGTCTAAAACATAATCTAACTTAAGAATGTTGTACTACACTTCAAAGTTAAACCTACTTTAAATTTACATGTAATACATTCACTTTCACACCTCCCCCACTGCGCCACGCACACACACACACACACACACACACACACACACACACGGTGGTGTGTAAGTGCGTGAGTGCACTCTTAAGGGCAAAGGTCAGCAACACTTGAAGAGATTTCTCTTCTTTTTTTTTCTCTCTTCTTTCTTCAGCTAATAACCATGTAACCCACTTTATCATTTTATCATACTATACCTCTCAACTCTTATTATAGTTATTAATCTAGGTTTTTATTTGTTCCATTATTTAATTATACATATATATATTTGTATATATAAAAGCGCTCTTTATATATCCAAACATACATGTATATCTTCAGTCTACCTTTTCTTCATCTCTTATTTCAATACCCCCATTATCTCTATTTCGCATTAGTTTATTTCATTTTGCATTAATTCTTATTATTGATTTTTCCCCATTTCTTCATTTATTTTTACTTTTCTCTCACTTCAGCACTTTGAGATTTTTCTCCTATTTGCTTTTTCTTTTAACCTATTTTTATTTTTATTTGAACCTCCAGGGTTTTTACACAATTTGTACCTGGAAAGATACACACTTAAACACACACTAACAAACAAACAAACAAACAAACAAACACGTTTGCAGCGATCTTACCACCAATGGCATACGCTGACAACATGACTAATTGGTGTCGTCTTTTAACAGTCATGCTGAGTTACTTTGATTGTTAATTTTTTTTTTTTTTCTCAGGACAGTTTCTTGCAAAATGCCCTTCTCTGCTACAACGCCAACATGCAGTCAGGTGTAACCGCTGACGTTGTGGTTGTTGTCTTCTATTTTGATTTAAATAGATTGTAATAGACCATATTAGATCTGCGTTTCTTTGTGTCCCTCTTTCCATTTTGAGAATTTGGAGTAATCCGTCGTCCCCTACAGAGCCGAACTTATAAGGATTACTTTGTCTTTTTTGTAAGATAGTGGTTTAATTTATTATTGTGGTACACGTCGCTTCTACTGGAGATGGTTCCCCAGTGGAGGTGTCTTGCCTAGAGCATCCACAATAACCCACTATTTACTTCTCACAACTTTAATATGGAGTGATAGCCTAATGGCGATTACTCCCACACACTCTCACATTCACACTTTTCAGTATATTGATCTACGGAAATTTCAATGTATCATGACATGAGGACCCCATCGCCCTCCAGGTTATTGTTTTTTACGGACAAAATTCAGTTTTTATTCTGAATAGACCATTTTAGGTCTGCATTGGACGCCGTCGTCCCCAGGATAATGGCTTACGGATATTTCAAATAATTGTGGGCTCCGCCTCCCCCTAGTATATTTGTTTACGGATATTACGGATTCCAGTTTTCGCGGTTCCGTTTACCTGCAGTATATTGGCCTCTTCAGTTTTAGAATTTTATTTTGGGTATTTCAGTTTTCGCGGACACCGACGTCCTGCATTAATTTGGCCTTTTTACCTGTTAGAGCCTAGGATTTACAGGGTTTGTTTATGCGTCGTAACCCTCGTCACACGCTTTCTCTTAGTCGTTTCTTTCTTTGTCAATTTAAAACGTACTCACTGCTCTCTGCCTTCCTTCCTTTTGTCCTCGGATTTTCCGTCAGTCTTTCAATTCCAGCCCGAAATGAAGAAAAAGCAGTTCCTCAATCAGGATTTGGTTGCCATGGTCTTTCTGGTTTCACTCACTCCTGCTGGAATTGTCAGACGTGTTGGAATCCGGCTCGAAGGACCAATAAGATGTCACGTTCAAACACAGGACATCTATTAAACAAGACAAAAGGCAAAGAATCAAACAGAGACAGAATTCAATTTAGACTCAATTGAGGAGAGACATGCGTCAACCTGTAACCTCTTACAGTGTCTTAGCACGCTCTGACGAAGAAGGTTTTCGTCTCCTCTTTTAATTCAGATGTTCCATGTTCACGCACCAACATATGTCACAGCAGGAATGGTAAGTGTGTAAAAGAGTCATTGTTTTCGGTCGCTTTGAAGTCCAAGAAGAGGATTTCTCGGGCTTGGGCTCTTCCTGGATCCAGCTGGGGCAGGTGTTGGAGGACAATGGATAACCCCTCCCGTCTCCTGACCACAGGGACTTCAAGAGGGCAGCGGGTCGTAAATAGCGTTGACTTCAGTTACCAAATAGTTGGAAGAGAGTTTGTGAAATACTTCAAAGAGAGTTCGTTTAACACTTCAAAGAGAGTTCCTCTGGGAGTTGAGCAGATCCTGCCATCTGTCCGTGTTGAAATCACAGTGGCGTTTCACGAGCCTTCTTCCTCTTGTTAGGCCTCAAAAGACAGCATTCATAATACCACGTTTCTTTTGTGATAACTTACAAACAATTATTCTAACAATATTTTAAGTAAGAAAGACTTAATTTAGAGTTATGTGGTTAGGGTTAGGGTCAGGGTTAGAGTTATAATAAGGCCATGCCGAATAAGGCATTAATAAGTACTTAATAATGACTAGTTAAGAGCCAATATGTTACTAATTTGCATGTTAATAAGCAACTAATTAGTGGTGAATATGTTCCCCATACTAAAGTGTTACCATGTTTTTTTTTACTGGTGCATAAAATGAACCGTGCATGAACATCACCTTGTTCAAAGGAGAAAACCAACACAGTGCATAAACTCACAACACATTACACACCTGCAAATCAGTGTGACTTCTGCTGTTGCCGTATCCATAATACGCCGATAGGGAAAAGTTTTTATTTACACGATGAGTCGGGTGTGTCTTGACCTCCGCCGAACCCCAAGGGTTCGATCGAACCCAGGTTAAGAACCACTGCTCTAAATCCATTCATATTGACTTCCAGCCAGTCTTTTATGAACACCTTTTACACAGAAATACTATTTTCATCCATCTGTTTTTTACCACTTGTCCCTCCCGAGGTTTTTCATAAAAAAAAGTAAATTGAATCCAAAATCTATTTACTGGGGGATTTGTATTGCCGTTAATTAACTGAATTGTCTGCCGCAGGGGGGGAGAAAAAGTGAAATGTGAAGTGAACAAGCTGAACGAGGCTCGCCCGTTGCTTGTTAATCATGACACCCGCTTTGTATAACAGAAATAACAACAAAAAGACGAGGACTAATCTACAAAAACAGCACAACTGGCAGTAATGCTGTAGAGCAGTGGGAGTGCACCCTAAAAAAACCCCACTGTAGATATTTGTCTTTTGTTCATAGCAAGTGCAAAAAAAGTCGCCATCAATTGTTAATTATCCTCACAACAGGAAAGTAATTGGCAGATAACAGCAGATATTAAAGGTCACTTGACAATGTCTCCAATGAATGAAGACTATAAGACGTATACAGAGAACTCTTTGAGTGGCCTGGATTTTGTCATATTTGTTTTCAAAGCTTTTCATTTTGTTGTTGAGTGAGGAGAAATAACCATTCACTTCTCCATATGTTATGTATTGCTGCAATGATTCTAATAATTTGTTGTTAATTCTATTTTTCATTTTTGAATTAGTTATCAATTAATTTATATAATTGAAGCATGTTTAAATTACCGGTACTGGGGGCTTGGCTCGTAGAGCGATCGTCCAGAAAGTTGGGGGTTCCTGGTACGAATCCAGCTTCCATACTTCATTGCTGTTCTTGTCCTTGGGCAAGACACTTCGCCTACCTTTCTCCCCATGCCACACTAGCTATGCTAACTATCAGGGCTGTCAAATAATTAAAATATTCAATTGCAGTGTGTTCATAGTTAACTCAAAATTAATCGCAGATAAATATAACTTTTCATCATCATAGATAAGTGTTACCCTACACGGATCATTTTCAAGTTTTTATTACCATGACTAAAATGTGACGATCCATCCATCCATTTTCTACTGCTCGTCCCTTTCTGGGTTGCGGGGGGGATGCAGGAGCTGCATTCGGGCAAAAGGCGGGGTACACCCTGGACAAGTCGCCACCTAATCGCATGGCCAACACAGATGGACAAACAACATTCACACTCACTGTCAGGTTCAAACACTGATGACATCTATTAAACAAGACAAGAAGCAAGGAATTAAACAGAGACAGAATTACATTTGGCTCAATGAGGAGAAACGCGTAGACACTGTAGCGGGGGGTGTATATTGTCGCGTCCCGGAAGAGTCAGTGCTGCAAGGGGTTCTGGGTATTTGTTCTGTTGTGTTTATGTTGTGTTACGGTGCGGATGTTCTCCCGAGATGTGTTTGTCATTCTTGTTTGGTGTGGGTTCACAGTGTGGCGCATATTTGTAACAGTGTTAAAGTTGTTTATACGGCCACCCTCAGTGTGACCTGTATGGCTGTTGACCAAGTATGGTTTGCATTCACTTGTGTGTGAGAAAAGTCGTAGATATTATGTGACTGGGCCGGCACGCAATGGAAGTGCCTTTAAGGTTTACTGGCGCTCTGTACTTCTCCCTACGTCCATGTACACAGCGGCGTTTTAAATAGTCCTGAATTTTATTTTTTGAAACCGATACCGATAATTTCCGATATTACATTTTAAAGCATTTATCGGCCGATTATATCGGCAGTCCGATATTATCGGACATCCCTACTCTCAACCTTTCATCCAATGTGTCACAGTACACTTTCAGTAAGTTTACATCAATTCAAATATGCATCTGTCCTCTCCACTGGCAGGGGCGCCGCTAGGGATTTTGGGCCCCATGAAAATAATCTTTACAGGGCCCCCAACACAGTGTCATTATTTTTTCTGTTTTATAATTTCATCATCATTAGGGGCCTCTCTGGGCCCCCCTCCATCATGGGCCCCTAGAATCCGTCTCCTTTACCTCCCCTTTTCGGCGCCCCTGTCCACTGGTGTTTAGTCACGTTTTTTTCCCTTTTGTTTGTGTCAAGCATTCTTACGTGTAACAAGTCACAGGGAGGAACATGGTTCACTAACAAGATTGTATTTGTCCCCATGTTGTCGAGAGCACCGCCGCACTAGAATCTCAGCGGCGCTCACTTGATGGAGTGCAAACTTGTCCGAAGCCGAAGCAATCTTCTCTTCCCTCTCGAGGACAAACGTCTTCATTGATTTAAACAAGCTACTGTTCGGTGAAAAAATATCCCAATGGCAGCAGTTTTTTTGTTTTAAGTCACATTCTTACCGAGCGTGCTTTTTTATATCCAACATGAAAATGGCTCCCGTGTGTGATTATCCCATGATTTCAAATGTCTCACAGTCGATATTCCCTCTGATTGATGCCTTTAGGCGCTAACGAGCCTGCTGCACCCTGAATGCGAGTACATATTCCAACTGGAGAAGGACGAGCGCCGCTGCCTCCGCTCCATCGCCGAGGAAGGAAACACCAGTGCACCAGGTGTGTTTGCTGTATTTAAAAAGAACTGATTCACATCGATGCATCATCATGATTGTCTGAAGGTGAAGGGTTAAATGCATAGATTATTTTACTGTGTATTATATTACCTTATAGGGCAGGACAGCGGTACTGGGGTTAGTGCATGTGTCCTGGGCATGACGTTAAAGTGCATCCGGCAGTGGAGGCTCCTCTATGGGGTCTTGGGGCACTAGGAGGTTAACCTCTTTACTACTGTTACCCCAGGTGGCCCTTGGCAAAGGCCTAGTACCTGACTGCCCCCAAGCCAGGGATACGGTGAAGACCTCAATGACGGAAGACGGTAGATTTAAGAACTACCACAACGGCTGCGATGGCGGAAGAAGGCTGCAGCAGAAAAGGGTCCCCAGTCGTCTTGGACTCCATGCCACTGGACCCTGACCCGATTCTGTGCACCAGTCTCCCCACGTAAAACAAAGTCACACACAGGCATCCTCCATAAAGGGATACACCCCTACCAGGAGGATCGTCATACTCGTTCGAGTGACCGCCGATGATGATGAGTGCATGTGCCTCACAATACGAAGGTCCTGGGTTCTGGCAGGAATAAATAGCTCTCTAATTAGTGCCCGGGAGCAGGTGAGCATCCCGAACACGAATCAGAGGCAGGTGGAAATAATCAGCACCCATGGCATCAAAGAAACACAAACCCAGGGGTGCTGAAACAGAAGTAAGAGAGTCTTAAACTAAAACAAAACATGATCTGGGCAATGGTGCAGCACGCTGGAAGAGGGATAAGTGCATGTGCCTCACAATACGAAGGTCCTGGGTTCGATCCCCGGGCTCGGGGTCTTTCTGTGTGGAGTTCGCATGTTCTCCTCGTGACTGTGTGGGTTCCCTCCCACCTCCAAAGGGGATAGATTGATTGGCAGCACTAAATTGGCCCTAGTGTGTGAATGTGAGTGTGAATGTTGTCTGTCTATCTGTGTTGGCCCTGCGATGTGGTGGCGACTTGTCCAGGGTGTCGTCGGCGATCATTCGAAACGAGTATGATTGTCCTCCTGTTGGTGGGACTGCATTCAGGAGAACGCCTGTGCGTGGAATCTTTTAAAGTGGGGAGACTGGTGCACAGACAGCCACCACACTGTCCTTGGCAAAGAGAAGGCCAGGGTCCAATGGCATGGAGACCAAGACAATTTGGGGGCCCATCTTTGCTGCAGCCTTCTTCCACCTTTGTGTCCATTGTGGAGCTTCTATGCAACCATCATCCGCCCACACCGCCGTTGAGGTCTTTTTCGACGAGGGAGACGCGCAGACTCCAACGTCACTTCTTCGCTGTGGGGAGCTGTATCCGGTGGCAAGGGAAACCCAGGACGACCGGCACCTCCTCACAGCTGCAGGTGGCTGCCGGAGCTCCGGTCTGTCGGAGGACCGCCTATGGTGCGCCTACCAGCACTTGCTTTTCTCTTAGGGTGTGCTCCCCTAGCCTTTTGTCATCCCAGACTAACCCACAAGGCAGCGGGGCAGGCCTACCGCCTGAATGCAGCTAAGATAGGCGACCCCAAAAGGGACAAGCAGTAGAAAATGGATGCATGGATATTACCTTATCTTAGATTTCCCTAAAACTCACTTTTAAAAAGTGCCATTTGTCTTAAGTATTTGTCATTCCTGCATGCTTTTTGCTGTCATTTTAACGCGTGTGGCGTTCACATTTGACCTCAAGTGAACCGAAGCGCTCCCGAGTTCACTTGCAACTCATTTCTGAAGCTAACGTTAGCCGCCAACAACAGGCAAAACAAAAAAAAAAGTGAGGGACTTGCCATCGTTCACCTGACTACGGAGACCATGAATATAAACGGTAATAAAAGGCATCGCATTTTGCTTCCTAATGTGTTTTTCTCTCACCTTCTTCCTGTTTACATTCCTGTACCTGTCTTATAAGAGAGTGATTTACATTACCTTTTTTTTTTTTTTTTACATTTTAATGAGAACAATGTTTTTTTCCCCCACAGGTTGTGGAGCGTTCTGGGACGCGGTGGTCTGCTGGCCTCCCGCTGCGGTCGGGGAAAGCGTTCACAGAGCTTGTCCGGCCGTTTTCTCCCTCTTCAGAAACAGCACAGGTTGGCTGCTATCGTATGTTAAAACATGCAAAATACCCACCCGCGATTTGCATATTGAAGCAATCACAATTTTCACGCTTTTTTTTTTTTTACTTAAATGTGAATTATATCCCACTCTAAATGGCTTTCATCTCACATTTAAAAGTTACATCTCAAAACAAGAGTGTGATGAAATTAGCCTTTTTTAAATTCCTACTGCAGTTTCAAAGATGTTGTAAATGTATTCATTTATTTATGTGGCTTTTTTTTAATAACATGCGAATGACTCTTGGAGGCGAGGTGCTCAGGGGGGTGTCTCTGTAATTATCCGCTATGGGAGTTTGAGAAGAGTTTTTCAAAGCCGGTGTTATGGTGTAAAATAAAAGTATCAATAACAATATCATAGCATCGACTGAACAATGTGGTATAGTTCCTGCCTTTAATGGACTACTGATGCTCAGCAGCTACAATGCTAATCACAGCATGATACCATCATGCATGCTGTTTTTTCTTTATTAGTTTCAGCTTAGTCGTTATAATGAATCAAATAAAACATGTTTGCATCCAAATGCATGTTTGGTAGAAGAATTTGAGAAGCCTCGACAGTCGGACTAACTACAAGCTTAAATAAATCAATTAAATTAGCGAAAGAATTGGCGACTTCTCCAGGGTGTACACCGCCTTCCGCCCGAATGCAGCTGGGATAGGCTCCAGCACCCCCGCCACCCCGAAAGGGACAAGCGGTAGAAAAGGGATGGATGGATGGATGGAATTGAAACGTTAACATTAGCACCGGTGCCAACACAATGTAAGCGGTGTCCTGGCTGGTCCACTAGTTATTAACTAAAGAAGTTAGTTAACCCTTGTTTAGGGTCGTCATGGTAACGACGAGGATGTTCCTTATTATGATCTAGTGCAGGGGTGTCAAACGTTCAGCCCGCGGGATAAGTTTAAGTATAAAAATGAGCCAACATTTTTGAAAGAAAGAAACTGCTGTTCTAAATGTGTCCACTAGATGTCGCAATAGCAATTCTTTGTATCTTTGTAGATGATGCTACATATGTAAACAAATAAATAAACCACATGATGTTAGTGCACCACTCCAGTAAAATGATCAAACTACATAAATAACATCCTGTAATTTGATTTTAATATGTTTTTATAGTATGGTAGATTGAAAATTAACACCAATGAGTTGACTGATGAACATTATGACATCATATATTCAGAAAGCATAAATAAGGACAAATAAAGGTAGAATACTATTAACCTCAACATGTAAGTGTAACAAACACCCAACAACATTATGATTTGTACATTTTCAGAATGTGCTTGTTCTAATTTTAAACAAAGAAATCAATCTGAAGTTGTCTTTATTTTTAACTTATCGTGCTGTGATTTTACCAGTACTTGGGAGTAGATTTTTCTCCAAATCAATTCATTGTGCATTAGAAACAAACAGAAAGACTAAAAATAAACATCAAGTCATGTCAATGAATGGGTGCATTCATACGTACCGTACATACAGTAAAATGTTAATTCCCACCTGGCAATTGAAACATTCTATTCTATTCACTTAAGGTTTAGTGAGCCGTAACTGCACTGATGGAGGTTGGTCCAGACCCTTTCCGCCGTACCACGTTGCCTGCAGCGTGGATGACGACATACCGGAGGTGAGAGCGATAATCGCTTTGCTTGCTAGAAACTGTTTGCCTTTTTTTTTCTTCTCTCTCAGAGAAAGCACGCGGTCATTAATGATCCACATCCTTTAGCAAAACAGTAAGTAAATCACATGTCATTCATCAGGTAATAGCCAAAATTATCTTGTTTCACAAAGGCGGAATGTGATATAATCGTTTTTTAAAAAAGAAAACTTGGAGGTAATTACAGAGCAAACTACTTCAGGGGAGCATTTTGTGCATATCTAGGTAATAAAACCCCTCCTGAACATCAGGCTGATTGCCAGGTGTGATTTCTTTTTTCTTCTACATGAATTAAGGAGCTTTTTCACTTGAGTCAATTTGTCCCACTGCCTTGACACATGCCATAAACTTTCAATTACCTTTTCAATATGCAAAAGACTTCTATCTGACTGTAATATTTTTTCCGTGTGTGTGCAGACGGAGCAGAGCTACTTTGCCACTGTAAAGCTGATCTACACCGTCGGCTACAGCGTCTCTCTGCTGGTGCTGACCGCCGCTGTGCTCATCCTGCTGCTCTTCAGGTATGACTGTGAGACAACATGTCCAATAGAGCCGAGGTTCCCAACTAGGCTGCGGGGACCCATTATCGGCCCTCAACGACCAGCGGCGAGCCAAATTGTGGACATTTTTCAACTGAAATTCGTCCAATATCTTATATTTAATTAAAGGACAGAGCAGTTTGCAGTCAAGATAATAACACAGTGTGCCAGCAGTTTAATGAAGAACTCAGTTTGATCCACAAACTTAAAATGATTTAAACAAAAAGTGTCTTTCTATTCTGGATCAATCCTGTCAGCTCAGCAGACCTGTCCCCATTAAAGACTCTGGTTGAGTTCACACACTTCCTAACAAGAACACACAAGTCTATCTCTTTTCTGTGCGTTTTTCTGTTGAAAAACTGCTAGCAAGAGTCAGCTAACAATGCAGGTAAAGGGAGTCCTCTATTCCGCCTATAAAGCCCTCTAAAAAAACTTTTGTAAGCCAGCTGTCACGTTTGTAGCAGTGGCAGATGCTGGTCTCTCAAGGAGGGCTACATCATAAAATGTGTTGGTTTATTTATACGTAAATTCTACTCTCCGTTCCTTTTTAAGAAAGTGATATGTGACCCAAGAAGGCGTCTTTTCCAGGGATTTGACAAGTGCCCTCTCAATGATCAGCAGAGCTAGGCTGCTTAAACGGCCTTGGCCCATGGTGTTGCGGGTGTAAGACCTGAGCCACTTTTAATAGGAGAAGCTCCTCTCTACACCTGCAGATGTAGCTCCAATCTTTGCCACTAATGACAATAGTTTGTACACTTGTGTGCATTATAAATGTATGTTTTATCTGCCATTATGTGCAGCTTGCTATGGGACTGGCGCGAGGCTAGTGCGAAGTGTGTCCGCCTGTGAGTGCTTTGAGACGGTGGAGGGTGGAGGGGCTCAGCAGCACCCGCTGCTCGGTAGGGACAGAAACTGCAGAGTGAAAGAAGTCAGTCTCCAAGCACAAAAAAACACCAGAAATAAAAGCTCTATTTGTCGCTAGTGGTTTTTAAGAAAGAAAATGTCGCTAAGACGATCAGGAAAGTCTCCGGTTCAACTCAGAACAACAGAATAAATATTGAAAAAAACAACACAATATCGCTGATTTGCTCATTTCGCTGTCAATCAAAAAGGGAATCAACCTTAGACAGATCATCCAATCATCATGCAGAAAAGGAGCGTCCGGGCCGGCCGAGGCCAGCCCACTGCCCCATAGACCCCCAAAGACGCTGAGCGTCCGATGGGCGGCACAAAGCTTAGCATTTATCCAATGACTCGTCTCGTTTCGCTGCAGTGTATGAACTCCGTGGACGCCCAGTGTCTACACTGTTTAAAGCACCGTGAAGCTGCGGGAATGAGAGAAAGGAAAGCTACATCGTTACCAGTGATAAGAAGCTGATTCTGAATAGAAAAGCGCGTTATAGCGCATATTGATCAATAACATGTACACACATCACTATATATTTAAGCACTTATTTTTTGACATTTTAGGGGAAGCTGAGCTTCCCTTGCCGTCTTAGAGCAATCGCCTCTGGTTTGTAGTGTCTGTCCTGATCCCAAAATGCGAAAGAACAGCAGGCAGCGTGCAGGTAGGATGCATCTTTACTTCTAAAACAAAGCAAAATACAAAAAGGTTGTGCCGCTGCAAACTGCACGCATAGCATAGCGAAACTTAAATCTCTTAGAATAGCATAGCAAACAAACAGGAAACGTCAACAGTCGCCAACTGCGAATGATGAACCTGCGATGAGTAAACAACGAGACCGGTATATAAAGGGGACGTGATTAGTGTTGGCATCAGGTGGAGACACTAATCAACTAACAGAATCCGGGGTGTATTTTAGTGCTCCAAGAAAGTAAACAAAGGCAGGCAAGGAGTTAGACGTGAACACTAAACAAAGGGAACACCACAACAAAACCAAAACAAAACATAACCTGATTTTGACAGGTCATAACACTAGCTACTGAGCTTTTAAATTAATGCTATATTATGTTTGTATAAATCCTGCCTCTCACCTGTATAATATAAGGTTGTAGACATGAGCCGAGAAGTTTGTTAACTTTATAATATAACTTAGGTCCGAAGACATCGCTAGGAAGACGGGTCAAGCTGTTAGTTTCATCCAATTATTTTTTTTTAGCTGAGGAGTGAGGATTATCACCCGCTAAACGGGGAGCACAAGTCCGAAAGATACAACCATCCCATCAGTGAGCATCTTAGTGAGGGCTGCCATTGTAAGTGACTGTTTTGTCGTTTTCGTAGTTTTGTATTTATTGTGTTTCACTGGTACATGATGCCTAGCGTTTCACTAGAGCTGTATCTGCTGACCACTCAGTTTCTAAAACTTGTGGCTCATCCTCAGTATGTTCAGGCTCAAAAATATAAGGTTGTAGATTGTGTCCCAAAATTGTTGATGTTGGTTATCACAAAGTCTACCATGATTAGTAAGTTAAGTTAAAGTTTAAGTACCAATGATTGTCACACACACACTAGATGTGGTGAAATTTGTCCTCTGCATTTGACCCATCCCCTTGTTCACCCCCTGGGAGGTGAGGGGAGCAGTGGGCAGCAGCGGTGGCCACGCCCGGGAATCATTTTTGGTGATTTCACCCCCAATTCCAACCCTTAATGCTGAGTGCCAAGCAGGGAGGTAATGGGTCCCATTTTTAGAGTCTTTGGTATGACTCGGCCGGGATTTGAACTCACAACCAACCGATCTCAGAGCGGACACTCTAACCACTAGGCCACTGAGTAGTAGTTGTTTTGTTGTTGTTTACTGAAACCAATGCACCCAGGAAATAACTTATAGTAATGCTTAAAATGACCAAAATATTGTAAATATTACATGTTATCATGAATGTGTCTGTTACGACTTTACATACATACTTCCAGCATGTATATAACATTTTTTGGAGATTTTAGGGTGGGTTTTTTTGTGGGCGAAATAGGTCAATTGCCATTACCTGCATTGTTAGCCCCCTTTTGCCCACAGTTTTTAACTATTTTAACTGCACAAAAAAAGAGAAAGACACATGTTTTCTTGTCTCACATGGGATTGTGAATGATAGGCAACATTTCAAAAATGTGCATGCAGTTCCCCTTTAACGCGCTTCTTAAAGTCAAGTTTTTATTCTAGTACTAAATTCAGTCTCTTCGCCCATACTAAATGTCACTAAATGTTTAACAGCGGGCCTAGACTGAATTTTAATGCTACATTCGGCCTTCATGGCTGCTTCCAGTGATGCAGTACCAGATGTTTAGAAATTCTGATACATTGGTATCTTAATGTTTTCGTATGACTGATAACATTTTTTGCCAAAGGTTTATCGTAGCAAATGTAAAAGTACAGAGGTACCTCAGAGTCGGGTATAAAGAGCGTATGGCCAACTCGGTTTCAGGCGATCTCTCCAATGACTGGTCAAAAGGCACTCACGTGATTACTTTGAGATAATGCTATGTGTTTGCGGTGCTTCCTCGTTAGTTTTTTGACGTGTATAAATGCCCTGTTGTGCAGCACGGGGTTGCTCCACCCGTGAAAACTGCGGAATGTTTTTACATCGCTTTCCCCACAATCCGGAAATAAGACAAGTATGGGAAGTGAAGGGTAGCAGACAACATTGGAAAACCGCAGATTACAGCGTCTTGTGGGAGGTAAACACACGACACAACGTCTGCGTTTTGTTCAGGAGAGAACACACAGAAGCTAATACAAATAATAACAGAAGGAATTAGTAAATTTAAGAGATGGTTTGACGAAAACAGATTATCTTTGAATCCCAGTAAAACTAAAATTATCCAATTAGGTAGCAGCAGAAGAGAAAGTCACACACAAATACAAATAGACAGACATTAAATGAGTAAAACAAACCACATTGTGTGTAATAATAGATGAGAAGATGAACAATTAATCTCGTAAAAAATATACAACATAAAGTGGCAAGAAATAGGTCAATAATAAATAAGGCAAAATATCTTCTGGGCCAAAAATCACCAAATATTCTCTACTGCTTGCCAGTGTTACCATATCTTAAAAGTTAAAGTACAAATGATTGTCACACACACACACACACTAGGTGTGGCGAAATTATTCTCTGCATTTGACCCATCACCCCTTGGGAGGTGAGGGGAGCAGTGAGCAGCAGCAATGGCCGCGCCCGGGAATCATTTTTGGTCTAAGTTATTATGCAGAAATATGGGAAAATAACTACAAAAGTACACTTATTAATTTAGCATGTTACAAAAAAGAAAGATCAGTTAGAATAATACATAATGAGCTGAGATAGGCTCCAGCACTTCCTGTGACTCCAAAAGGGACAAGCTGTAAAAAAATGGATGGATGAATGGAGATACATACAGTGATTACAAAACATTGGAGGCAGCCACCACAGTTGACATACATCGCACAAAAGTCACAATTTCTCCGTGATTGTTTGTCCATAGCTTATAAAAATGTTGGCAAAATGAAGTGAAGTGAATTATATTTATATAGAGCTTTTCTCTAGTGACTCAAAGCGCTTTCCATAGTGAAACCCAATATCTAAGTTACATTTAAACCAGTGTGGGTGGCACTGGGAGCAGGTGGGTAAAGTGAGGGTAATAAGTTATTTTTTTGGTCCTTCTGTGTATTTTTTTTATGTTTAATGCGTCGTCGAGTGTGTATTAGAGTGTCTGCTGGTCACGAAACACTGCAGGAAAGTAGCAGCAGAGTGCGTCAAATACGGCCGGAAAATTCTACTTTCACAAAATAAATACGTTTTATTGTAAGTTTATGAGCTGGAGTATGTTTAAACTATATTTAGACATATTATTTTTGGTATATTTCGTCAGAAAAACTAACCTCAAAACAACAGCAATTGCATGGATTCGGGAACAGCCGCACACATCCCTGGTAGCAAACATGGCGCCTGTTGTTTAGTTGGCCATACTCTCTGTATACACGACTCTGAGGTACCTCACCCCACCCCTCCTCCTTTGCCGTTTTCACCAGCAAGAGTCTTCTATAAAGTTCAAATTAATGTTAAATGCTCATTTTTATGTATTTTGCATTGTTGTTGTTTTGCATGTTCAATAGGGGAAGAAACCAGACCACTGCACACACATTTCGCCATAGCCAGCGCTTGTTACAACAATACAAAACGTCCTCATTATGCACCAATCACTGTTAAGGCGAGCTATTTAATTAACAAACCTCAAAATTCTCAACTTCAGAGGGTCTTGCAAGATGACCACTATGTTGTGCGGATTTGATGTAGAAAAGAGGACGGGTACTTTTAAAGCCAAACACAACCTTGTCTCTCTTTAAAACACAGCAGCTGCCAAAGGCCCTAAATGGAAACCAAGGCCAATGCAACTACACACTTTTTACGGCCTTCACATTAAAAGCGCTGCACCCTAAATCCTGTCTGACAAAATAAGGGTCTCAGTAAAATAGTTTTTTTTAGCACCGTGGCTCACCTTTCCTTGGTCTCCATGAATATTGCATTCTTGAGTCACTTTGCTGCATCGACTTTCTAGTGGAGGCGTGATGTAAGGTGAGGTTACCTGCGCACATTATAACCCCAAATTGATTCAAAGTGTGCATACGATACTGTTTATTTGCCAGAATATTTTTGTATGCAAGCAGATATGGGGTTTCTCACACTTTTTGTCAGATTTGCACGTAGAGTTTTGTAAATGAGGCGCCAGGGTGTAGCCGGCCTTTCAAATAACGCGGCTTCACCACATCGGCTTTTTTTTTTTTCAATAACATATCCAATCCAATCCAATCCACTTTATTTATATAGCACATTTAAACAACAAAATGTTTCCAAAGTGCTGCACAACAATATTAAACACAATTAAAAACAATATAAAATAAATATGATTAAAAACAATTTTAAAGGGTAAAACCAACCAGTAAATAGAAATCAAAATTTAAAAAACACAGAGGACAACAGAGGACCACACAACTCACGTAGTGTTAAAAGCCAGAGAATAAAAGTGGGTCTTAAGATGAGACTTAAAACACTCCACTGTGGGAGCAGTTCGAACATGGAGGGGCAGAGTGTTCCAGAGCTTAGGGCCGACCACAGAGAAGGCCCTGTCTCCCCTGGTTTTAAGTCTCGTCTTGGGCACCACGAGCTGGAGCTGGCTCTCGGACCTCAGAGCGCGCGCAGGATTGTAAATTTGGATGAGGTCCGAGATATACTGAGGTGCCAGTCCATGTAAAGCTTTAAAAACAAACAGCAAGGTTTTAAAATCAATTCTAAAATGAACATATCACATTGTTTGCTTAAATTAAGCATTTTCAAGCATAAAGTTGGCTTAATAAGCTAAAAATATGAATATTACAATAGAATTGGCCAAACCAATCAGAGCACGCTGTTCAGTATTGTGACCACAGTCAGCATTACCATACAGTGGAACCTAGATTTACAAATTTAATTGGTTCTTGAGCAGGTTTTTTTAAATATTAAAGTTTGTATATCCAAGCAAATTTCTCCATAAGAAACAATGTAAACATGAATAATGGGTTCCAACATCAACTCCAGTTAGTATTTTAGTAAAGGTTTCTACACTTTAAACACACTATAAAGTGCTATACAGTGTTTTATATCAAACAAACACAACAATGGGATGATGGATCCACTTTCTATTTAATAACAAAGTCAAAACAACAACAACTCGCTGAACTTTCTTTATTTGCAGCCGACACACACGCACACAGGGGAGCACAGGGCAGCACGGTGGAACAGGGGTTAGTGCGTGTGCCTCACAATACGAAGGTCCTGGGTTCGATCTTGGGCTCGGGGTCTTTCTGTGTGGACTTTGCATGTTCTCCTTGTGACTGCGTGGGTTCTCTCTGGGTACTCCGGCTTCCTCCCACCTCCAAAGACATGCACACGGGGATAGGTTGATTGGCAACACTAAATTGGCCCTAGTGTGTGAATGTGAGTGTGAATGTTGTCTGTTTATCTGTGTTGGCCCTGTGATGAGGTGGCGACTTGTCCAGGGTGTACACTGCCTTCCGCCCGAAGCAGCTGAGGTAGGCTCCAGCACCCCCCGCGACCCCGAAAGGGACAAGCGGTAGAAAATGGATGGATGGACGCACACACACTGTCACTAGCCCTGTGGTGCACTCATAGTTTGAAATCACAAAACTCATTAACTTTAACAGAAGAAAAGGGAGGGGGGGAGGCAGAGTGAAAAACCGAATGTTTCAAACCACACACCGCTTGTCCATCGCTTTCTTCGGACTCATATCGAGCTAGCAAAACTTGAAAAAGCTGTAAAAAAGCTATAAAGCACACAAAGTAGCATATAGCATAGTAGCTAACAACAGCACGGCTGTTGATTAAGTGAGCACAGAGATCAATCAGCACGCCAACAAAGGCTGTGTTGCCAGGCACACAATGGGTGGATGAAACGACGAGGTTCGTACACCAAAGCATATCATTATCCGGGGTTTAGTTCGTAAATTGAAAAGTTTATGTGATAAGGGGTTCGTAAATCGAGATTCCAAGTGGGTACTGTATGTTGATAGTATTTAATGTCTAGAGGGCTCTCATAATATTGAAAAACATTATTTAAAAAGGTTGTAAACAGTTTTTTATGCTATGAAAATATCCCATTTATAATACATACTTTGCGGAAATGTGTTTATTGCGGTCAACAAAGGGATAACTGTAAAGGATAATAACAAAATAAAGAGTTTTTTTTCCCCCTTTCAGCATTGTCACACTGATGTGTTGTCTTCACCAGGAGGCTACGCTGCGCCAGGAACTTCATCCACATTCAACTCTTCCTCACCTTCATCCTGAAAGCCGCGGCGGTGTTCATCAAAGACGCCACTCTCTTCTCTAATGAGGAGACCAACCACTGCACCCTCTCCAACGTAAGACAAGACGTCTTTCCTCAAGCTTCCGTCCTCAATACTCATCCTTCTCCCTTTTCCCTAAACTCCCGTCCAGTTCGCCTGTAAGGCCGCCGTAGTCTTCTGTCACTATTGCGTCATGGCTAATTTCTTCTGGCTCCTGGTGGAGGCGCTCTACCTCAACTCCCTGCTGCTCTCCTCATTTTACCGCAGCCGCCGGTGTCTGTGGGGCTTCAGCTTGCTGGGATGGGGTACGCATGCATATGTTTTTACTAACTTCTTAGACCTAACTAGTTACTGTTATTTTCATTTTGGATGTGTGTTTTTTGCCATTACACGTGTCGTAATATTAATGAATTGCTCCTCCAGCCGATAACCGCCACATTGTGCCATAGAAATGCTAATAATAATCCTCACTTGATTAGCTTTGTCAAGGGAATACACACATCCAGCATGCAGAATGCCACATATATCGATTATTAATCCAGTTACTCTTCCTGACAGTAATTAATGATAATTGCCTCCATCTGCAATAGCAATGATGAGAAAGACCAGCAATTATACTCAGTCATATCGCACGACTTGCTTGCTCGTGCACAAGCCCGAGTTTTGTGATCACTCCTCCTGTCAGTTATTGAGGCTATCCATCATTTTCCAGAATAGAAATAAACAGAACGACTACACACTAAAAAATATTGGGTTAAAAAATAACCCAACTGCTGGTCCAGAAAAGGACGAACCCTTTATTTTAGTTATTTTAACTCAACATTTTGGGTACATTTTTTTCAGCCCGACTTTTGCGTTGAATTATTTAACCATAAAGTTGAGTTATGATAATGTTGGGTTATTCCCAACCAAACTATTGGGTTGAATTATTTTAACCCCAAAGTTGAGTTATGCTTACTCAATGTTGGTTGATTAATTTATTTAACACAAAAGCTGAGTTATGTTCACTACAATGTTGGGTTATTCCCAATCCAACTATTGGGTTGCGCAATTTAGCGCTCTTTGACCCAATAGTGGGTTAAAATGTATACATTTTACTGCTAGTTTGTCCTACTCCTTCCCATCTACTGGTCAAAATGATTTATATTCCATTAAAATATACTCAAAAGCAAGATATGAGTGACATTTATTTTACAAGAATTGCAGTGTATGGTCATATTTGTTCTATACAGCATGCTCAAATATATGTACATAAGATGTGTGATTGTAAATAATGTTAATGACATATCCATAATATATAATAAAAACAATCACTCCTCCCTCCATTTATTAATGATAACCACCTCTTTGCATGATATAAATAACCATAACCCTCACCCACCTTGTGCAATATACAAAACCCAAAACCAGTGAAATTGGCACCTTGTGTAATTTGTAAATAAAAACAGAATACAATGATTTGCAAATCCTTTTCAACTTATATTCAGTTGAATAGACTGCAAAGACAAGATATTTAATGTTCGAACTGAGAAACTTCTTTTTTTTTTGCAAATAAACATTAACTTAGAATTTAATGGCAGCAGCACATTGCAAAAAAGTTGGCACATGGGGCATTTTTACCACTGTGTTACATGGCCTTTCCTTTTAACAACACTCAGTAAACCAATTTTTGAAGCTTTTCAGGTGGAATTCTTTCCCATTCTTGCTTGATGTACAGCTTAAGTTGTTCAACAGTCCAGGGTCTTTGTTGTGGTATTTTTACGCTTCATAATGCGCCACACATTTTCAATGGGAGACAGGTCTGGACTACAGGCAGGCCAGTCTAGTACCCGCACTCTTTTACTATGAAGCCACGCTGTTGTAACACGTGGCTTGGCATTGTCTTGCTGAAATAAGCAGGGGCGTCCATGGTAACGTTGTTTGGATGGCAACATATGTTGCTCCAAAACCTGTATGTACCTTTCAGCATTAATGGTGCCTTCACAGATGTGTAAGTTACCCATGTCTTGGGCACTAATATACCCCCATACCATCACAGATGATGGCTTTTCAACTTTGCGCCTATAACAATCTGGATGGTTCTTTTCCTCTTTGTTCCAGAGGACACAACGTCCACAGTTTGCTAAAACAATTTGAAATGTGGACTCGTCAGACCACAGAACACTTTTCATCAGTCCATCTTAGACGAGCTCGGGCCCAGCGAAACCGGCTGCATTTCTGGGTGTTGTTGATAAATGGCTTTCGCTTTGCATAGTATAGTTTACAGATGTGGCGACGAACTGTAGTTACTGACAGTGGTTTTCTGAAGTGTTACTGAGCCCGTGTGGTGATATCCTTTACACACTGATGTCGGTTTTTGATGCAGTACCGCCTGAGGGATCGAAGGTCACGGGCTTGCTGCTTACGTGCAGTGATTTCTCCAGATTCTCTGAACCTTTTGATGATATTACGGACCGTAGATGGTGAAATCCCTAAATTCCTTGCAATAGCTGGTTGAGAAATGTTGTTCTTAAACTGTTCAACAATTTGCTCACGCATTTGTTCACAAAGTGGTGACCCTCGCCCCATCCTTGTTTATGAATGACTGAGCATTTCATGGAAGCTGCTTTTATACCCAGTCATGGCACCCACCTGTTCCCAATTAGCCTGTTCACCTGTGGGATGTTCCAAATAAGTGTTTGATGAGCATTCCTCAAATTTCTCAGTCTTTTTTGCCACTTGTGCCAGCTTTTTTGAAATATGTTGCAGGCATCAAATTCCAAATGAGCTAATATTTGCAAAAAATAACAAAGTTTTCCAGTTTTAACATTAAGTATCTTGTCTTTGCAGTCTATTCAATTGAATAAAAGTTGAAAAGGATTTGCAAATCATTGTATTCTGTTTTTATTTATACATTTACACAACGTGCCAGCCTCACTGGTTTTTGTAAATAAATTGAAAGATTACTACTATATGTGCACGCAGCGTATGCGTCACATGATTATTGCGATCGTTCCTTCTGCCAGTTATTACTGATAACTGAAAATTTGCACGGTATTTGAAAACCTCAAAATAATCCACCAAACTAGAAAATGTACCATAATACAGTGTTGTACAATTAAGTGTAAACAAATGGATCCATTTCCCCCAGGCTTGGCAGAGGTGTTCCGATTACTGTGTTGTTGAGGTGAGCATGGATGCTCATGTTGCTGGAAAATGGCCACTAAAATTCTTATGCGATGCGATGTTGCCATTTCCTTTTTTTTAAAAATCAGGAAACCATGAACATGATAACTTCAGTAGAAATGTATTCCTCCAACGTAGCGAGACGCAGGAGACATTGTATGTGAGACGAACCGCTCGTGTCCAGTTTCAGAAATAATGTTTGCTGGGCGACAAAAACCCACGAGAGTTGAGATTCGGCTCACATGCCTGACTGAGATGTGGTGAGGTGATTATGACATACGAAGATCAGCGCAGGGATTTGAAAAATAAATGTGGTCACGATTTTAAATTAGGATTAGGCTGAGATAAGATGAAGGCTCTCGCTCTCTTTCCGAATTCTAAAAGGGTATTGAAGGCGTTAAAAAATTCATAATGATGTTAAAATGAGCTGTGTGGACAAAAGCAGCCGCCGACTGTGCCGCTCTACTCTCTCACACCAAGAGGAGATATTTTAAATTGGTCATTGATTTTGGTTTTAGCACAGAATAGATCAATGGGACTATTAGAACAACTAACATTAAGTTGGTTGCTAACTGTCTCTATTGATTTGTGTCTGGCCAAATGCCTTTCTTAAATTCATTTTCTTTGTTCCCTAGGGGTTCCTGTGCTCTTCATTGTGCTATGGATTGGCTCCAGAGTGTATTTTGAAGACACAGAGTCTGTATCTTTCTTCTTCTTTCACGTATTTATGTCAGGCATGTCCCTGCAATTAGATTATTTGCACATATATAGATTTTTAATTAACCTTTCAAATACAGTAGAACAGGGCTATTTAACTAGCGGTCCGGGGGCCTAATCTGGCTCGGGAGTTACACCATACCGGCCCCCAAGTTCAGTTCAAAACTTCCATCCATCCATCCATTTTCTACCGCTTGTCTCTTACGGGGTGCTGGAGCCTATACCAGCTTCACACGCGCGGAAGGCGGGGTCGGTTCAAAACTTGTGAAACAAAATTTTTTTACAGCAAATTCCTATAAATAAATATATATATATATATATATATATATATATATATATATATATATATATATACATACACACACACACACACACACACACACACACACAGATATACATATAAATACACATATGTATGTGTATGTATATATATAAATATATATATATATACATATACATGTACACATACTGTCAAAATAAGTAGAAACCCCCTCCCAGCCCTACCGTCCTTAACAAAACTAGTCCCACCACTTCTAACAGCAAGGCATGGCAACCGAAGGGCCCAGTTATATAATCAGTTATATAGTTCAGAGTGTAATCAATGATAGTAATCACAACAAGTAATCCTGTATGGTAATCATAGTAATCAAGTGTATTAAAACAGGTTAATCAAATGGGGAAAATGTGTATTATCCTAGTAGGAGAAAATAAAAATACTTAGGACTAAAAGAGGGGGGAAAAAAGGCTAAGATGATCGCTAAGGAGACACTGAGAGTAACAAGCGGTCGAAAATGGATTAGAAAGGACAGATTATAAAAAAAAAAAATAATACAATTTTTTTAAATGTATTTTTTATTATTATTTTACTTAGGACTTCCCGCGGGCCGGTTTTTGGACATTGGCGGGTCGTATCGGGCCCGGGGGCCGTAGTTTGTTGACACCTGCTATAAACAATAGAGTGCTCCTGTTATATAGAGATACACTGTGAACATATTGCCGGATCCTTGCATTGACATTTTAATATTAATGGGTCCAAACTTGTGATTTACATAACTGAGGAGTTCCTCAAGGAACCCCTTTAAGTCCTCTCTTTTTTTCTAAGTTACACATTTTTTCATAATGTGACTTATTTAATTACGCTGTAGTCTTTTGTTCAACTTGTTTCGTTTCAAGTGTTTCTATTTTAGGTCCTCTCTTTTTCATCATTTGGTCTATTCAACTGGTGGCCCACAAATTCAGTTTAAAAAACTTGGGAGAGACTCGTGTTTTTGCAGCAGATTCTTAAAAAGACTAGGGTGCTGTCATAGAGATAACCTCCGACTAAGTTTATACAGAAGGTCTTTAAAAACAGCAGCGCGCTCCTGTAACTCTTGACAAAATAAATAGACCAAAATTAAATATCTACTGTGAAGGATGCTGATTCTCTGGAATATACAAAAAGGACCCCAGTCCTTAACTTTTCGCAGTGGCGGGCCGTGTGTTTCTCACCTAGGCCTTCAGTGATGTCCTACTTAGTCCGACTTCACCTCTCAAAATACCGTAATTTATGTCACCACATGGACACGGCTGCTATACAGACATTGATCCCCTCAACAGTGTACAAAACGGTCTAATTTTCGGTACATTTAACATTCAATAAACCCGCTTCAGCAATTTATACATATTTTTTGTGGTACTGTCGAAATTAAAAGAATTGTATAAATCAAATAAAACATGAAAAAATTAAGAAATAAAATATTTCAACTCACAACTTGTAGCACCCATTTGACGCCGAATAAGCCAGTGGTACTGCTCGTAGTCGGTAGTTGGTCGTAGTCTGTTGATTCGTGTGAAAGTGGCGGGCCAACCATTTCACCGCCGGGATATCTTCCGACGTCAGCCGACCTCGTCTCACAAGATGTAGTTTCTTTTAAGTATCCTTCTTGAAAATGGCCTTGCAAATATATATCTGCCACCTAATCAACATGTTGCTCTCCTTCTTTGTGAGTACCGGTGAGTTTTCTGTGGCTTTCTATGGCTCGTATGGCTCCGGTGCCACTTCCTGTTTTCGCAACTTGTGATTGGATACTCACTTGGGACTCCCAAGTGAGTATATCTATCATATCTATTTGTTCACCAACTTTGGACGTTTTTGGTGTCATAGATTAGATATATATAATAATAGCTCCAATATAGAGCAACTTGTTTTTCAACTCTTACTGGTACTTTAATGAAAAAAAATGCTGTTTTAAATGTGGCCACTGGATGTCGCAATAGCAATTCTGTTAGGCAAGCAACTTGTACACAGCAAACCGTGGCTGCGGCTCCTACCCCTTGACCCAAATGAAACATAAAACCGGCCTTTTAAAGTTTTCTGCTTCGAACACATCATTTGGCACCCTCATTTTCCCAAAATGTCTCTCAAAAAGAATGTGAACTCTTAAGAGTTTAACTCAACACTCTTGAATAGTTTCTACTTCCGTTTGTATGGTTTGTTGAGTTAGCACAAGATTAATATGAGGACATGACAAATCAGGTATTTGATACCTAGAAGTGTTTTTATGTATTATTTATTTATTATTTCTGATTTTTTGTTATTTATTATGTATTTATTATGTATTTGTTATTTATTTGTTATTATTTATTATTTATTTTTCATTTATTATTTATTATTTATTAATTTATTATTTATTTAGTTCAATCCAAGATAGACTTAGTGACTTACAGTTTGAATGGCTTTTGGCTCTGAGACAAAGTCTAAGTTGTATTTTTGAAACTGCACCAATTATTTTCCTCAGAATTTCCAACTAACTTGAAATGTTTTGTCAAGAGGATTATTTGTGATGTATACACTTTCAGAATGTGCTTGCACTATTTTTGGCCAAAGTAAAACAAAGAAAACAATCTGAAGTTGTCTTTATTTTGAAGTAATTATGCCTTGATGTTACCAGCTTTTCCTCCATTTGGCCCCTGAGCTAAAATGGGTTTGACGCCCATGATCTGAGGGTTCCATCTTCAAATAACCCCCTCTCCATCTTGACAGATGCTGGGACATCAATGAGGACTCGCTCTATTGGTGGATCATCAAGGGCCCGATCATTGTTTCCATTGTGGTAAATATTCCTCATTGTGTTACACCTGCGTATGACACTACTGGGCGTTGTCATGCAGATGATTTGTTTATCTTTTTTCTATTCTCCCGATGAGTCATTTCCGTGCATAAAAGTCAGTTACACACTCTGCTGCACATATTGTTGCTGGCAACTGCCACACATCCTCCTCCTTTTTATTTATGCATAGGTCAATTTCATGCTGTTTGTCAACATCGTCAGGATTCTGATACAGAAGCTGAGCCCTCGTCTGATCCAGTTCAACAACTCCTCACAATACAGGTGATTGCTTCCCTGTTGTTTTTTGTTTTTTTGAATGGTTAATGAATTTGATGGCTAATTGCTACTGTTGTGGCCTTCCCCTTGCGCTATACTGGCCCCCAGACACATTTTTTTCTCTAAATGTGGGCCCCCTGAGTCAAAATAACTGCCCAGGCCTGGGTTTGGGGGATGCGGGTAGGGGTGAAAAGGGCAGGGGGGCTTAATCACTTTCTGGATGAATTGTGGTTCCATTTAAATACTCCAAGAAGGGCTGCCAAGTTCTGTCAAAAATCCAACCGGAGCCGGTGGCAAAAATGTAATCTTTTCAAATTTTATATCGTCAAGATGTCCCTAAGGCAGTTACTGTACTTAAATAAAATAAGATGCCAGCAAGGTTGTAAAAGCCAACACACAACGTTTCGCAAATGGGAGATCAGGCATTGTGGGCGGAGGGGAACCAAAGAGAGCAAAGCAGGGATCAGAGCTTAGATCTATATAGAGCACTGTAGTAAGTGTACCATAGATCTGACCTCAGAAACTATTACGTGCTGGACACGACCAACACGTACACTATATTGCCAGAAGTATTTGGCCACCCATCCAAATGATGAGAATCAGGTGTCGTAATCACTTGGCCCTTTGTATAAAATCAAGCACTTAGGCATGGAGACTGTTTCTACAAACATTTGTGAAAGAATGGGCCGCTCTCAGTGATTTCCAGCATGGAACTGTCATAGGATGCCACTGTGCAACAAATCCAGTCGTGAAATTTCCACGCTCCTAAATATTCCAAAGGCAACTTTATTATAAGAAAAGTGAAGAGTTTGGGAACAACAGCAACTCAGCCACCAAGTGGTAGGCCACGTGAACTGACAGAGAGGGATCAGCGGATGCTGAAGCGCATAGTGCAAAGACTTTCTGCACAGTCAGTTGCTACAGAGCTCCAAACTTCATGTGACCTTCCAATTAGCCCACGTACAGTACGCAGAGAGCTCCATGGAATGGGTTTCCATGGCCGAGCAGCTGCATCTAAGCCATACATCACCAAAGCGTTGGATGCAGTGGTGTAAAGCATGTTGCCACTGGACTCTAGAGCAGTGGAGACGCCTTCTCTGGACTAATGAATCACGCTTTTCCATCTGGCAATCTGATGGACCAGTCTGGGTTTGGAGGTTGCCAGGAGAACGCTACATTTCGGACTGCATTTTGCCGAGCGTGAAATTTGGTGGAGGAGGAATTATGGTGTGGGGTTGTTTTTTCAGGAGTTGGGCTTGGCCCCTTAGTTCCAGTAAAAGGAACTTTGAGTGCTTCAGGATACCAAAACATTTTGGACAATTCCATGGGATGGCACTTCAAGGTCATATGTGAGTAGAGGCAGGTGGCCAAATACTTTTGGCAATATAGTGTATGAGTGTGGTTCGCAGGCGACTGCTTGCACCTGTTTTGTCGTTGACAGCGGGGAAAATTTTCTCCAGTTGAGCGTTCGTACAATGCACTCTGACAAGATCCTTGCTTTGCAATAAATTGTGTCCTGCGGAAATGGAGGATGAACACACTGGCTTTAAAATCTGATCCCATTGGTCGTCTGATATTGCTACTTCTATCTCCTCTTCCCATTTCTCTTTCAAATGGGTAAGCCGGTTGCCGTTAAGGGAGCCAATTATATTGTAGAATGGAGAAATGTGGCGTTTCTGAGCATGATCCGGGGAAGACAAGGGGTAGATTGAAGACCCGGACGAGTGATTGGGGTGGTGGGGCTAAGTTGTTTGCAAAAATTCCTGACATGAAGGAAACAATAAAAAGTGAGGGAGAGGGAAATCAGCTCTGCTGGACAGCTCCGCAAAATTTGTAAAAAGGTTGTCCTCATATAGAGGTCTTTAATATATAGCAGACCCTTGTGGGAATACCGTATTTTCCAGACCATAGGGCGCACCGGATTATGAGGCACACTGCCGATGAGCTGGTCTATTCAGATCTATTTTCATACAAAAGGCGCACCGGATTATAGGGCGCATTAAAGGGGTCATATTATTATGATTTTTTTCTACATTTAAAACACTTCCTTGTGGTCTACATAACATGTAATGGTGGTTCTTTGGTCAAAATGTTGCATCGATTATGTTTTACAGAGCTACTTCAAGCCGCTTTCTGACAGTCGCTTCAGGATGCGCCGTTTTGTGGCCTGTCTTATTTACGTGGCTCACCTTTGGCAGCGCCTTTTCCCCGTCATCTTTGTTGTAGTGGTGTAGCGTGCAAGGACGGGAGTGGAAGAAGTGTCAAAAGATGGAGCTAACTGTTTTAATGACATTCAGACTTTACTTAAATCAACAACGGAGCAGCATCTCCTCATCCATGGCTCACTAGTGCAACAACAACGCCGGAAATGTGTCCCGTGAAAAAACATCCGACCGGAACTCTCTAATAACTAAAGTTCCTTGGGTGAATTATGTACACTCACTATACCGGTATGTTTTAGCGCTTTCGTGGCAAGTTTACTGACAGATATAAGCAAGAAGTTTACACTACTTTATATCAGAAATGGCAACAACGGAGGATGAATGTCCCATAACAAGAAGATAGAGAAAAAAAAGAAGCTTATCGACTATGGTGTCATCACAGTATTTTGTAGTGTATTTAAATTCTGGG
The DNA here is from genome assembly GCF_033978685.3 of Nerophis lumbriciformis. Lineage (NCBI taxonomy): Eukaryota > Metazoa > Chordata > Actinopteri > Syngnathiformes > Syngnathidae > Nerophis > Nerophis lumbriciformis. Next base: position 30,315,494 of record NC_084565.2, on the reverse strand, counting down.
AAACAAAATTCTTTGATTTATATATAAATGACATATGTAATTGCCACGAATTAGCTAAAGCTAATACTGTTTGCAGATGTCACTACTGCATTTTTCTTAGAGGAAAACACACAGGAAGTAATGAAAACTATTATAGTAGAAATAAACAAACTAAAAAGATGTTTTGATAAAAACAGATTATCCTTGAATTTAAGCAAAACCAAATGTGTGTTATTCGAAAACTTAAAAATAGGTACTCAAATACAAATGGTGTAGATATTAAAGTAGAACAAAAAAACGGACGAGTGAACATCCCAGGACACAAACTAAGGACTTTATAAACAAGTTGTGACAACGTTCACGACACATCGCCTGCTGCAAAACAAATAGTTTTCTCCTTCGCTGTATACTTTTAGTGTGGGGACACGTGCGTCTGTCTCCAATATTGTCCACACCTGTCTCCATCTAAACACAGCAGCGCGCTGTTAAACGCACGGCGGGAAGCGAGGGAAATTGATGTTTGACGCTTGGCTCTGTTTACTCCGAGGGTAACCCCCCCCCTAGAGGGGGTAACCCCCCCGGGGGGGGGGTTACCCACATATGCGGTCCTCTCCAAGGTTTCTCATAGTCATTCACATTGACGTCCCACTGGGGTGAGTTTTTCCTTGCCCTTATGTGGGCTTTGTACCGAGGATGTCGTTGTGGCTTGTGCAGCCCTTTGAGACACTTGTGATTTAGGGCTATATAAATAAACATTGATTGATTGATTGAAATCTCCCGAGCAAAGTCCGTGTAGTTAGTCCGCCATGATTATCAAGCCAAACGACGCTAGTGCGCATGCGCCTGACTTTGTGTTGCCGAAAATGCATTAATAAATTACGTTTTTTTTTGGTAATTAAAAAATTAGAATTTTTCGTGAATTTTATTGCGAATTATCATTATACCGTTTACTGTTACATCCCTCGTCCGTTAACAAGTAAAAATTCAAGGGCGGTCACAGCATGTTCGTGCCGCAGATGTTGGTACCTTTTTTTCGAGCCCTGAATTAGGATGGGTGCATCTCAGAACTTGACTTTTGGGATTTGTCAAATCTCCCTTTCTCTTATACTGTTCTGTTATTATTTACTCTCCTATAAAAAGATGCAAATTGGAGTAAAGAATGTTGTCACTCTGGGCAACGTTTAATTTATCCAGGCACCGGTCCGTCTCGCTCATTCCCGTTTCCCTGGCGAGGCTTAGCGACATTCCTAATTGAAATGAGCTGGCTGATTAAAAAAATAAACATGTAAAAATATCATGCGGCACTGCTGCAGTAGCAGAATGGACTATACCCCAAAATATTTTGCCCTTGCTCCTTCTAATAATAAACAGTGTAGTCTGCAGCAGCACATTATCAGTACATGTGTTCCTATGAGACCCGTGTTTAATACCTCCCTCAACATCATGTTTGTTTGTGCTCCTTGTAGACGCCTGACCAAGTCCACCCTGCTGCTCATTCCTTTGTTTGGCACTCACTACATGTTCTTCAATTTCCTGCCCGACTACTTCAACGTGAACCTGCGCCTCTGCATTGAGCTCTGCATAGGATCCTTCCAGGTACAATCATATTCCCCGATAAAAATAACAACAACAAGTTGGATTTATGATGAAAAAAATCCTGCTCTTGGCATACATTGCGTTATATTTTTACAGATTAATGTTATTGTTATGTTTAATAAGCTTAAATTGATATAGGAGGTTGTCGTTTTGACTACAACAATACGTCTTTGTGTATAGGCATGGGTTAGTACATTTGAGCCGATACGGTATTAATTCCTAGTACCTGTAAATCGCATTCAGCGGTACCAATGTTTGGTAAAAGCAAATCTTTTTTTGTAACATTCAAAATGAGCTTATTATAATAACTCTGCTATCCAGTTGTTATAACTTGCTTTCTTAGTACATTTTTGAGTCTCATTTGCAAGTATTATATAATAGATTTTGCATGCAGTTACATTTCCAAGACATTAGATGGCAGTAAGGGCAGCACGGTGGAAGAGGGGTTAGTGCATCTGCCTCACAATACGAAGGTAGTCCTGGGTTCAATCCCGGGCTCGGGATCTTTCTGTGTGGAGTTTGCATGTTCTCCCCGTGACTGCGTGGGTTCCCTCCGGGTACTCCGGCTTCCTCCCACCTCCAAAGACATGCACCTGGGGATAGGTTGATTGGCAACACTAAATTGGCCCTAGTGTGTGATTGTGAGTGTGAATGTTGTCTGTCTATCTGTGTTGGCCCTGCGATGAGGTGGCGACTTGTCCAGGGTGTACCCCGCCTTCCGCCCGATTGTAGCTGAGATAGGCTCCAGCGCCCCCCACGACTCCAAAGGGAATAAGCGGTAGAAAATGGATGGATGGATAGATGGCAGTAGTCTATAGACTACAGTGTGTAGAAGTAGTCTTTGCCATTAGGCTGAATGTCTGTTTAGTCTTGTTGCGCCATACAAAGGTGTTTATACTGCAGGTATATTGTACTTATTACACACCAGCTGTTTGATTGTAACATGCATCTAAGTTGTAGTTTTCATTAGTGAATTTCAAGGTATTAAAATCACCATGTAAAATCACTAATGCCAATCAGTTGCATGTATATGGAAAAGCAACAGTAAATTAGCACCGAGCTACCGCATTTTAGAAAAGTGGAGCCTTACTTTACGTCCGAGTGTTTTCTTTCAGGCATACTTGCTTAGTTGGTATTGAAAAGTGCAACATTACCTGAGTGCTGCTTGAGTGATTATTTTCTCGTCAAGCGTTTAGTCATCACGAGCAAGAAAATTATCACAATAAGGCACAGTTTTGATTTTACGTGAATCGATACCTACGGAATTCGGTCGGTCCCTACTCAAGTACCAAATTCGGTACCCATCACTATTCTTTCGTTGGCTAACAACCTAAAATAAATAAATAAATCTAGGTTAATACTGTCATGCTTTTATTTTTAAACTTACTTTGCACTGAGCAGGAAGTCCCTGTGTCCACATTTTAGCGCTGTGTAACTAGACAACAGTTGTGTTTTTATAGCTTCACGCTACTTTGCGACAATACTACAACACATGTTGATATAAACAGACCTCCTTGGGTGTCTACTGTAATTTGATATCAACAGAAGCGGCCCACCGTGTATGTCGACGTCAACTTGAGCACATTTAACCATACAGTACTTTCAGTAAATACAAATGTTAATAAACCTCAAAGTTGAATATTGAAGAAAGTCAAAATCAGGTTTTGCCTTTTTTCAGAACTATCGAATGTGCTTATAATAGTGTTTTATTGAAGTAGATCACATATAATTAGTCAAATACTAGTTATAGTTCAGCAGCAGTTTGATCAGAATCTCAAAATATGTCTATATGATTCAGGGCACTGGAGAATTGTCTTAATGAAAATCTGATGTTGGATTAATAAAAAAAATAATAATTTAATCACACATTCAGAGGTGTCAGCTTGTGTTAAGTAATGTTTGATTCAAAGTTCTCTTAAATGATTGCTCTATAATAAGTGTGTGTGTTAAAGAACACAATATAACCGTCTCCAACGAATGAATTATTTCCTGTGCCCTAATTATGCAAGGAAGTCTATGATTGAATATAATCATATATCATCAGCCCAGACAGGTCTTCCTTACTTGGAAATGATCAAATAATTGCATGTGTTTGAATCCGATGGAGTTGATTGTAATGATGTGTCACAAAAAAAAAAGTCAAACCTTCACTTCACCTAACTATTAAACTGTTAGTTGATTTTACACAATGAAACTGCATAGTGAAAAGAAAATATTACAAAATAGTTCAAAAGGAAGAATATGTCGGAACTGCCAGGTATAGTAATGCTAAGAGATTTGGACACGTGTGTGTAAGCAAACTCTTCTACTCCCTAACTGCTGCATGTAAAAGGGTGAAAATGTATTAAAACGTGCACCCCAACTGTGTTGCCGGTGCTGTTATTTTTCCGACACAAACACCACACAGTGGCGTTGTTATTAAACCCCTTAAGTTTAACTGGCTTGAAATTTCTCACGTCTCACTGCGCTCTACAAAGGATAGGATAGGATAGGTCTTTCTTGTCATTGCACAAGTACAACGAAACTTTGTTTTCAGCACAAACCCGTTCAAGATTAGACAAACAAACAGTGTACAGGGTTACAGAACAGGAACACTGATGGGCCGCCACAATGCGCCCCGTAAAAGATGGGAAAAAGGTCAACCCTGGGGAGGACGAGTAAAAAAATACAATCTAGACTGGGCTCCTCAGGGGGCCCAGTCTGGAGTGGGAAAAAAAACCTTCATAGCAAAGCACATATACATATTGCAACATACATCTCAAGACTTGCAACAGAGGGGAGGGAGTGGGAGCTACGGTGGCAGGCTGCAGCTCTTCAGGCGCTGCCCAGCTGTCCATCACCCCTAAGGAATTTGTGTCAAGGGCATTGGATGGGGGGTGAGGTATGTGTGTGTGTGGGGTATATTTTTTGTGGATGCATGTGTGTGTGTAAGCCTGCCACTTGTTTTAATACACCCCGCTTTTGGTATTATTCAGTTTAACTAAAATGTTCCATCGGTTTTCATAAACCATTAAAACCAAATCTATTTTGTCTTCCAACATAACATTCCGTAGAATTGAGCGCCCAAAAAAATCCCACAGGTTGGCGAGTCTGGGCTTTTTGTTGTTGTTGAGTAAATCTGCAACAAAAAAAAGCCACCCAGGGACCAATGAAAGTTGCGAGTGCCAGCATTTAAGCGGGGTAAAAAGAATCAGGCAGTTTTGTCCTGATTTTCCCCCTTCCGACAAAAGACAGCCTGATTATTTTATGTCTTATAAGATTGTTTTTTTGTCTAAGGTGTGTTAGTGAATTCGTCCCATAACTGAACTTGTGTTCAATATTTACCAGCAAAACTCCTCATGTCAGTGGGGAACGCTGACACCTCTGATGTCGTTGCTGATTGAATTGTGATGTGGTAAAGAATGTAGCCAGTGAAACATTTGTGAAAAATGAAGACTAGAAGAGATGCTGCATTTGCATTAACTTTGTGAGGAAAATTAATGTATAAAAAAATGTATTTGATTAACATGACTCACTTTCAAATGTTGTCTTTCAGGGTCTGCTTGTGGCAATCCTCTACTGCTTTCTTAACCAAGAGGTGAGTCAGTGCCCGCCGCATGGATACACCACATTCCTTGACAATGGTGGGGGGGGGGGGGGACTATTGCAGGTCAACAAGTTAAACATAATTTGCAGTTCCTCTTGCCCTCATTACATAAGCTATAAAAGAAAACCCCAGGGTGCGCTTATGTAACGACATGATTAACGTGAGGTCAACCCTGTTCGCCCCTTCCTTGACAGACAACACCAGCGACAAAACACCAGAAGTAGTAATAAAGATGATGGAGGCCAACACATTCTTCTACGTCCACATTCCCACGTTGAAGTATTACTAATTTAAGTTAAGTTAAAGTTAAAGTACCAATGATTGTCACACACACACTAGGTGTGGTGAAATTTGTCCTCTGCATTTGACCCATCCCCTTGTTCACCCCCTGGGAGGTGAGGGGAGCAGTGAGCAGCAGCGGTGGCCGCGCCTGGGAATCATTTTTGGTGATTTAACTACCAATTCCAACCCTTGATGCTGAGTGCCAAGCAGGGTCCCATTTTTATAGTCTTTGGTATGACTCGGCCGGGGTTTTAACTCACGACCTACTGATCTCAGGGCGGACACTATAACCACTAGGCCACTGAGTAGGTAGTCTAATGCCTAATACAAGTGACAAAGCAAGAACATGTAATCATTTGAACTTGAACGAAAACTTTCCATTTGAATGAACTAAAAGGCAATTGAAAATAACAAAAAAATGCTTCTAAAATTGTCCAAAAAGAGGGATTTTGGACATCACGCCAGATCTCTGCTGTTGAAATCTCGCAAGACTTCAGTGCAGTGTGCATTTGACGCCACCACAGAGCTGGAGACTGAACTTATTGTGACAAATTGAACTGAAACTATCATGGAATTGGCTCGGGGGGCCGATATTTGTCCTTTTTTTTACTGAACGGCTGCTGATCTTTACCACAGCTGTCTCTCAGACTCCCATATACATGGCTAAAGATTGCACTCAAGTGAAAGATTCCGTCAAAATGGATGCACGCTCAGGGAGGCCCAATTACATTTCCATATTCCTTGTTACACACATGCAGGATTTGTATGAGTTTCAGGAGGCTGCGTGTCTTGCCAGAACACAGGCTCAAATTTGAGAACAAGCTACAACACGCTTCTAAAGTACAAATCACCAACAGCAAAATAAACCAAGTTTCTTCCAAGTATCAATATCACCGGAGGACTAGAGGAAAAGGAATGTCCAAGCATGCTACACACACACACACTAGGTTTGTACGGTATACCAGTATTAGTATAGTACTAGCGCACCGGAGTCATGACATTGGATGTGTTACAAGTGGTCAGAAGTTGACAAAGTCAAGACAAAGATTCACTATTTTCAATCTTTAACCAGACTATAAAAATGGGACCCATTACCTCCCTGCTTGGCACTCAGCATCAAGGGTTGGAATTGGGGGTTAAATCACCAAAAATGATTCACGGGCGCGGCCACCGCTGCTGCTCACTGCTCCCCCTCACCTCATCAAGGGTGATGGGTCAAATGCAGAGAACAATATCACCACACCTAGTGTGTGTGTGACAATCGTTGATACTTTAATAATAATAATAATAACAATTAGGACAATCAGCTTAACTTTGATTACACTACACAACAGTGAATGAAAGTCATACTTAGTCAACAGCCATACATGCCACACTAAGGGTGGCCGTATGAACAACGCTAACACTGTCATAAACATGTGCCATATAGTGAAACCACACTAAACAACAATGATAAACACACTTTGGGGGAATATTTGCACTGCAACAAAACATAAACACCACAGAACAAATTCCCAGAATTCCCTGCAGCACCAACTCTTCTGGGACGCTACATTATAAACAAACGCCATTGGCGGATCTACACCTAACATCCACTGTGATGATACCAAGTACAGGAGCGTATCTAGTCGATAGTAGTATGATTACATCAATATTTTTTAGCATCACAAAATCTTCTTTCGTTTTTTTTTTACATTTATGTTATGTTCATATACTCAGGAAATATGTCCCTGTACACATGAGGACTTTGAATATGACCAATGTATGATCCTGTAACTACTTGGTATCGGATTGATACCCAAATTTGTGGTATCATCCAAAACTAATGTAAAATATCAAACAACAGAATAATAAGTGATTATTACATTTTAACAGAAGTGTAGATATAACATGTTAAAAGAGAAAGTAAGCAGATATTAACAGTAAATGAACAAGTAGATTAATAATTAATTTTCTACCACGGGGGGTAGAGTGGCCGTGCCAGCAACTTGAGGGTTCCAGGTTCGATCCCCGCTTCCGCCATCCTAGTCACTGCCGTTGTGTCCTTGGGTAAGACACTTTACCCACCTGCTCCCAGTGTCACCCACACTGGTTTAAATGTAACTTAGATATTGGGTTTCACTATGTAAAGCGCTTTGAGTCACTAGAGAAAAAGCGCTATATAAATATAATTCACTTCACTTCACTTCACCACTTGTCCTTAATAATGTTGACAAAATAATAGAATGTAAAATGACACAATATGTTACTGCATATGTCAGCAGACTAAATTAGGAGTTTTTGTTTGTTTACTTACTACTAAAAGACAAGTTGTCTTGTATGTTCACTATTTTATTTAAGGACAAACTTGCAATAAGAAACACATGTTTAATGTACCCTAAGATTTTTAGTTAAAATAAAGCCAATAATGACATTTTTGTTGTACCCTTTATTTAGAAAAGTACTGAAAAGTATCGAAATACATTTTGGTACCGGTACCAAAATATTGGTATCGGGACAACACTATACACAAAGCAAGACGACACAAGAAACGTCAACGTAAAGTAAGGGTGATGGAGCCAGATGTTGATACTATCAATACATATTATGGTTTCAGAATATAAATGATACACATTTGATGTGTTTGACTGTTCCTGTCAATTATGTGGCTAAAAACTCAATAAACAAATGTTAAAAAAAAAAAAAGAATATGAATGATACTTAAGTGATTCAATCATTATTTTCATTTTTTTGTTCTTGTATTAATAAATGTGTGTTGGGTGTTTTTTGTTATTGTTTACAAACTCGGGGAATACGTTTCTGGAGACAGGATGGCATGAAGGGCAAAACCCAAATGATTTAATTTCAGTTATTTTTTGTTATATAATCTATTGGGAAAGTATCGGCTCGGGACTCGAAATCAGATCTGATGATATCAGAGACCAAAAACGTTGAATGTGACGTCCCTACACTAACTACTGCGTGGTTAAACCGCTGACGTCTCTAATTGGCGTCGTGTCAAATAACATTGGCATTTTCAGCTGTGGCTGTAGGCAACCTCCTCTTATGTATGTATTTTTTTCTAATTAATTCTACTCTCCCTGTACTGTTGTTTACATTGAACTCATTCATGCTGTTTGCTCCTTACCGCAATTACAACATCGGTTCTGTTGATGCTGTGTTGTACAATGTACTTGTTATTAAATAACCACGTGGTCAAAAAGAGCTATGCATTCCTTTTCTACTTTATCATGCAGTCCAAATCATTAATAAAGTGAATATATTGTACATAATATAATGTAACTGTGTGTACTGTAGGTGCAGAAAGAGGTGCACATGCAGTGGCTGAGGTGGCAGGAGAGGAGCTATGGCGTGGTGTCTCCCGCTGCCAAGTGCAGCATGATGGACACGCCCTTCTAGATGCCCCATGTGACATAACACACACACACACACACACACACACACACACACACACACACACACTGACAGGTCAGCTTCTAGACTTTTTTGATGGCTTCTTTGGTCAAACTAACAAAAAAAAGAGAATGATGCCATTAATTAGTCAATAAAATGTTTCCGTTTTTACTGCTTTGTATTTTCGGTGAGGTGGTTTTTAATGTACGTATGAATTTATTTGCAATAAGCCAGAAGGACAACATATTGTTAATGAGTTTTAGATATTTTTCCGGATATTGTATAACAATATTTACTGTTATTCCGTCATTGTCAAAACACGAATGGCAGTTGAATAAAAAAGCTGTTTTAAAAAGAACATTTGTTCATCTTTAGTACAATATTTGTGTTGTTGGTGTTTTTGGACACTTATCTTATAGTTTACTTATCTGTATTGTGCAAAAGCAAGATAACATCACATGCAGCATGTTCCTAAACAGGTTATTTACATGTTTTTTCTGATCAATCAAATTAGGTAAGCAAATATTTGGGAAATCCATCCATCCATCCATTTTCTACCGCTTGTCCCTTTAGGGGTCGCGGGGGGTCGCTGGAGCCTATCTCAGCTACAATCGGGCGGAAGGCTGGGTACACCCTGGACAAGTCGCCACCTCATCGCAGTATTTGGGAAATAAAGGGTTAAAATTTCCCCTTACATTTTCGATCCTAATGACAACAAATGTCTACTTCCAAAAACTGCTATATACAGATAATCTTTTAAAACTACTTTTTTTTTTTTAAGTATACATAACAAAAAATACTGTCTAGTTGGGAATTTAACCATTTAAATGCCAGTTTAAGTGCTAATAGGAATGTTGTTGTTTTTTAGAAATAGACTAAACATATATTATGTTATTATTAGGCCTGGAAATGGGCAAATGTTTTTTTATGCATTCTTTTTTCAACACTATTCAATTTAAAACAAAAACTTGTACCTGAGGACCAAAAATGTCAGCTTCCCAAAAATATCAATATTTTATTCATATATTTTTTTCCACTTTAAACTAGTGGATCCTTACCAAACCTGAAAGAAACAGTGGAGTTATTTGTTTTATTTTGAGGGCCAATATGTTGACATACCTGTTTTTTCAGTGGGGGAAAAAACACAAATTACAGAAATCCACTTTACCCAGATACACATCCATTATTTATTGAAAACACACTGATCTTTAAATTTGTAAGGCACTTTTGCAGAAAACAGTCAGACATTTTGCTACATATTTAAAAAAAAAAAAAAAAAAGACAACATCTGGTAGACAGTTATGAAAATTGAAATCCAGCACAGTAGATTGTTGTGTATCCGGCAATTTATTTTCTCTTCTTTATATTGTAAATATCTGTTATTTTTCAAGTATCAAGCGGTTCGATGGCTCTATCTGCAGCAGAAAAAGAGTGCTGTCTCACCAGATAATTCACTCAACATTTCCTAGCATAAAGATGCGTTGACAAGTAATGGTGTTACATAACTGCACATTTTGTGACAGCAATACTGTATTATGTCTGTAATGGTTTCTTGATGTGTAAAAATGAATTGATTTGATAATTATAAGAGGCAAATTACAGGGTTTAGAGTTTAAAAATAGAAATTTTTTGCATTTTCTTTGCCATTCGCAGAGGGTCTCTGAACGTAACCATTACTCAATGACTTTATTGCAAATTGAAATCTTGGAAAGGTTTGCATTAGTTTGTTAAATTCATGGGAAGTAGAAGATTAAAATGTTTTTGTGTAGTGCTGCCATGTAGGCATCAGCAATTCAAAAGTTATGTGGTAAATTCAAAGTTTGGCATATAGTTAAAGAAAAAACAGCCTGCATCTCAGCTTTGTATTGGTTGAGTTTTTTTGTTTTTGTTTTTTATCGTTTCACATTTTTCGAGTCTATTGTGATTTCTTCTTTCCTAATATTATGAAGAGATAGTCTTTGTTCTCGAAATAGTATAACGTTTTCCCGACTTTGCAACTTTATTCTTTAATTTGTTTGTTGCTCATAATATTACTTAAAAAAAAAAAATGTCTTTAATATTTCAACTTCATGCAACGAAAATGACATTATTTTGCCTCAAATCACCACTTCAAAAGCTAACTTTTTTTTGTCCTTTCAGTAAGTTTTTTTTTTTTGCTTTATTTTGATATTGTTTTTGTTGTTACTCTAATATACATGATTATTCCCAAGAGTTTGGTAATATACAATTCTTCACAGGTGTACTTGCAGTTATTCGAAATTCATATTTTTTTCTACTTTTTTTTTTGCTCAATCAATTTCAGCCTTAAACAAAAATACCAAACATGTAATGTTTTTTTAGGTTATTATGTTAACCCTTTAAAGACCTTTTAATAGAATGATTTAGCTGAGATAGGCTCCAGCACCCCCCGCGACCCGGAAAGGGACAAGCGGTAGAAAATTGATGTATGGATGGATTTCACAGTTGTCAATTAGTAGAAATTTGCAAACCATGAGTTATTTTACTATTTGAAACATGTGACATTATCTGTTCAAAACTTATTCAAAAAGTTCAAAATTACCCAAAAACTTTTGAGAGATTTGAGCAAAAAGAAAAATAAATGAATCCAAAAGGTTTTTACGCCTTTCAAAATTTTTTAAGGATGTTTATGTCCTGTTTGATTTGGAGGATGATTAAAATTGAATGTCCCCAAATGGTTAAAAAAAGAAGAAAACAATTTTATTCTCTTAACAGTATGATTTTGTTTTATTAATATTGGTTCTAGTTATAGTCTAGCGTAGCGGTTCTCAAACTTTTTTCACCAAGTACCACATCAGAAAACACTTGGCTCTTCAAGTACCACCATAATGACCAACATTAAAATACAGTATCGTAGTAGGCCTGAGTATTCATCAAAAACAAGGTAGAGGTTTTATTCAGCAGGTATATTTTAACATTACACAAAGTTTGAACAGTAACACTGTGTTTTAATATATAGTAAAATAAAACTTTTACATTACAATATTTAATTTAGTGATTTGGTGTACCACTAGTGATACCCGTACCACAGTTTGAGAATCCATGGTGTAGCGCAGGGGTGTCAAACTCATTTTAGCTCAGGGGCCGCATGGAGGAAAATCTGTGCACACGCGGGCCGGACTATTAAATCATGGCTAAAGACAACTTCAGATTATTTTCTTTGTATTACTTTGGCCAAAAATAGAACAAACCCATTCTGAAAATATTACAATAAAAATATAGAAAAAAAATACCGGCAGCGGTAAAGTTTAGATCTTTTTTTTTTTTTATCTCCTTCATTGATGTGCATCTTTGATAGACAATTATACCACAATTATTCAGTTATACATTTACACATCAACGCCTGAGAAGGAGCAGGATGAAGAAAAAATCTTATATTTCCCTGCCCATGAAGGAAAGAAGAAAGTGAATGAATGTTTATAACTGAATAAATTGACATATGCATAAAATTGTGTTTTCTTTTGTATTTTTTTAATTTAATGAATTAAATAACGTTTATGACAACCTTTTTTCAAAACACAATATAGAATGTGAGATATAACAGGATAATGCATACATTTATCATTTGTTTTCTTAACAGTTACAAAAAAGTGGAACTCCAAAAATTTACTGTGGGACCCCATTTTTATGACTTCATCGGGACCCCGTTTTGAAAATTCCTAGCGCCAACACTGATAGAGTATTGGTGCGTGCAAAACAGCAGCAGGCGGCCTTGGCCTGCGGGCCGGTTCTAATACTAATCAAATATCAACCCGGGGGCCATAGATCATTCATTGACTTTGACACCACTGGTGTAGCGTGTTCGGACAGGAGTCGAAGGTGGAGTGTCAAAGGATGGAGCTAACAGTTTTTATGACATTCAAGTCTCAGTTTAAAACAGAGCAGTACTTCCACATCCGGGGCTCACTGGTGCAACAACCCTCACTCTGGAAATGTGTCCTTTGAAAAAAAAAAAACAGACTAGAACTATAAACAAAAGGGTGAATTATGTAAACAATGGCAAAGTTTATTTTGAACATGCATACATATTTGCAATTTCCTATTGCAACATGTCCAAATAGGAAGAAGCAGAAAAAGCAAAGCTCGACACATTTGACTTTATCATAGTGAAGACACACCATGGAGACCAGCTGCTGGGTCTCTGCCACACCAGAGTCCTTTTGGAGAGACCGGAGGAGATGTGGATGAAGAGACAGGGCTGCGGGACGGACAAGCTTCGCAGGGTCTTGGCTGAATGAGCGTGTATCGGACAATGGCCGAGAGTTGGTGGACGGCCGAAGGTGGAGTCGGCTCTCTTGGTTGCTTTGTTGGGTCCGCTCCTGTCTCTGGCTATGCTCCCCCCACCCCAGCAGATGATGGTGTGGAACGCCGCAGAGGCCACCACACTGTATGTTTTTTTTGTTTTGTTTTGTTGTTGTTTTATTTTTGTGGCTGTATGTAGAAATGGCACTGCTGGAATGGCAGCTGGTTGCAGCAGCTCTGCTCTTTTAATGTATTGCATGTCCTTTGTTTTCTTTGATGTTTCCCTTTAACACACATGCTTATGTGTGCTATGGCTATGAGTTTTTTCCCCCTTGGCCTCAGTCTGGACCCTCTATCCAGGGGCCCAGGCTTGGACTGAATATTTTTTCTATTTACTCACCACCATTTTTTGTAAGGGGCGCCGGAAGTTGGCAGACCCGTCAGCGATCCTGTTCTGTCTCCCTGTAATGTTTGTCTGCTCCTGAATGGGATTGTGCTGAATATCTTAATTTCCCCTCGGGGATTAATAAAGTATTTCTGATTCTGAGGAATGTTTTTTCTCTTAGTATTATTATTTTTTTTTTTTTCATTTTATTTTGATTGACATCCAGCATCAGACATTCCTATCCATTACATCATATTCACATAAATCATATATCTATTGTCTGCCCTAAATGTCAAAATATTTTTGTTTGGGACGGCGTGGCGCAGTGGGAGAATGGCCGTGCGCGACCCGAGGGTCCCTGGTTCAATCCCCACCTAGTACCAACCTCGTCATGTCCGTTGTGTCCTGAGCAAGACACTTCACCCTTGCTCCTGATGGGTGCTGGTTAGCGCCTTGCATGGCAGCTCCCTCCATCAGTGTGTGAATGGGTAAATGTGGAAGTAGTGTCAAAGCGCTTTGAGTACCTTGAAGGTAGAAAAGCGCTATACAAGTACAACCCATTTATTTATTATCCCATCCATACCCCCGCCCCCCCCCCCCAAAAAAAAGAAAAAAAGAAAGCAACAACAATAACAAAGTAATATCTACAAATACATCGATTAAATAAACAAAAGTTCTCTTAATATTATTACTTTATTTGCCTGCTATTTGGACAGTATTCTATTAAAATTATTTTATTTTTTTTCAACTTTTGACAGTTTTTTTTATTTTTATTGTTTTATCGTTTATATTGTGCCGAGGGCCAATTAAAAACAGTCCTGGGACGCACCTTGGTATTATTAATGTGAAGCCACGCTGCTGCCCCCTGGTGGTCGTTTTCATACACGGTCTTAACTATCACACACTTTCAAAGACTTCCATCGACTCAATGTGTGTATGTGTGTGTGTGTGTGTGTTTTACGACCCACCGGAGAAGCCCACCCCCGTGTCAGGGTTCGTAGTGGGGGCATAAAGTGGGCCAATGAGGGGTCTGTGTGGTGTAAAAGCTGCTGTTAACAGAGAAAGACGACAGGAAGTGTCAAGTCAGTCTCCACGAACATCAGGCAGCTTGGAAGGTTTTCGCGCTCTTTTTAAAATTACCGGTAAGTTTTATTTTTTATTACTTTCCCTTTCTAATAAAAGTTGTTAAATTAGAACAAGACACTAAATTTGCTGAAATCTAAATTTTTAAATCATTGTTTGCTGGGGGGGTTCGGTGTCCTCAATTCCAACATGGACGACGACCACACTTTCCATAAACTGTTTACTATATTTCACGACCAAGTTAACGTTTTGATAACTGAAGCGGTTTCTTTTGTTTTCTTCAAACAGCCAGCAGAGGAGGTAAGGGAGGAAAAGAGTGGGGGTTTAATGTCAACTTAATAACAGGAGACATGTTTCTTTCTGCCTGCCTGGACATGTTTACTGTAACTCTCATTAAGAAAGTGCAGTGACTACAGTTTGTTGTTTCATGCAATAGTTATTCCCGTCTCCGTAAAAGTATCATTAACGTGGAAATAGTGTCAAAGCGCTTTCCAAGCATAACCCATTTACTATTTAAGTAAGAGTACCGTTAGTAGAGAGTACATCAGTGTTTTTCAACCCTTTCTGAGCCAAGACACATTTTTTACATTGAAAAAATCTCGAGGCACACCACCAGCAGAAAACATAAAAAAATAAAAATTCAGCAGCCGATATTGACAATAAAAAGTTGTTCTCGCAATTGTTGGATATGAATTCAAACCATAACCAACCATGCATCACTATAGCTCTTGTCTCAAAGTCACGACCTGTCACATCACCCCGTGACTTATTTGGAGTTTTTTGGTGTTTTCCTGTGTGTAGTGTTTTAGTTCTTGTCTTGCGCTCCTATTTTGTTGTTGATTGTCATGTCATGTACGGATGTACTTTGTGGACGCCGTCTGCTGCTCCACGCGCTGTAAGTCTTTGCTGTCGTCCAGCATTCTGTTTTTGTTTACTTTGCAGCCAGTTCAGTTTTAGCTTCGTTTTGCACAGACATCCCTAAGCTTCAATGCCTTTTCTTAGCGGCACTCGCCTTTTGTTCATTTTTGGTTTAAGCATTAGATACCTTTTTACCTGCACCCTGCCTCCCGCTGTCGTCGGCATATTGTGATCGCGACAAACCATGTTCCCGACATCTACAAAGCAATTAGCTACCTGCTGCCACCTACTGATATGGAAGAGTATTACACGGTTACTCTGCCGATCTCTAGACAGTGCAGACACTCAACAACGGCACATTTGCGGATTAGAATTACTGGTTTGCAAGAAATATTTTTAACCCAGTTAGGTGAAATTACATAATATCCCACGGCACACCAGACAATATCACGGTACACTAGTGTGCCGCGGCACAGTGGTTGAAAAACACTGCCCCACATGATGTCATCATATAATTTGGATAATCTGCTAAAATGCCAGTGACGTGCGGTCACTGGAGGCAGGTGAGGCGGTGCCTCACCTGCCATCATGGAAAGAAAAAAAATGTAAAAAGAAAAAAAATTAATTCAATTGTTATATGTATTCAGTGATTATACTATAAAGTTATTTTCCATTTAACTTCACCAGTTTTAGATTATTTTTATTCAAAATTGCTGAATTTTCACATTTACTGAGAAGAGACGGTGCAGTGATCAGCAGCCAGTTGAGGCACGTCACTCAGTTGTACCTCAACATGGATTGCGGACTCTGCTAACTGCTGGCCTGCTGTGCAGTGAGACTGTATTGCTATATGAACTATATTATACATTTCCATAGTTTAGTTAGCTGAGGTATATAATGTACAGTATGTGTGTAAAGTATTTCTTGTGCTGAGCAATCATAAAACTGCTGCGAAGACGCACTGTGTGAGGCTCGCAGTAATCACGCCTCCACGTGGATAATGCACCGCCGCGCAGAATGCACCCCCCGACGGGAGTGCCACACTAACCAAAGCCCACTCCCAAACGCTCCACGTGCAAGACCGAATCCACCCAAAAAAAGTCACTTAACAAGAAGCCAAAAAGTGCCGTGAACGACTGCAGGGACACAACATTAGGTACACCTGCAGACTGCAGCACGGATTTCATATTTCATTCATTCACAACTCCTCCAACACGAATACCACTGTTCCCGCACTTATAAGTAAAGGTAAGACCATCCATCCATCCATCCATCTTCTTCCGCTTATCCGAGGTCGGGTCGCGGGGGCAGCAGCTTAAGCAGGGAAGCCCAGACTTCCCTCTCCCCAGCCACTTCGTCCAGCTCTTCCTGTGGGACCCCGAGGCGTTCCCAGGCCAGCCGGGAGACATAGTCTTCCCAACGTGTCCTGGGTCTTCCTCGCGGCCTCCTACCGGTCGGACGTGCCCTAAACACCTCCCTAGGGAGGCGTTCGGGTGGCATCCTGACCAGATGCCCGAACCACCTCATCTGGCTCCTCTCGATGTGGAGGAGCAGCGGCTTTACTTTGAGCTCCTCCCGGATGGCAGAGCTTCTCACCCTATCTCTAAGGGAGAGCCCCGCCACCCGGCGGAGGAAACTCATTTCGGCCGCTTGTACCCGTGATCTTGTCCTTTCGGTCATAACCCAAAGCTCATGACCATAGGTGAGGATGGGAACGTAGATCGACCGGTAAATTGAGAGCTTTGCCTTCCGGCTCAGCTCCTTCTTCACCACAACGGACCGATACAGCGTCCGCATTACTGAAGACGCCGCACCGATCCGCCTGTCGATCTCACGATTCACTCTTCCCTCACTCGTGAACAAGACTCAGAGGTACTTGAACTCCTCCACTTGGGGCAAGATCTCCGCCCCAACCCGGAGATGGCACTCCACCCTTTTCCGGGCGAGAACCATGGACTCGGACTTGGAGGTGCTGATTCTCATCCCAGTCGCTTCACACTCAGCTGCGAACCGATCCAGTGAGAGCTGAAGATCCTGGCCAGATGAAGCCATCAGGACCACATCATCTGCAAAAAGCAGAGACCTAATCCTGCAGCCACCAAACCAGATCCCCTCAACGCCTTGACTGCGCCTAGAAATTCTGTCCATAAAGGTTATGAACAGAATCGGTGACAAAGGGCAGCCTTGGCGGAGTCCAACCCTCACTGGAAACGTGTCCGACTTACTACCGGCAATGCGGACCAAGCTCTGGCACTGATCATACAGGGAGCGGACTGCCACAATCAGACAGTCCGATACCCCATACTCTCTGAGCACTCCCCACAGGACTTCCCGAGGGACACGGTCGAATGCTTTCTCCAAGTCCACAAAACACATGTAGACTGGTTGGGCAAACTCCCATGCACCCTCAAGGACCCTGCCGAGAGTATAGAGCTGGTCCACAGTTCCACGACCAGGACGAAAACCACACTGTTCCTCCTGAATCCGAGGTTCGACTATCCGGCGTAGCCTCCTCTCCAGTACACCTGAATAGACCTTACCGGGAAGGCTGAGGAGTGTGATCCCACGATAGTTAGAACACACCCTCCGGTTCCCCTTCTTAAAGAGAGGAACCACCACCCCGGTCTGCCAATCCAGTGGTACCGCCCCAGATGTCCACGCGATGCTGCAGAGTCTTGTCAACCAAGACAGCCCCACAGCATCCAGAGCCTTAAGGAACTCCGGGCGGATCTCATCTACCCCCGGGGCCTTGCCACCGAGGAGCTTTTTAACTACCTCAGCAACCTCAGCCCCAGAAATAGGAGAGCCCACCACAGACTCCCCAGGCACTGCTTCCTCATAGGAAGACGTGTTGGTGGGATTGAGGAGGTCTTCGAAGTATTCCCTCCACCGATCCACAACATCCACAGTCGAGGTCAGCAGAACACCATCAGCACCATACACGGTGTTGATAGTGCACTGCTTCCCCTTCCTGAGGCGGCGGATGGTGGTCCAGAATTGCTTCGAAGCCGTCCGGAAGTCGTTTTCCATGGCCTCACCGAACTCCTCCCATGTCCGAGTTTTTGCCTCTGCGACCGCTGAAGCCGCACACCGCTTGGCCTGTCGGTACCTGTCCGCTGCCTCAGGAGTCCTATGAGCCAAAAGAACCCGATAGGACTCCTTCTTCAGCTTGACGGCATCCCTCACCGCCGGTGTCCACCAACGGGTTCTAGGATTACCGCCACGACAAGCACCAACTACCTTGCGGCCACAGCTCCAATCAGTAAGACCATAATAAGTTTTTTTAATTAAATGTGCTTTTTTGTGTGCTACAGTTTGTATGTGTAAAGTTAAAGTTAAGTTGAAGTATCAATTATTGTCACACACACACACTAGGTGTGGTGAAATTTGTCCTCTGCATTTGACCCATCCCCTTGATCACCCCCTGGGAGGTGAGGGGAGCAGTGGGCAGCAGCGGCGCCGCGCCCGGGAATCATTTTTGGTGATTTAACCCCCAATTCCAACCCTTGATGCTGAGTGCCAAGCAGGGAAGAATGCTGGTATGAGCTTTTAAACATAACCCGTTAACTGCTGCCAATCAAATGGTGAATAAGATACTCTTTAGGGTTCATATGTTTGTAAATCTGACTGTGATGAAGTCAGTGCCTCACCAGTCATGAACCTCACCGCACGTCACTGTAAAATGCATATATATATTTTAAAAATCCTCAAAAATTATACATTGATTTAAAAACAAAGTGTTATTAGCATTAACATATTTTTGTCTTATATAGTTTTGTTCTATTTTTCACTTGCTGCTTATTTTACAGTGTACTTTGTTAAGAATTGTTCAAGTTTCTTGAGACTTTTCCAATCCTTTATGTGACTTTTTCTTTATTAAAAACGAGTAGCAACAAATCTAGCAATTTTTTTCCTGGTGTTATTATGGATCAGGGTGTCAAACTCAAGGCCTGGGGGCCAGATCTGACCCGCCACATCATTGTATGTGGCTTGCAAAAGTCTGGGAAAAATTTGTGTCAAAATACTTTACTAAATGTATTTGGTCTTTCAATTTTAATAGAGAAAAACATATATTTTAGAGTTTAATATTATCTAAACATGCCAAATATTATATTATGTTGTATTACTAATATACTTT
This sequence comes from Nerophis lumbriciformis, assembly GCF_033978685.3. Lineage (NCBI taxonomy): Eukaryota > Metazoa > Chordata > Actinopteri > Syngnathiformes > Syngnathidae > Nerophis > Nerophis lumbriciformis. The sequence goes on along the minus strand of NC_084565.2, from coordinate 30,295,934 downwards.
TGTCAAAATAAAAATAAATAGTTACATATCTGCTACTTACCTTTAAGATTTCAAATAAAGTTAGTATCCATCAATAAAAAAATCGAAAAATCAAATGGATCAGCAATTGTGTACAACAACATGAAGGGATTATACATTTATATTAGTGCTGTCAAATTATTTTTTTAATATCAATTGCATCACACTGGAATTTCGATTAATTGTGATTAATCAGAGGTTATTACCCACGTGCATGATTTAAATTTATCTTAAAAAAGCGGCTTCTGAAGGCAGCCATTACTGTGATGTGGCCCTCAATAAAAAAAAACAGGTTAACACCTCTATGGAAGACTATACTCGTGTTTAGAGAGCCTTTACTACTGTTGCACGATGTCCCCGACGAACAGCGAGTTGCAGCGAACCTGACGTCACACTTGCATCATGCTGCTGTGAGCCTTTCCTTCTATAATATTTGCACATTTTGTACATTGCTGTGTGCGGGTTTATCTCAGCTGTATCAAAGTATGTCCACATTACAGACATGCTGCCTTATGTCATCACAACATCCGGTTTCAACAGTGCTGTTTTTGGTGATCAGGGTCGTTTTTTGGCAGCCAAATATTCATGCATCACTAGTCATTAGAGATGTCCGATAATGGCTTTATTGCCGATATCCGATATTCCGATATTGTCGAACTCTTAATTACCGATTCCGATATCAACCGATACCGATATATACAGTCGTGGAATTAACACATTATTATGCCTAATTTTGTTGTGATGCCCCGCTGGATGCATTAAACAATGTAACAAGATTTTCCAAAATAAATCAAATCAAGTTATGGAAAAAAATGCCAACATGGCACTGCCATATTTATTATTGAAGTCACAAAGTGCATTATTTTTTTTAACATGCCTCAAAACAGCAGCTTGGAATTTGGGACATGCTCTCCCTGAGAGAGCATGAGGAGGTTGAGGTGGACGGGGTTGGGGGGTTGAGGTGGGGGCGGGGGGGTGTATATTGTAGCGTCCCAGCAGAGTTAGTGCTGCAAGGGTTTCTGGGTATTTGTTCTGTTGTGTTTATGTTGTGTTACGGTGCGAATGTTCTCCCGAAATGTGTTTGTCATTCTTGTTTGGTGTGGGTTCACAGTGTGGCACATATTTGTAACAGTGTTAAAGTTGTTTATACGGCCACCCTCAGTGTGACCTGTATGGCTGTTGACCAAGTATGCTTGCATTCACATTATGTGATTGGGCCGGCAGGCAAAGGCAGTGCCTTTAAGGGCGGGCACCAGGTAGCCCGTAAGGACCAGATGAGTAGCCCGCTGGCCTGTTCTAAAAATAGCTCAAATAGCAGCACTTACCAGTGAGCTGCCTCTAATTTTTAAATTCTATTTATTTACTAGCAAGCTGGTCTCGCTTTGCTCGACATTTTTAATTCTAAGAGACACAAAACTCAAATAGAATTTGAAAATCCAAGAAAATATTTTAAAGACTTGGTCATCACTAACTGACAAAGAAACTGATAACAGATTTGGTGTCCAGTTCAAAGTGTGACATGATTTATTTAAACATTTGAGAGTTGACTTTTGTATTTTACATGAGTTATTATTTGTACAAACATGGTGCAAAGTAATTCATGATTTGTTAAAAAATTTTAGTGTTAAAATGGGATATTGTGATTTCACAAGACTGTCTTAGAAGTGATCATTTGAAAATGTTCAATTTGAAAAATGTGCACTTAGAGGAAATATAAAAATAAAGTGTTGCATATTGATACTTATCTGTTTCTATATATATTTATTGTGAGAAATCATTAAGATGATCAGTGTTTCCACAAAGATAAATATCATTAATTATTAATAATAACATAGAGTTAAAGGTAAATTGAGCAAATTGGCTATTTCTGGCAATTTATTTAAGTGTGTATCAAACTGGTAGCCCCTGCGATGAGGTGGCGACTTGTCCAGGTTGTACCCCGCCTTCTGCCCGATTGTAGCTGAGATAGGCTCCAGCGACCCCAAAGGGAATAAGCGGTAGAAAATGGATGGATGGAAACTGGTAGCCCTTCGCATTAATCAGTACCCAAGAAGTAGCTCTTGGTTTCAAAAAGGTTGGTGACCCCTGCTTTAAGGTTTATTGGCTCTCTGTACTACTCTCTACGTCCGTGTACCACTCCGTACAGCTGGGTTTTAAAAAGTCATACATTTTACTTTTTGAAACCGATACCAATAATTTCCGATATTACATTTTAAAGTATTTATCGGCCGATAATATCGGACATCTCTACTAGTCATCAACAGTACACCCGTCACATGTTAGCATCATTTATCATTTCATATTATATATATTCATTATATTTTCTTAAGGTACAAACTTATATGAAGTAAACTTGGATATACTTTAGAGTAGTCAGTGTACAGCTTGTTTTAAAAAATACCTTTGTTTGGTTAGATTTCTATTTTAAAAGACTCAATGAGAATATGATGTATTTTATGCATACTTCACCATCTCCTTTCCTAACAGAATTAAACGATGGCTCACCTCTGCATCTTCCTGCTGGTCGCCTCGGTGGTGGCTGAGCCTATGAACAACAGCCTTGAGGAAAATGAAGTCCTTACAAGCACACAACCAGACCTCATCAAGATCCAGGCAAGTGACTCCAGTGTTTCCCACAGGACAGGCATCTATTTGTGGTGGTGTGGTCGGCGGGGGGGGGGGGGGGCGATGACCAAGAAGAATGCGGAGTTGGAATATAATTACCCTAACATTTTATGTACATATTTATATACACATTTGAACAATTAGTGATTCACTGAAATATATTTATTAATTGTGGTTCTTACAAAAAATATATCTTATAAAATATAAAAGCTAAAATGTCTCTTAAAGCTCTGCCCCTTTAATTAGTGAATACTAAATAATTTAACTTTAGCCTACTACTACAACCATATTATTTACCAGCAACATGAAGTGAAACAGAGGCAGAGGTGTCCTGCCACAGTCAGTCAACCTCCTCCTCCTCCTCCTGCTGAACAGGTCGCACCTGTGGTCCGGACTGTAGGCCTACCTCCTCTCCAAGTCCAGCCCTTTTCGGCCGTTGAAAATATTTTTCTATACTCATCTGTGTGAAGGAGTGAACATCCAACATTAGAATTGATTACTAACGAGCAGAAGCGCTCTATGTACAGTGCCGTCTAACCAGCAGCTCAACACATGCAGGGTTCAACGTTAAGGTTTTTTTCTACTTGCCCGACTTCTCAAATCTACTTGCCCCAATATTTTTACTTGTCCTGCCTAGGTTTTTTTCTGGCTGTGTAGTGCTCATGGCTTATATCTTACTAGAATCCTTCCCGTTGACTATTTACAACACTACACAGTATTTATTATTATTATTATTATCTGTAATTACATTTAAATGGCATTGCATACATGTAAAATTAAATGCTATTTCACATTATTTGACCAGTAGCAGTTACACCCATCTGAACAGGTCAGCCACCTGTTTAAAGCCCAATCACAGTTGAAATCTTGAAATGAATGGTCTTTAATAAAACATTAACCTGGACAACATTTTAACAGCTGGTTGGCTCAGATTTTATTCTTTTCATTGCATTCACATGCTGCAGTGGACAGTGGACAATTTAGCTTCAGTCCATGTGTGTTTATTGACAACAGGGTTATAACCTGGACACGTTAGCTCGTCGGTATGAAAACAGGTGACCGAGTCAAACAGCGGCGGTGTTAATGAAGCAGCGTCAGGCGAAACCGTCAGTGAAACGCTCGGTGAAATCGCGGATTAACATTAAATATATGACGAGCCGCGAGCGATGCAGCTATAACCTATCTACCTATAACACCTGTAAAAATGAAGCAATGCTACCACGCTAGCAAGCGTTAGCTAGCCGGCTATGAGCCACCAAGCTGCTAACTATCGCCAAAAGGCACCATTTAAGTTTTTTTCCCCATGGCATCCTGGATCAAGGCTTTCAGCAGCTTTTGGACATTTGAGGTAGAAACGTAGGAAGCGCCATCATTATGAAAAGTAGTCGGCGAGTATTTTGGTCCCGTCCGTCCGTCCCTCTTCTTCTTCTTCTTCTGGCCCACCAGGTGAATTAAGTGCTATTGGCGGAGTTACAATGCATACCGCCACCTACTGCACCGGAGGTGTAACTACAAGCAACATTCACAGACAGTCCCATTGCTTTTATGAGCGGTCGAGCGAGTCAAAAGCCGAAAAATCCATTTGTGGCGGACATAATTCTTTCGTGGCGGGCCGCCACAAATAAATGAATGTGTGGGAAACACTCTATGAGGCAGATAGTCTTCTCTAAACGATGTAGAGCAACATGTTTATATTGTCATGGTTGCACGATATAGATGATATACGATATAACTGATAATAATTTGGCCGATGATAGAGCTTTCAATACTGTCGTTATATTGTGACAATGCATGTTGAAGACACATTCAGGTTGTGTCCCGCAAATTTGACAGCGATCATGTCAACGCACTGAAGCGTCCTCGCTAGCTAGCTAGCATCTTAGTCACCGATCCTCATCTCCATGGCAGCAAATGAACTACTTTCTTACAAGAAATATTATCACTGGAGGATGAGGAATAGCTAAACATGCTACACTGCACTTGGGATTTATACACACATTTGTAGTAAAACTAATGTAAAGTATCCAAACAACAGAAGAAAAAGTGCATCGTACATTTTAACAAAAGTGTAGATAGAATCATGTTACAGTAGAAAGTAACCACTTAGTAACAGTAAATTAATAGTATTTTAATTTAATATAATAGTAATATGTGTGACTCAAACTCTCGTTTCTTTCATCTCCGTAATATCGCTAAAATTCGTTCCATTTTATCCACTAGCGACGCTGAGATCATTATTCATGCGTTTGTTACGTCTCGTCTCTATTACTGTAACGTATTATTTTCGGGTCTCCCTATGTCTAGCATTAAAAGATTACAGTTGGTACAAAATGCGGCTGCTAGACTTTTGACAAGAACAAGAAAGTTTGATCATATTACGCCTATACTGGCTCACCTGCACTGGCTTCCTGTGCACTTAAGATGTGACTTTAAGGTTTTACTACTTACGTATAGAATACTACACGGTCTAGCTCCATCCTATCTTGCCGATTGTATTGTACCATATGTCCCGGCAAGAAATCTGCTTTCTGAGAACTCCGGCTTATTAGTGATTCCCAGAGCCAAAAAAAAAGTCTGCGGGCTATAGAGCGTTTTCTATTCGGGCTCCAGTACTCTGGAATGCCCTCCCGGTAACAGTTAGAGATGCTACCTCAGTAGAAGCATTTAAGTCCCATCTTAAAACTCATTTGTATACTCTAGCCTTTAAATAGACCCCCCTTTTAGACTAGTTGATCTGCCGTTTCTTTTCTGCTCTGCCCCCCTCTCCTTCGTGGAGGGGTAGGGGGGCACAGGTTCGGTGGCCACGGATGAAGCGCTGGATGTCCAAAGTCGGGACCCGGGGTGGACCGCTCATCTGTGCATCGGTTGGGGACGTCTCTGCGCTGCTGACCTGTCTCCGCTCGGGATGGTCTCCTGCTGGCCCCACTATGGACTGGACTCTTACAACATTATGCTAGATCCACTCGACGTCCATTGCACTGGTCGCCCCGGGGGGTCCCCACATCTACGGTCCCCTCCAAGATTTCTCATTGTCCCATTGGGTTGAGTTTTTCCTTGCCCTGATGTGGGATCTGAACCGAGGATGTCGTTGTGGCTTGTGCAGCCCTTTGAGACACTCGTGATTTAGGGCTATATAAGTAATCGTTGATGATTGATTGATATTTTTGAGATAAATAATACAGCTGAAAATGACGCAATATGTTACTGCATACATCAGAAGCCAAATTAGGAGCCTTTGTAAGCCGTTTTAAAAGGTTTTATTAACATTTACATACCAAATAATATATCCTGATGTATATTGTTGCATCGGCTGCAATATACAGTATATCTTGATATAGATTTACAGCCATATCGCCCATCCCTATATATTGTATTTATAAGCGCTGACCTCCACGTGGTTGATATGGTTTGTCTGCAATCGGTCTCAGCCCACTTGTCTTGTGCGTACGGGTTTGGAAGATTGTGTTCACAATTGACTAACCCGTACTAGCGCAGTAATATGCGTCAACATTCCTTCAAACCAAACCCAACATTACAAGGGAATGCACCCATAATGTCTCGCTGGGTTCTATTCTCTTGTAGGACCAGTTGACTGAAAACCTCATTGGAAATCTCAGTGAGCCTACTCCAACTCACACACCTACTACAGGTCTTTATTTTTATTATAAAACATAATCATACATGATACTTGGCCAATAAAGCTGATTCTGTTTCTGATTTATTCCCCAAATAACACTCCCTCCTGTCTTCCCCCACTAGTGGCTACTTTCATTACTACAAGTGTTAGCCGAGCGTCCACTGTGGCCGCTATCCAGGCCTCCAGTCTCGCTCCTCTGTGTCCCGGCAACCAGGTGAGGCTAGAGGGCAGCTCGGAGTGCAGCTGCCCATCATCCAACATGCTGAAGGATGGCGATGTCTGCACCTGCCTCCTCGGCTTCAGCGCAGCGGAATGTAAAGGTCTGTAATGATCAACTTATTCATGTGTGTTGGAACTTGGAATATACACATATTTACAGTGTGTATATTAGGGCTGTCAAAATAGAGTTCATTAATCATGGATAAAAGCAGATTAAAGACGCAATTTATTTTGACCACTCCTAAAATGGCATTTGTGTCAAAATATTGGGGTCTTTTTTAAATTCCATTTGAATTACGCAGGGAATTAATTTACTGCGATTAATTAAGATTATTCAAAATTCAACAGTGTGATTAATATATTATAAAAAAATTCATCATTTGTCTTACAGTATATACTAAGGTTTAATTTTACAGTACTATTGTAATCCCATGAGGGGAAATTACCTTTATAGTGCTGCATATGTGATGACATTATAAGATAACAAAATTATATTTTTGTTAAAAAAAATAAGGTATTGAACTTCTGTAATTGTTTTGATTGTTGCTTTATAATCTGCATGACACCGGTGTAGCTAATGTGCCTGATGATTATCTATACCGCTGTCTAAATCGGTTATTTGCAATACACACACTTAATTAAGTCTACTCTCCATCCACAGACATTGATGAGTGTGCAGAAGAGGAGCCGTGCGGTCCTCACGCCAGCTGCACCAACACCCCTGGCTCATACTCGTGTAGCTGTCACCGTGGTTACATGGCGGGCGGTGGAGGGTGCCAGGGTCCGTCCGCAGAGATGATGTTTGTGTGTGTTAGAGCATGATGAGGAGTAATTACCGGTGCCATTGATGGGGGACCAGTGCCGTCCTCGCACAGCTCCATGTGTCATTTGTTGTTGTTGTTTCAGATATAGACGAGTGTGCTCTGGCGGAACTGACGGGCCTGCAAGCCTGCAAGGACAATGCACAGTGCACAAACACCCCTGGTTCCTTCACTTGCTCCTGCCTGGTGGGTTATGTCATGGCCCTGGATGGACTAAACTGTGAAGGTGAGGCTCAAGTTGTTCCATATCTGGACTAGTTGAAATTTTGACTTCCTACATGAAAGGTGTCGAGTCTACCTTTATTGGCCACATTCGTCTCTTCGTGATCTTTCATTTATCCTCCCGTAGACGTGGATGAGTGTAGCTTCGAGGAGCTGTGTAGCCGTGAGCTGGGAACTGTGTGCCTGAACAGCCCGGGTAGTTTTGTGTGTCAGTGCCGGCCGGGATTCACAGCAGAGGTTTGTGTTGGTGAGTTTGTCACTGAGCTTCAACACCATCGGGTTAGTTTGATGTGATGAGTGCGAAACTGCAGCTGTGATCTGATCAATTTCATGCTATTGATTCCTCCTTCTATTCTGTTGTCTTGATACTGTAGGTGCTATGTGTCCAAACGTCACCAAATGTCAAGGTAACCATTGTGGTTTGTATTGACGGCGTTCATTATGTCCTTGTACATCCAGCAGCAAGTTAATTTGTTACCTTTAAATGGGGCCTACAGTATGTTGAATTTCTTATTTTCTGATTTAGAAATGTTGTTACAATATTGGATACTCTTTGTTAAACAATCCATCAAATCATTAAGTTGCACATAGTTTTTTATGCTGCTGTCTTTTTTTAGCAGTGCACCATTTGTGACATCACAGATTCACGGACGTATTTATGTGGGCATCCGAGTATCTTAGGTCTGCCAGCCTCCTCCCCCTTCTCGTTCCATGCCGTCCAGCCCTAACCTGACTCTCGCCAGACCCTTGTAGTTCGCTGAGCTCAACACGAGGGTCTCGGCTCGAAGGCATTGCAAACTCCTTCCAGATAGCAAAAAATAATGAACCAATCACGTCATAGATGTGACGTAGCGCCAAAGGGACTGTTTGATTCAAACAACAATGGCAGCATGGAGTGAGGAGTCGTGTACTGACATTGATTCCGCTATTGCAACTGTTTTGCGACATCGATCGAATATTAATTATTTAAAAGATGAACAGAAAACGGTTTTGAAGGCATTTATTGGTGGCAAAGATGTTTTGTCTGTTCTTCCGACTGGGTTTGGATTTCCCAGCGTCGCTCTCATCAGCGTAACGGGTTGATTTCGATGTGAGTGGTTGACTGTTGAAGTAGCACGTCATTCAAGATAACGGACAAGTGGTTTATGCAAATCACATACAATTATTTTTTTAAAAGGCCCCGCCTTCTGAAATACATCTCCTATTGAGAACTCCCAGATTCTTGTATGGAGCTCAGCGAACGACAAGGATCTGGCAAGAGTCAGGTTAGTCCAGCCCCCTTGTGTATAGGATAAATACCGTACTTTTGTGTTTATTTCTCCACAACATTTTTCACTTTTTTTCACTATTTGTCTACATGGGGGCAGCACGGTGTAACAGGGGTTAGTGCGTGTGCCTTACAATAACAAGGTCCTGGGTTCGCTTCCCGAACTCGGGGGTCTTTCAGAATATAATTTGCAAATCCTTTTCAACCTATATTCAATTGAATAGACTGCAAAGACAAGATACTGAACGTTCGAACTGGTAAACTTATTTTTGCAAATATTAGCTCATTTGGAATTTGATGTCTGCAACATGTTTCAAAATAGCTGGCACAAGTGACAAAAAAGACTGAGAAAGTTGAGGAATGCTCATCAAACACTTATCTGGAACATCCCACAGGTGGACAGGCTAATTGGGAACAGGTGAGTGGCATGATTGGGTATAAAAGCAACTTTCATGAAATGCTCAGTCATTTACAAATAAGGATGGGGCGAGGGTCACCACTTTGTGAACAAATGCGTGAGCAAATTGTCGAACAGTTTAACAACAACATTTCTCAACGAGCTATTGCAAGGAATTTAGGGATTTCACCATCTATGGTCCGTAATATCATCAAAAGGTTCAGAGAATCTGGAGAAATCACTGCACGTAAGCGGCAATGCCCGTGCCCTTCGATCCCTCAGGCGGTGCTGCATCAAAAAGCGACATCAGTGTGTAAAGGATATCACCACATGGGCTCGGGAACACTTCAGAAAACCACTGTCAGTAACAAGATACATTAGAAGGTTGGCTACAGCCACAGACGTTATTTATTTATTTTTACCTGCCGCTGATGAGATATCCGGTTATTTGCTTTTGCAAAGTATGATTTAGTGAATAATTAAATAATGACTTAATTGGAGGACTGACTGCATTTTGTCTTAGATGTGGATGAATGCTTGGAGAGTCCCACCGTGTGTGAGGGTCGCGGGGTTTGTGAGAACACGCTCGGGAGTTACAAGTGTGTGTGCCCGCCCGGTTACCGGGGAAACGGCACACACTGTGAAGGTAAGCAATTATGTTGACTGCGAGGTGCACTCACCTGTTTCCAGCTATTTAAACAAGAATAGCTAATTTTCAGTAAAGTATTAGTAATTAGTATAGTAGTAATCTATACAAGCTGTACACTGTCTACTCTTAAGTATATTCAAGTTTGCTCTCTATCGTTTAGAAATATGCCGGGCGAAATATGAGAGGTGCACATACTTTTTCCAGATACAAACGAGTGCGCATCAGGTGTTCATGGCTGCGATGTTAACGCTCGGTGTGGCAACATCATTGGCTCCTACTTCTGCCAGTGCTCCCAGGGCTTCAATGGAGATGGACATACTTGCTTTGGTGGGTTGCGTGTTCTCTTTTTATCCCATTATCATGCATTTTAGGCTAATTGGACACTGTAAATTGTCTGTAGGCGTGAGTGTGAATGTTTATCTACTGCGGGTGTGTCCAAAGTGTGCAGTCTGAAGCTAGTGTTTTAGCGGCCAGCAGCACATTCTAAATTCTTTTTATCCCAAAATCATGCATTTTAGGCTAATTGGAGACTGTAAATTGTCTGAAGGCGTGAGTGTGAATGTTTGTCTACTGCGGGGGTGTCCAAAGTGTGCAGTCGGAAGCTAGTGTTTTAGCGGCCAGCAGCACATTATAAAAATACTATTGCAAAAAATAGCATAAAGTGGAATAAAAGAGCAAAGAGGTGAAATGTAACAAGAACAAGTTGCAATGTTGACTTTAATAACACAAAGCTGCCATGCAGGCTGATTTTGCCTAAAATTATTGACATATTTAAGGCTACCATTACTTTACATCAAAAATTCCACTTGGAAATACTTTTGGGGAAGATATTACATATTTTTGGGTTTGCCATATTAAAGAAACAAAGTTTTCTTTGACAAAAAGGGCAAAAAACATGAACATTGACACAATATGTTGACGGATGGATGTAAAGTTGATCTGGAGACTTAAGTATTGAAAGTTAAACAAAAATGGATAACTTTTGGTGTCCCTTATGCATCCCTAAGACTTTTAGTATATATTTTTTTCAAAAACTGTCCTTGCTCAAAAACTAATAGCGAATTAAAATCAACGTTTTTATGAATTATTGAGATTTTTTAAGTTCCAATTTACATACTGTATTTTTTGCCATAAAAAACAGGGTTTAAAACATAAAAACATTTAAACTTTATATCAACAGATGGACCTGAAGTTGTTCTAGAGATTTAAGCGTTGAATAAACAATAATAATAAGATAATATATGACTTATTTAAAAAAATAATAATTGGGTGTTAGACCCTTCCGGGCCCCCAGGACCAAACTTGAGGGGAACCCTAAAGGTTAAATAACTATAAATATTGTATTGGTTTTGAAAATGAAATAATATCAAAAAGGCGCCGCATGCTTTGATTTTTCAGTGAGTGGTCCTCAATGGAGAAGGTTTGGATACCCATGTTTTACTGTGTCCCCGAGGCAGCTGGGACCGTCTACAGTGCACTCGTCACCTTAAATAGGGCATGTAGTATTGAAATTAAAATAGATGACTATTTCTTTACAGATATTGATGAGTGTGCTGTTGATAAAGGACACTGTGACCACAACTGTACCAATCAACCAGGAGGGTACACTTGCCAGTGTGCCTCTGGCTACCAGCTAAGCCAGGATGAACGTAATTGCACAGGTGAACGCTGACATTCGTACTTACATGTGATTGGTTGACCACAAGCCACCTAAAAAACATATCTTTCAATCCTTAGACGTAAACGAGTGTTTGTCCCTGAGTGGAATCTGTGCACACATCTGTGACAACATTCCGGGATCTTACCGGTGCTCTTGCAGGCCCGGCTACCAGCTTCACATTGACAGTCACACCTGTGTGGGTCAGTTCACTCACTTTTTCCCCCCACTATGCAATCCAACTAGTAATTTTCAGCTCATTTAAACACATCACTAAATCACTCAATGTGTGTAAGTGGAGGCCCCAATTAGACATGTTATGGTCCAGTGAGATCCACAACGGGTTGCCCAGAGAGAAAAGTTTGTTTAAAATGTGTTTTTTCTGTCTGAATAAATGTGTGTGTCTGCTTAGACATCGATGAATGCAAACTCCAGAACGGCGGCTGCTCCCACACCTGCAGCAATTCTCCAGGGGGGCACGATTGCCACTGCCCTCCTCCTCTGCTGCTACACACGGACAACTTCACCTGCAGTAGTACGCTTCTCATTTATCCCTAGCACTTTCCACACCATTAGGAACACCTGGTGTATCTAATGCAGACATAATTTTACTGTTTTTAATCCTTGATGGACATTTTTCGATCCTATTAGCATACTTTAAGACAATTCAAACCAGGGAAGTTATTTATTTTTAGTGAAAAACATCGTAAATGCATGTATTAAATGGAGTAAAGTACAGTTGATTTATGAGCTTCATTGATTTGGTGACAGAGGCCCTGATTCAAAACACTTTTATCTCAATTCAATGTCTCCCATTGAAATTACTGTAATTTACATTAAAAAAAGCAACATTTTAAAATGTAACATGCATTTAAAAAAAATAAAAATAAACCCTAACTTTCAGATAGGAAATATTGTAAAAAAAAAACAATACATTAGAATGTACTACTAACAACTAGAGTATTTTTATGAAGTAATGTAATAATAATGTACAGCGGAGAGTGGACTTCTATGGTATCTCTTTGCGGTTGCTTCGCCGTCAAACACACCATCATCAGCTTTTCCATATTGTCGTGGATGAATATCTGCCGTTTAGATATGATTTTAACATTCTTGGCTGTCATTTGACTCACTTTGCGTCAGTATGGTGCAGACCAATGCTGATTATCGGTCCTGCTAAACACCGGCGCCTATTTAATAATACCACTTTAATATTTGACAACAAAACAATTATACAAAGCGACTCGGTAAAGAATCTAGATATTATTACCCAACTCTCTCGTTTGAGTCACACATTAAGAGTGTTACTAAAAAAAGTATTATTTCGATAATATAGCTAAAACGTTTCCATTTTGTCCTCCACCGACGCTGAGATCAATGTGTTCGTTACGTCTCGTCTCGATTACTGTAATGTATTATTTTCTGGTCTTCTTATGGCTAGCATTAAAAGATTACAGTTAGTCCAAAATGCAGCTGCTAGACTTTTGACAAGAACAAGAAAGTTTGATCATATTAGGCCTATACTGGCTCACCTGCACTGGCTTCCTGTGCAGTTAAGATGCGACTTTAAGGTTTTTTACTAAATGGTCTAGTTCCATCCTATCTTGCTGATTGTGTTGTACCATATGTCCCGGCAAGAAATCTGCTTTCTGAGAACTCCGGCTTATTAGTGATTCCCAGAGCCCAAAAAAATCTGCGGGCTATAGAGCGTTTTCTATTCAGGCGCCATTACTCTGGAATGCCCTCCCGGTAACAGTTAGAGATGCTACCTCAGTAGATGTATTTAAGTCCCATCTTAAAACTAATTTGTATACTCTAGCCTTTAAATAGACCCCTTTTTAGACCAGTTAATCTGCCATCTCTCTTTTCTGCTCTGCCCCCCTCTCCTGCGTGGAGAGGGGTCCCCACATCTGCGGTCCCTTCTAGGGTTTCTCAATGTTCCCATTGGAATGAGTTTTTTGTTTCCCTCATAAGTGATGTGAGCTGAAGATGTTGTTGTGGCTTGTGCAGCCCTTTGAGACATTTGTGATTAAGGGCTATATAAGTAAACTTTGATTGATTGTTTGATTGAGTTACTATGCCAACTAATGGCAAGTAATGCTTAAAACTCTTGCAACTTAAAACATATGACAGCTCTTATTTTAAAACACTCCTATAGTTGGGTGACTCGTAATTGAAGTACCACTGTAAATTTAAATACTCCCAATTTCTCAAAATAAGGCCGTAAATTAGATATTTCGCATATGTTTCTCTATTCAGCACAAACCGAGTAGAAAGAAGGTATAAAAGCGAGCATAGAAATAATAAATGTGTCATAAGTCTGACATTGGATGCTTGACCTACCCAAAACCACCATTTGAGAGTCACTATTTTTTATCGTTGAGGTTTGCTATGGTGGAACTGTGCTGCATTTTACTGACAGGTGTCCCTAACATTATGATTAGTTACATAAGAAGGGCAACATATTAGGACCGAGTGTGAGTATGAGTGCACTTCTACACCAGCCACAATACTAAACCGTGTTCAATGAATAACTCTGACATATTTTATAAAGGCAGAATTTTTCTCATTAGATACTGCAGGTGTACCTAACGAAGCGCATGTGGTGTATTGCGTATCACCTTTCTGTTTTTTTAATTGACAAAATTGGCAAGTTTTGATTTGCCCATCCAGACGTCACATCTTGTAAACTGAGAAACGGTGGTTGCGAGCACGTGTGCGTGACCGGGGCAGAGGGCCACGTCCAGTGTAGCTGCCGCGCTGGGTGGAAACTGAGCGAGGACCAGAGAAGCTGCGTGGGTAAGACCTAACATTTTACAGTTAATGTACCGGTAAATATAATGTCTGGTTGAAAATTAACCCCACATTCTGAAGAAGGGTGATGGATTTATGGTCTTTGTCACAAAATCACACAGGATGATTCAACTTGCGAGATCTTGAATGGAACTAATGACATCAGCCTATAGCGTGTAGTGAGCAGGATTTATTTGGACAGCTGTGTTACGTCAGGCCTTCTTGAATGACACTGGGAACATTCCTGAAATCATGCAGGAAATGATCAGCTGTCAAATGGTTATAGATTGTGACCTGGAGAATTAGCATTAAATGAATTGTTTGCATGTGTTGGTTCGTCTTAACATGTCTTTGTCCATGTCCTCACGGTGAGACGTGGACGAGTGCGGAGACTTTACAAACGGAGGCTGTGAGCAGCTCTGTAAGAACTACCCGGGAGCCTTCAACTGTACCTGCAGGGAAGGCTATCAGGTTCAAACAGACGACCGCACCAAGTGCCAGCGTGAGTCAAACCCTCACATATGATACTCTACCGTGAAGTACAGTTTTCTCTTTCTCTCTTTCTCTCCAGCTGTGTGTGACCCTGCCTGTCGGAACTATGGAGTGTGCATGGCGCCAAACAGCTGTGACTGTCCTCCGGGATACCCTGGCCTTGGCTGCTCAGGTTTTTGTCTACTGTATATACTCACTGGTTATTTCATTAGACACAGAGTACTGCACCTACAATCAAATACTAAAACAGCTTTTACAAAGAGGTATTATTTACTTGAATGTCACTTACTGTACATCCAAAAATGTATTTTACTAGGACTGCAGCTATCAATCATGTTAGTTATCAAGTACCGTATTTTTCGGACTATAAGTCGCAGTTTTTTTCATAGTTTGGCCGGGGTGCGACTTAAACTCAGGAGCGACTTATGTGTGACATTATTAACACATTACTGTAAAATATCAAATAATATTATTTAGCTCATTCACATAAGAGACTAGACATATAAGATTTCATGGGATTTAGCGATTAGGAGTGACAGATTGTTTGGTAAACGTATAGCATGTTCTGTATGTTATAGTTATTTGAATGACTCTTACCATAATATGTTACGTTAACATACCAGGCACGTTCTCAGTTGGTTATTTATGCCTCATATAACGTACACTTATTCAGCCTGTTGTTCACTATTCTTTTTTTATTTTAAATTGCCTTTCAAATGTCTATTCTTGGTGTTGGGTTTTATCAAATACATTTCCCCCAAAAATGCGACTTATACTCCAGGGCGACTTATATATGTTTTTTTCCTTCTTTATTATGCATTTTCGGCCGGTACGACTTATACTCCGAAAAATACGGTAATATATTGATTAGTTCGTTTGTTTAGTCGAGAAATCAGATATAACACACTTTATAACCTCAATGCAAATTTTGGGGGAAATACTGTAGTTAAACCATAACATTCATTCTTTTTTCTAATAAATTCACATCGTCAACATTATAATGCACTTTTAACATCACAGTTATGACCGCCTTCAAAAGGTCCCTTGTAATAAGTAGATACTTATGAATATAAATATATATAATTGCCTTATGATGTTATTACACAATTGCCAATTTGATTTTGAGATTTGATTTTTTTACTTAATAATTAATGGATAACTTGCTTTGAAATCTTAAGTGAAAGTGACTAAGATATTTAATTATTATTTTTTAATTAAACAATTCAATTTACAGGTTAAACTAAAAAAAATGTGAACATCACGTTCACATTTTTCACATGAATGAAACGTTCATTCATGTCAGAAATTTAACTTTAAGTGTGAAACTAATATATGATATAAACTCATTACATGCAAAGTGATAAACGTCAGGCCTTTGTTTCTTATATTTTTTATGATCATGGCTTACAGTTTAAAAAAAAAATTTTTCAGAAATGTTCAATTTGAGGTTTTCATAAGCTGTAAGCCATAATACTGATACTTCAAATTTTCAACATCATTGAATGACTACATTTTCGATCACAATTATAATTAAACAAAAACACAGGATGTAATAATATAAAATATAATATACTAATCATATAAAAAAGTATACCTATCTAAACACTGTAGTAATGACTATATACTGATGATTTACTTGGTAGCATTACTGTTGATATTTGTGTCGTTCTGCCCATGATTGCTAACTTAAAGTGGCTTTGCTGAAATGTGGAGGTTCATTATCCGCTAGTTTGCTTCCGAGGACACCACATTGCATTGAGGAGGCAGCTTTTGTTTGCTTGAACGCTGTCAAATTGGCGGTACACACCTGTAATGTGTCATCAACATGCATTATCACGATATAAAGATAATATTTGTAATGATACCAAAAGGGTAGGTGCAAGACTATGTGATGTACTTAAATGGAGTGTTGAAAGTGTGTGTTGAGAAGAGCGTAGTGATCCGACAAAGTCTGTGGGCAGGCGAGTGGTCGGGGGGCAGGAGAGGCGTCAAAATCCGTGGGCAGGCGAGAGGTCGAAATCCGAGGAGGCAACAAGGAATCCAGGGGAAGCGAGACACACAGCTCGGATTGAGGGAACAGAAAGGTGCTGCGGGGCGACAACACAATGAGCACGGAGGAGGGAAAACACAAAGAGCGGGAATGCACAGAGAGAAGGAGCTAGAGATGTGAAGGCTTACTGTACGATACAGATGGCTATGTTCTGCCACTGGAACGCAGGACGCGCTGGTTTAAGTAGTGAGGAGCCTCATCAGAGTCAGGTGTGTCGATTTGGGATTGAGAGCAACCTCACAGGGCTGCGGCTGGAGAGGACCGCGCTGGGGCGTGCTCAGAGGCGCGCTCAGAGGCGCGCTCAGCGGAGTGCGCTGAGGAATGTGCAGCGACATGCGCTTGAGCCGTGACAGTATTAAAAACTCCATAGTTGGCCAAATTAATATAGTTTAAATCATTAGGTCTTCGATTTATCGCGCAACCATAATTTGTTGCATTATCAGATAATAATGCAGTTTAAAAGATATACAATTTCATGGTGTATACTTTTCTGTGAAAATTGCAAGAACATTAGAAGTTTTGAAAGATGATTATTTCCAGGCTTCAGCCGGCCACCTAAAATGATGTGGCGGGCCAGATTTGGCTCTTGGGCTTTGAGTTTGATACCTGTGAGTTACACTCTTTAAACGAGCAATCGAAGCAATTGAACAGTGGTTCTCAAACCACCTCAGAAAAAACTTGGTTTTCCAAGTACCACCATAGAGACCGACATTGAAATACAGTAGCGTAATAGGCCTAAGTGTTCATTATAAACGAGGAAGAGGTTTTATTTAGCAAGTACAGTACAGCCCAAAAGTTTGGACACACCTTCTCATTCAATGGGTTTTCTTTATTTTCATAACTATTTACATTGTAGATTGTCACTATAGGCATCAAACCTATGAATGAACACGTGGAGTTATGTACTTAACAAAAAAAGGTGAAATAACTGAAAACATGTTTTATATTCTAGTTTCTTCAAAATAGCCACCCTTTGCTCTGATTACTGCTTTGCACACTCTTAGCATTGTCTTGATGAGCTTCAAGAGGTAGTCACCTGAAATGGTTTTCACTTCTTGCCTTATCAGGGTTGATTAGTGGAATTTATTGCTTTATCAATGGGGTTGGGACCATCAGTTGTGTTGTGAATGAGAAGGTGTGTCCAAACTTTTGGCCAGTACTGTGTATTTAATATTTTTGGTGACTGTAACATTGCACACAGTTTGAACATTAACACTGTGTTTGAATAAAGGAAAATAAAACATGTTTTAATCAAGTGATTCTTTAGGGTATCAGTTGATGTAGCCTGCCTACCACTAATAGTACACAAACCACAGTTTGAGAATCGCTGCAATAGAATATAAATTGACGTTGTTTTTTTTTCAAATCGATTGATCATCCATCCATCCATCCATTTTCTACCAACACAGCAGGTATTAGTGCCAGGAGTACCTACAAAACACCAGTAGGGGACAGTATTGCTGTGCCAAACTTGTCCAAAGGAGAATACAGTACTGTGATTGTATTTGATTCAGGTTTTGTGTTTTAGCCATGTGCTCCCCTCCTTGTGCACATGGAGGCACATGTATGCGCTGGAACAAGTGTCTGTGTCCTTCAGGCTGGACTGGAGAAGGCTGCCATACAGGTATGTGTTTCTTCTTCGCTGTATAGCAGTTCTCCAAATAGGAATGATGAACACATTGTCAACATGCTGATTCGTACAAAATTGTATTTCCTCTGCTCCTCTCAGCCGTGTGCGAGCTGCCGTGCGCTAACGGTGGTCGCTGTGTGGGCCCCGATACCTGCCAGTGTCCCTCCGACTACACGGGCCCCCAGTGCCTCCTGCGTGAGTATCAACCTCGGCATGGTGGCTGTCCACATCTGGACCGCAGCGACACAAAATGTGTTTGTGTATTTCCCAGCTTTGTGCACACCCGCCTGTCAAAATGGCGGTAGATGCGTGGACGTGAATAAATGCACGTGTGTCAGCGGATGGCATGGAGCTCGTTGCCAAATAGGTGAGATTGCACCACATTTCTTATTGTATTCACAAAATATTATAACAAAATAATACAAAGTAAAAACTAGAGTTTGGTACCTTAAACATTTAAATCGATACAGTACATATTCCTGGTGCCTGGGAATTGATACCGGTAGCAATTTTCTGTGTGTTCAAATGTGTTGATAAATATTGTTTAAAAATGTGTTTTTATTTTTTTTATTTACATTTTACCACTGAGCTGTGCTGTCCAGTTGTTACCTCATTGCAAGTACTTTACTGTACTGTATTATATAGGTGAAACTAAAAAAAAAAAACAGTGCAAAGGTTAGTTTACTCCAGAAATTACAGGTGAAACAAAGGTGAAACGCGTGGACATCGGGGGCGGTACCACTGGATTGGCAGACCGGGGTGATGGTTCCTCTCTTTAAGAAGGGGAACCGGAGGGTGTGTTCTAACTATCGTGGGGTCACACTCCTCAGCCTTCCCGGTAAGGTCTATTCAGGTGTACTGGAGAGGAGGCTACGCCGGATAGTCGAACCTCGGATTCAGGAGGAACAGTGTGGTTTTCGTCCTGGTCGTGGAACTGTGGACCAGCTCTATACTCTCGGCAGGGTCCTTGAGGGTGCATGGGAGTTTGCCCAACCAGTCTACATGTGTTTTGTGGACTTGGAGAAGGCATTCGACCGTGTCCCTCGGGAAGTCCTGTGGGGAGTGCTCAGAGAGTACGGGGTATCGGACTGTCTGATTGTGGCAGTCCGCTCCCTGTATGCTCAGTGCCAGAGCTTGGTCCGCATTGCCGGCAGTAAGTCGGACACGTTTCCAGTGAGGGTTGGACTCCGCCAAGGCTGCCCTTTGTCACCGATTCTGTTCATAACTTTTATGGACAGAATTTCTAGGCGCAGTCAAGGCGTTGAGGGGATCTGGTTTGGTGGCTGCAGGATTAGGTCTCTGCTTTTTTCAGATGATGTGGTCCTGATGGCTTCATCTGGCCAGGATCTTCAGCTCTCACTGGATCGGTTCGCAGCTGAGTGTGAAGCGACTGGGATGAGAATCAGCACCTCCAAGTCCGAGTCCATGGTTCTCGCCCGGAAAAGGGTGGAGTGCCATCTCCGGGTTGGGGAGGAGATCTTGCCCCAAGTGGAGGAGTTCAAGTACCTCGGAGTCTTGTTCACGCGTGAGGGAAGAGTGGATCGTGAGATCGACAGGCGGATCGGTGCGGCGTCTTCAGTAATGCGGACGCTGTATCGATCCGTTGTGGTGAAGAAGGAGCTGAGCCGGAAGGCAAAGCTCTCAATTTACCGGTCGATCTACGTTCCCATCCTCACCTATGGTCATGAGCTTTGGGTTATGACCGAAAGGACAAGATCACGGGTACAAGCGGCCGAAATGAGTTTACTCCGCCGGGTGGCGGGGCTCTCCCTTAGAGATAGGGTGAGAAGCTCTGCCATCCGGGAGGAGCTCAAAGTAAAGCCGCTGCTCCTCCACATCGAGAGGAGCCAGATGAGGTGGTTCGGGCATCTGGTCAGGATGCCACCCGAACGCCTCCCTAGGGAGGTGTTTAGGGCACGTCCGACCGGTAGGAGGCCGCGAGGAAGACCCAGGACACGTTGGGAAGACTATGTCTCCCGGCTGGCCTGGGAACGCCTCGGGGTCCCACAGGAAGAGCTGGACGAAGTGGCTGGGGAGAGGGAAGTCTGGGCTTCCCTGCTTAGGCTGCTGCCCCCGCGACCCGACCTCGGATAAGCGGAAGAAGATGGATGGATGGATGGACAAAGGTGAAACTATTATATGACATAAGCTCATAACATGCAAATCAAGGTATTCCAAGCTGTATTTTGATATCATTTTGATAATAATGGTTTACAGTTTATGAAAACAATTTGGTGTTTTCAAAAATTATAAGCCAAGATCTTCAAAATTATAAGAAATAAAGACTTGACAGATCTCACTTTGTATGTGATGAGTTTAATGTTACATATTAGTTTCACAATTGAAGTTGAATTGGTGACATTAATGGATTTTTCATGGATATTAAAATGTTTGAGTTTCACCTGTATAGTAAACTTTGCATGCAGTTGCAATTCCAGGATGTTAGATGACAGTATTGTGTAGACCAGGGGTCACCAACCTTTTTGAAACCAAGAGCTACTTCTTGGGTACTGATTAATGCGAAGGGCTACCAGTTTGATACACACTTAAATACATTGCCAGAAATAGCCAATTTGCTCAATTTACCTTTAACTCTATGTTATTATTAATAATTAATGATATTTATCTTTGTGGAAGCACCGATCATCTTTATGAGTTCTCACAATAAATATATATAGAAACAGATAAATATCAATATGCAACACTTTATTTTTATATTTCCTCTAAATGCACATTTTTCAAATTGAACAGTTTCAAATGATCACTTCTAAGACAGTCTTGTGAAATCACAATATCCCATTTTAACTAGCTAGCCACTAACATTTTTTAACAAATCATGAATTACTTTGCACCATGTTTGTACAAATAATAACTCATGTAAAATACAAAAGTCAACTCTCAAATGTTTAAATAAATCATGTCACACTTTGAACTGGACACCAAATCTGTTATCTGTTTCTTTGTCAGTTAGTGAAGACCAAGTCTTTAAAATATTTTCTTGGATTTTCACATTCTATTTGAGTTTTGTCTCTCTTAGAATTAAAAATGTCGAGCAAAGCGAGACCAGCTTGCTAGTAAATAAATAACATTTAAAAAATAGAGGCAGCTCACTGGTAAGTGCTGCTATTTGAGCTATTTTTAGAACAGGCCAGCGGGCTACTCATCTGGTCCTTACAGGCTACCTGGTGCCCGCTGGCACCGCGTTGGTGACCCCTGGTGTAGACTGTGATGTGTTGCCTTAATCAGGAAGTAGTCTTTGCCATTTAAATGTGCCAGTCTAGTTTTTGTTGAGCAAATATTTATACTATATTTATTCTATAATTATTGTACTTATTATACACCAGCTGTTTGAATGTAATGTGCATCTGAGTTACAGTTTTTATTACCAAACTTAGAGGTGTTAAAACAGCCATGTATAATCTCTAATGCTAATTGCTAGCATGTCTATAGTAAATCCAATGTAAATTTGCATCGAGCTAGCTTTTTGAAAAGTGGAGCCTTACTATACTTTTGAGCGCTTTCTTCTTGCTTTGTTGACATGGAAAATTGTAACATTAACGAGAGGAAGTCCGGCTGAGTCTGCTCACAGTGCTTGACTGCTTGTTTTTCGGCCAAGTGCTTGAGCCGGTGTTTGATTTTACATGAATCAGTACCTCCTAGTACTGACAGACTTTGGTCAGTCCCTATAAAAGTACACAAGTTGGTAGCCATCACTGGTAATTACTAAGGATGACAATAAATCATCATAATTATTGACATAATAATGATGCTGACCACTCAAGATACTTCAAATACAGCTACTGCCATCTTGTGGTGTTAATTAAAAGAATGTATGTCCTATAGCCATAGTTCTTAGTGATATTGTTTTGTTTTAGGAGACCACTCACCCGTCAATTACAGGACACTTGTAAATTAAGTAGAGGTGTGGATTTATGTTAATAGTAAATTGAGTGAAATTGATTTTCAGTTGAGCATGTGAATGGAATATATTGTACAGCACAAACAGTGTAGAGTGGTGTATATTTGGTTTTTGCTTTAAACTCAGTTTTGTCTCATTCAGAGCCTGTTCAGTGTCAGAAACCTTGTCAAAACGCTGGCGTGTGCGAAGGTCTCAACAGGTGTCGCTGTCCCAAAGGGTTTATCGGACATCTCTGTGAAACAGGTCAGTGTATACAGTGAGTGCGTAATGATGTCTGCCTCTTGACTTTGTGTCTACGTGTGTCTGCAGCCGTGACTACGCCATGTGTGCCGCCATGCCAGCACGGCGCCACCTGCAGTCCTCACAACACTTGCACCTGTCCGGAGGGCACAGCGGGACTGCGCTGCGAGAGACTGTAAGCCAGCTTACTGTACAAAAGAGCTTTGCGATTGATGACGCAATGTGCTTGTGTGTGCGCTTTAGGACTTGCCCGGTGGTCACCACTGTGGTCAGCATGGCTCGAGCAGTGAGAAAAGCCTTCAAGGAGAGCTACGTTGACCGTTGTGGACCCTTGGGGATTCAGCTTTGCACCAAATACAGGTGTTTTGGGAAATGAACACAATTACTTATGTTACTATGTACCTTTTTAATAGCCACTGAAGATGGCACTGTTCCACCTACTCACAAAGTCAGTTTGTTTTTTCTCCCTCAGGATGAACCAAGCACGTGTGTACCTGCAAGCCTACAGGGTGGGCTACAAAATCCAGTGTCCAGGGAAGCAAAGCGCTGTTTGATAAACACCTGTTTCGCAGCATTTCAGTCAATGTCTAGGCAGCTGTCAGTCAGTTTAAACATGGAAAGAAGACAACTTTGGGCTTAAACCTTGAAGTAAAAGGGATAATAATCTTGTATTATTATTATTTTTTACAGTATAAAGCATTGTTTTTATTTCTGGACTAATGTTCATTAAAAGTCATATGCACAATGAATACATTTGTCATTGTGTTTTGTTTTTTTATGTCAGGTTTAAGTGTTTAGGGCACGTCCGACAGGTACATGTTGGGAAGACTATGTCTCCCGGCTGGCCTGGGAACGCCTCGGGATCCCCCGGCAGGAGCTGGATGGAGTGGCTGGGGAGAGGGAAGTCTGGGCTTCCCTGCTTAAGCTGCTGCCTCCGCAACCCGATCTCGGATAAGCGAAAGAAGATGGATGGATGGAGGTTTAAGTAACGTTTTTGTTCTTCAGACATGCACCTGGGGATAGGTTGATTGGCAACACTAAATGGGCCCTAGTGTGTGAATGTGAGTGTGAATGTTATCTGTCTATCTGTGTTGGCTCTGCGATGAGGTGGCGACTTGTCCAGGGTGTACCCCGCCTTCCGCCCGATTGTAGCTGAGATAGGCCCCAGCGCCCCCCGCGACCCCGAAGGGAATAAGCGGTAGAAAATGGATGGATGGACTGGTCGAACCTATGCTTTTTTTTTTTTTTTTTTTTTTTTTTTGTCTAGTATGAGCCCTGGTGGTGTATTGGTACATGCTGTTACCTTTTTTTTTTAGCAGGTGGTGCCGGTTTGATTACCGAATAGTGCAAGAGTTGCTTTGGGCAAAGTAAGCCTTCAGTCTGATTATACAATTACATTGCATGTACGTACAGTATTACTTGTAATACTGTTATTGTGCATACTCTTACCGTGCTACTTACACTTTGCCTAAGAATGTGCTTTAAATAACCAATATATTTACAATTCAAAGTTGTTGTTTTTTTGGTTGACCCTGTACTTTATGACATACATACTTCTGGGGCGGTATAGCTCGGTTGGTAGAACTTGAGGGTTCCAGATCCGATCCCCGCTTCAGCCATCCTAGTCACTGCCGTTGTGTCCTTGGGCAAAACACTTAACCCACATGCTCACACCCACACTGGTTTAAATGTAACTTAGATATTGGATTTCACTATGTAAAAGCGCTTTGAGTCACTAGAGAAAAGCGCTATATAATAATAATTCACTTCACTTCAAAGTACAACACATTTGGCCAATGAAAGCTTATTGTAACAGGCGTGAATCCTCTCAAATATGTTCTACAACAGTGATTTTCAACCTTTTTTGAGCGAAGGCACATTTTTTGTGTTGACAAAATCCGGAGG
Organism: Nerophis lumbriciformis; assembly: GCF_033978685.3. Classification (NCBI taxonomy): domain Eukaryota; kingdom Metazoa; phylum Chordata; class Actinopteri; order Syngnathiformes; family Syngnathidae; genus Nerophis; species Nerophis lumbriciformis. Next base: position 30,271,393 of record NC_084565.2, on the reverse strand, counting down.
CACACCACTAGCAGAAATCATTAAACAACGAAACTTAGTTGACAGTAAAAAGTCGTCGCAATTGTTGGATATGAATTCAAACCATAACCAACCATGCATCAATATAGCTCTTGTCTCAGAGTAGATGTACTGTCACCACCTGTCACATCACGCCGTGACTTATTTTGAGTTTTTTGCTGTTTTCCTGTGTGTAGTGTTTTAGTTCTTGTCTTGCGCTCCAATTTTGGTGGCTTTTTCTCTTTTTTTGGTATTTTCCTGGAGCAGTTTCAAGTCTTCCTTTGAGCGATTTCCCGCCTCTACTTTGTTTTTATCCTTCTTCGTGGGGACATTGTCGATTGTCATGTCATGTTCGGATGTACATTGTGGACGCCATCTTTGCTCCACAGTAAGTCTTTGCTGTCGTCCAGCATTCTGTTTTTGTTTACTTTGTAGCCAGTTCAGTTTTAGTTTCGTTCTGCATAGCCTTCCCTAAGCTTCAATGCCTTTTCTTAGGGGCACTCACCTTTTGTTTATGTTTGGTTTAAGCATTAGACACCCTTTTACCTGCACACTGCCTCCCACTGTTTCCGACATCTACAAAGCAATTAGCTACCTGCTGCCATCTACTGATATAGAAGAGTATTACACGGTTACTCTGCCAAGCTCTAGACAGCACCAACACTCAACAACAACACATCATTTACAGACTATAATTACTGGTTTGCAAAAAATATTTTTTACCCCAAATCGGTGAAATTAGATAATCTCCCACGGCACACCAGACTATCTCACGGCACACTAGTGTGCCGCGGCACAGTGGTTGAAAAACACTGTTCTACAACACTCAAGTCAAGTCGATATTGTGTTTGGCATTTTTGTCGTTTTACTACCCCCAGGTGGTGACATGTTATAGAGGCCCTTTAACCAGTGTTTTTATTTGAGTGGTACCTATTCTAGCCACACGGAGGTAGCAAAGAGTAAATAACAAATTAAAAACACCTCTGTATTGCATAGTGAAAGAACTCAAGTCAGAAATTAAAATGTTTGAAAAATGTTTTTGTAATGTAAAGTACAGATAATCGAACAAGAACGTGAACCAATATTTTTAAGCCAACCTGTTAGTTAATGTCACAATTATGTATGTCGTAATTTATTTTGAAAGACCGGAAGCTGCCTTCTTTACTCGCTTTGTGTTACACCGGCGTGACCTAGTAGTGCAGTGTGTCCTCCAAACTGTCATCATTTCACTTGTGATCATTTAAGAACAAGGACAGCCGAAATATGGTGTACGAGGAGAAAATGATCACAAACGGAGAACCCGAAGATGTAAGTGTGTATTTTGTTTGTAAACGTGGGGGAGTGAACGAATCACCTTGGAAGTGTTTGCTAATGTTAGCATGTAGCTAGCCTGTGTGCGGCTAAGGGAGGTGGAGGGTGTAGCTTTAACTTAGCATTAATGTTGTTCATATTCATAGCAATGTGTGTTTATAATGGTTGTTTAGTCATTGTAAAGTACTTGTGCTGATACTGCAATGGTTGTTTTTTAGGAAGAAGAAGAAGAAGAGGACGAGGAAGATTTGGTGGTATGTATGTAGCCTATTTATTGGACGTCCCACTGAAATGAACTGATGTTCACATTTTCTTTTTTAATATCAATATCATAGCCATGTGTAAAATGTGAAGATCCTTTGTGACTTGTACTTGACTCGAAAATAAGACGACTCTGAACATAAGACAACCACTTCATTTTCAAGACTCCTTTTTGGGTAAAAGACCAAATCAATCTTGTGTTTGATTATATTAATTACTATACTATTAATATATGATAATGTAAACAACATTTGAATCATCATTTCTGGGCTGCTCGACAGTTGTTGGATGACAGCGAAGAATGTACAAAAATGGTCAAACATGGAAGAGGCAACCCCAATTATAAGACTATTGCAGGCTGCTTTCCTTGGAGGGAAAAAAAATACTGTCTTATGTTCGGGTCAAAAAAACATAGGGCTGGGCCGATAAAACAATATCCAAATTAGAGATGTCCGATAATATCGGCCGATAAATGCTTTAAAATGTAATATCGGAAATTATCGGTATCTGTGTCAAAAAGTAAAATTTATTACTTTTTAAAACGGACGTAGGGAGAAGTACAGAGCGCCAATAGATTTTAGAGGCACTGCCTTTGCGTGTTATAGTTACAGCTTTTCACACACACAAGTGAATACAAATCATACTTGGTCAACAACCATACAGGTCACACTGAGGGTGGCCGTATAAACAACTTTAACACTGTAACAAATATGTGCCACACTGTGAACCCACACCAAACAAGAATGACAAACACATTTCGGGAGAACATCCGCACCGTAACACAACATAAACACAACAGAACAAATACCCAGAACCCCTTGCAGCACTAACTCTTCCGGGACTCTACAATATACACCCCCCGCTACACCCCCCCCAACCCCGGCCACCTCAACCTCCTCATGCTCTCTCAGGGAGAGCATGTCCCAAATTCCAAGCTGCTGATTTGAGGCATGTTAAAAAAAATTATGCACTTTGTGACTTCAATAATAAATATGGCAGTGCCATGTTGGCATTTTTTTCCATACCTTGAGTTGATTTATTTTGGAAAACCTTGTTACATTGTCTAATGCATCCAGCGGGGCATCACAACCAAATTAGGCATAATAATGTGTTAATTCCACGACTGTATATATTGGTATTGGTTGATATCGCAATCGGTAATTAAGAGTTGGACAATATCGGAATATCGGATATCGGCAAAAAAGCCATTATCGGACATCTCTAATCCAAATATTTTGTGATAGACACTTAATTGATATTTTTTAAAAAGTGTTCGATAAATATATATATTTTTGGTTGTTAGGAAACGGAGGTTACGAAGCAAAGTTGGTTGCATGAGCAAAGGAACTTGCGCTCTGGTAACATAGCAAAACAGGAAGTGATCACTGAACAATGGGAGGGACACGTAACATTGTTGGTTTCGCTTTTGACTTTCTGCATGGAGTGAGAAGAGAAAGTAAAAATGAGTGCGGTAGATATTTTTTAGATAAAACAGAAAAAGTCACCTTGACGGTATGGAAATTTTGGGGATTTTTTTCCAAATGGACCGTAGTCCAAAGTTGCGTTCACATCTTTTTATTTTTAACCGTGGTCCGTTCCCTATTTGGGTATAACAAACAACAGGTGGGGAACTCAAATGGGGGACTGTATAAAATAAATTAAATTAAATTACTAAATATAACAAATGTGCTACTTTAAAATAATTGTAATTTTCACCAATAATATTTACTGCATAACATAAATTCCTTTCCGTACTTAAATACCATCCATTTTCTACCTTTTGACACTAATTTTGCAAAAACAATTCTACTCAGGTTTTTCTCTGTGTACATTTTAACACTTAGCAATTGTGTTACTTTATTAAGCATTTCTTACATATTCCTTATTTTTGCACCTTGATTTTAAGAGGTTAAGTGTTCAATGGGATTTTAGAATTGTGTTCACATCCATTGTTTTCCACGGTTGTGTTGATATTTATTTTATTTTCTGCCTTGATAGCTGAGGGAATCATAATCAGAGGAAGGTTACATTTTAAATGAAAATCTTTACACTTAATGTTTTTCTCCTGGTCCATATTTTCGATAGTTCATAAAAAAACAATAATGATCGATATAAAACATGTGATACAGTTTTCAGCCTTATCTCCCAGCCCTAACATAGTTCATTTTCACTTAATGCAAAGTAATCTTATTTCCAGGATCCCCTTGAGTCAATGCGACAGAAGTGTGCCGAGACGGAACACTGCGTGCACACTCAGGCACGCCTGGAGCAGTGCGAGACGCGAGTCAACTCTCGCTCCGCCACAGAGGAGGATTGCACCGAGGAGCTTTTTGACTTCCTCCACGCTAGGGACCACTGTGTAAGTCATGAACGCCTCAATAGTCCACAGGACACTAGATTCTAATATACGTTTCTGTATGTCTGATGGACGTCTAACATGCTGCTGTTGCTGTTTTCCAGGTGTCACACAAGCTTTTCCATTCAGTAAAATGAAAACCCTCCTTCTTCTATGGCACATGCACGATAGGGAAACTGTGGTGCTAAATACATATAGTATATATGTCAATCTGCTGTTTGTTGTTATTCTAACTGTATGATCATGTGGACAAGACAGCAGGTGTAAATGTCATAAAAAGTCAATATTTGATTAAAGTGGACAACTGAAGACTAATGTGTCTGTGTCACAGTCATGTGTGTCTAATGTAACAATACTATCTAATATTTCATTTGATTAAAAAAGGGGGATGGTACTCAAACCATAGTTTGAGAAATAATTGTGTAGAGAAGGTGGAAGGCATTAGTTTAGTATTTATTTTTATTTTTTAGGGGAAAGAAAATTAATGTGCAATAGATGTTTTTAAAAAGTTAAAGTACCAATGATTGTCACACACACACTAGGTGTGGCGAAATGTGTCCTCTGCATTTGACCCATCACCTTGATCACCCCCTGGGAGGTGAGGGGAGCAGTGAGCAACAGCGGTGGCTGCGCCCGGGAATCATTTTTGGTGATTTAACCCCCAATTCCAACCCTTGATGCTGAGTGTCAAGCAGGGAGGTGATGGGTCCCATTTTTGTAGTCTTTGGTATGACTCGGCCGGGGTTTGAACTCACGACCTACCGATCTCAGAGTAATAAAATAAAGGAGATAATATATGTATAAAATGTAGAGGTAAAAATTGACAAAAACATTGTAGAGATAAACAAATACAAGATGTAGACTAGGGTACTAGGCAATAACTAAACATTAATGATGAGTGAAATCAGAATAAATTATGGGTTATTTTCATTTTACATAAACTATTATTTTTATCTTTATTTGTACTTTTTCCTTTTTTTTATAGCATTGCAAAAGCCACATGCCTAACTTGCCTATGGATATTTTTTTGTCTTTCAACATATTTACACAGGAAGTGAATTTTAATGACAAAAATACAAAATTAAATGAAGAAAATATTGTAGTGTCAACATGTTAACATTATGGGTAATTTTCATTTGACACAATAAACTTTTATTTTTATCTTTATTTGTACTTTTTCCTTTTTTATAGCATTGCAAAAGCCACATACCTAACTTGCCTATGGAAATGTTTTGTCTTTCAACATCTTTACACAGGAAGTTAATTTTAATGACAAAAATACAAATTAAAAAGAACAAAATATCGTAGTGTCAACACGTTAACATTATGGGTTATTTTCATTTTACATAATAAACTTTTATTTTTATCTTTATTTGTACTTTTTCCAATTTTATAGCATTGCAAAAACCACATACGGTACCTAACTTCCATCCATCCATCCATTTTCTACCGCTTATTCCCTTCGTGGTCGCGGGGGGCGCTGGAGCCTATCTCAGCTACAATCGGGCGAAAGGCGGAGTACACCCTGGACAAATCGCTACCTCATCGCAGGGCCAACACAGATAGACAACATTCACACTCACATTCACACACTAGGGCCAATTTAGTGTTGCCAATCAACCTATACATACCTAACTTGCCTATGGATATTTTTTGTCTTTTAACATCTTCACACAGGTAGTGAATTTTAATGACAAAATTACAAATTAAAAGAAAAAAATATTGTAGTGTCAACACGTTAGCATTATGGGTAATTTTCATTTTACATAATAAACATTTATTTGCATCTTTACTTGTACTTTTTCCTTTTTTATAGCATTGCAAAAGCCACATACCTAACTTGCCTGTGGATATTTTTTTGTCTTTCAACATCTTTACACAAGAAGTGAATTTTAATGACAAAAATACAAATTAAATGAACAAAATATTGTAGTGTCAACACGTTAACATTACCGTGTAAATTATGTCACTAAGACTTTCTTTGTTTGTTTTTGAATTGTATTACAAACTAATATAATGTTTAAACGCAATCATTATCCGTCAAAATGCAGTTGAGTGGACTCGAAAATAGTACTGCAGTATTTCCCCCCTATATTTTAACAGCCTGTGTTTGTGGCGCCCTCTAGCGGGCTACTGCTGCTACTGTTGAATGGGCTCAGTGGTACACAGTACGCATGCGCCAATTGCAATGTCGCCAAGGAGAAGTTGTTAAGCTGATGAGTAACTATTTAAACAGTGAAATAACCTCATAAACCTCATAAACACATACCCTCCATGTTTACTACTGCCTCGACTGTCACTAACCGCGAGAAGAAGAACAAGGACGGCTATGGAGAACGTCAAACACTTCCTCCAAGGACTGCAACTGGACAGCCAGTGCGGGTCAACCGCTCTTGTCACGGGGGCTGCCGCCTGCCTTGCCGGGGCTCTGGTGCTGCTGGCCCGGACAGTCGACGGCCGCCGAGCCGCTGGACGAAAGATCCAGAAGGCCAAGAAGCTGAGAGAAGACGGGCTGCTTCGAGCCAACCAGGCTGTACTTCACTACAAGCAGTCGGTGAGAGTCACATTTTGGAACTGTCGTGTTAACGTAAAACATGTATAAAATACTATATTTATTTTTAATTCACCGACGCTGTAAACTGTGTAAATGTGGCAGGAGTATCAAGGAAACAATAGGAAAAAAAGAACAAACGATAGCAAATAAATAAAACTTATGTTACAGACGTACACTGTACATTTAAATTAATTGCACAAATGTGAATAATTTTTTTTAAACGTTTTGACTTATATTTTGTTTACGACTAAGCACCCTTTGTAGAGCGGTGTGAGAAATTTCAAGTCAATAATGGAGGGTGGAAGGTCATACTTTTGGTTTTAATACCAGCGCCACTATGTGGTGTGTTTGTCAGAAAACAAACACAGGCAACACAATTTTGACAAAGTTGTACTCATTTGTGTGCAGAAGTAGAGGAGTTAACTTACAAATTTTTCACCAGATTGTTTACACATGACATAATAGTACAATAGTATATTATCAATCGGTAGGTTGTGAGTTCAAACCCCGGCCGAGTCATACCAAAGACTATAAAAATGGGACCCATTACCTCCCTGCTTGGCACTCAGCATCAAGGGTTGGAATTGGGGGTTAAATCACCAAAAATGATTCCCGGGCGCGGCACCGCTGCTGCCCACTGCTCCCCTCACCTCCCAGGGGGTGAACAAGGGGATGGGTCAAATGTAGAGGACAAATTTCACCACACCTAGTGTGTGTGTGGCAATCATTGGTACTTTAACTTTTAACTTTAACTTTAACTTTAACTTTTTAACTTTTAACTTTTAACTTTAACTTTAATCAATCAATCAAAAGTTTATTTATATAACCCTAAATCACAAGTGTCTCAAAGGGCCGCACAAGCCACAACTCAAAAAACTCAACCCAATGGGATACAATGAGAAACCTTGGAGAGGACCGCAGACCGTGGATCTAGTGAATAGTGTGAGAGTCCAGTCCATAGTGGGGCCAGCAGGGGATCCGCCTGAGTGGAGAGCAGAGACGTCCCCAACGGATGCACAGATGAGTGGTCCACCCCGAGTCCCGACTTTGAACGTTTCAACTGTGGTCACCTAATAACCTCTCCACGCAGGAGAGGGGGGCAGAGCAGAAAAGAGACGGCAGATCAACTGGTCTAAAAGGGGGGTCTATTTAAAGGCTAGAGTATACAAATTAGTTTTAAGATGGGACTCAAATGCTTCTACTGAGGCAGTATCTCTAACTGTTACCGGGAGGGCATTCCAGAGTACTGGAGCCCGAAGAGAAGCCTGCAGACTTTTTTTAGGCTCTGGGAATCACTTATAAGCCGGAGTTCTTTGAATGCAGATTTCTTGCCGGGACATTTGGTACAATACAATCAGCAAGATAGGATGGAGCTAGACCGTGTAGTATTTTACACCCCACTGTTTTTCTCTTAAAAAAAGAAAATAAATTAAAGTTTCCTTTTTTTGTGTTTTACATAAATACAATTCCAACTGTAAAAGGTAAAACCTTGTTTATGAATGCTTTAAATGGGAAAATAACCGCCATCTGGTGGACAAAAAAAAAAAGAAAAAAGAATGACACTTGTACTTGACCACATTGTTGAGATAAATATATCATTAAAAATGTTAGTTTTGTTGTTACGACTATTAGCTAATTTAAGGGACAGAGATGATTATTTAAAAAAATAAATAAATAAATATATATATATATATATATATATCCTCTGACAAATTCCATTTATATTCACACAATTCAGCCACAATAGCTTGATAATAAAAAAGTAGCATTACTATAAATATTTATGGAGAATTGTTGGGTTTTAATAACATTTTCCAGGTGTTTAAAAAACAAAACAAAAAAATGCTGTCCGTCTTAAGAACACACAAGATAGAATATGCAAATGACTTCAAAGACAGTGTGTCTTGTATTGGAGATAGCCTTGGAAAAAACATTCAAGTGCATCACTGTTAAATATCAATTTTATCATTAAAAAAAAGTATTATAATAGATTTTCAGCTTGAATTGTGTCTTTGACTCTTTTTCAGCACCCAAATATGGACTCTGCTCTCGTTTTGTCACTTTCCATGGCTGAGCTGACAGAAAAACTTCAGGGTGACCTTCTGACACCCGAAGATGTTTTTTACTCCTACATGGAAAAGGTACGCAGTATCAGCTATAGCTCAGCCTTCCCATTAAGATTATCAAGGTGTGTGTTTGGCTCAAACGTGTTGTTGTTCTCAGGTTTATTGACTTGACTTTGAAGCTCAAGGTTCATATTAAGAATAATTGAAGTGACATATTAATCATTATCCAGGGATAAAAATATCTGGTGTTGGATCATAATTACCAGTGCTTGAATTCCGCAGACTCTCTGTGTGGACAAAAAGCTGAACTGCTGCACCGCCATTCTGCTGGAGAGCTTTAACCAGCTAAAAACTCTGGAACCCAACAAGCGAGGTCCCCTGTACGGCGTTCCAGTTAGCATCAAGGACAACATTGCGTACAAGGTAACCTTAAAAGGTGGTGGATTGCCTTCACTACTGCCAAATATGGCCACACAATACACCTGCCATACGTAGCGATACAGTAGGTTGACATGCTATCAGCACAAATGTATACATCTAGTATGTTATAAAAGAGAGTACACCACTCCCAATTCAGCCAGCATTTTATTACAGTATATAATCTCAAGAGACAATGTAAGAGAAAGTAAACTTGGATATACTTGAGGGTAGTCCATGTACAGCTTGTATAGCAGGACATATTTTCCACCCACTGAAAAAAGTCAACACACAGCCATTATTGACTAAATAACAGGAAGCACATTTGTGCATTTATGTTTCCCCTCAATGAACCGCAGCTCCCCAGTGTAGGCAGCGTTTATGCACCATGCTTGACTGCACTCTAGGCAGGACAGAATTATCAGGCTACTCACTTGTGTTGCCAGCTATTTTGACTACAATGTGTGTTTTCAGGCCATTTATGCTGCTATACAAGCTGTACAATGACTACTCTAAAGTATACCCAGTTTTACTTTCTATTAGTTGTGGGTACCTTTCACATTTGAATCGATGCGATACCAATTTCCAGTACTTGGGAGTCTATACCGCTACTCAAAGGTACCAATTTTTGGTACTTCTGTGTGTTCAATAAATGTTGATTACCGTATTTTTCGGACTATAAGTCGCAGTTTTTTCATAGTTTGGCCGGGGGTGCGACTTATACTCAGGAGCGACTTATGTGTGAAATTATTAACACATTACCGTAAAATATCAAATAATATTATTTAGCTCATTCACGTAAGAGACTAGACGTATAAGATTTCATGGGATTTAGCGATTAGGAGTGACAGATTGTTTGGTAAACGTATAGCATGTTCTATATGTTATAGTTATTTGAATGACTCTTACCATAATATGTTACGTTAACATACCAGGCACGTTCTCAGTTGGTTATTTATGCCTCATATAACGTACACTTATTCAGCCTGTTGTTCACTATTCTTTATTTATTTTAAATTGCCTTTCAAATGTCTATTCTTGGTGTTGAGTTTTATCAAATACATTTCCCCCAAAAAATGCGACTTATACTCCAGTGCGACTTATATATGTTTTTTCCTTCTTTATTATGCATTTTCGGCCGGTGCGACTTATACTCCGGAGTGACTTATACTCCGAAAAATACGGTAAATAAAATTGTTATTTTTTTAGATAACATCTAATTTTATTATTTAACATATAACAAACAGTGAGCTTATAATGACAAATGCTGTGTTGTTATATCTTGATTTCTTACACTTTATTTGCAAGTATTAGACTTTGCATGCAGTTGCAATTCCAAGACATTAGATGGCAGTGGTGTGTTGCCTATTCAGGGAGTAGTCTTTGCCATTAAGCCGAATCTAGTCTTTTGTTGCGCCCTCCAAAGTGCTTATACTGGTAGTATTGTAAGTATTATACACCAGCTTTTTGATTGTAACGTGCATATTAGTTTTCATTACCAAATTTGGAGGTGTTGAAATCGTCATATAAAATCACTAGACTTAGACTCTGACTTCCTTTTATTGTCATTCAAATTTTAACTTTCCAGTACAGATAAGAACGACATTTTGTTGCATTAGCTCGTTGTAGTGCAGGATAAAAGCTCTTTTATCTTTTTTTTGATAAGGTGCAGAGTGTTTGCATTTACAAAAGAAGGTGCAGATATAAATAGATTTACTGTACAGATAAATATATTGCACTTTTGCATATGCATCCACGTTTACGGATGTATGTTAAATTTATTTTGTTAATCAGTAGCATTTTTATGGCAAATCCAATGTAAATTAGCATCGAGCTAGTACATTTTGAAAAGGGGAGCCTTACTTTGCGTTCAAGCTTTTTCTATTAGGCATAATTGCGTTGTTGGCAGGGCCGCCCCCCATCCCCCAACCCCACCCTGAAAACAACAACAACAACAAAAAACTGATTTTACTCAACAAAACATCAACAATGCAAAAACGTGCAATAATTGTGTTTATGAATACATCTCATTCGCGTAGGGTGCATGCACAATCTGGGAGATTGCCCATGCTTTTAGCTCGGTAGTCAACACGCTCGCCTCTCACACCGGTGACCTGGGTTCACGCCCCACTGGGAGCAGTCGGAAAAAACGGCGCGGCCGACAGAGAGAGAGTACACCCCTGATTGGGGCTTCAGCGCAGGTAAGTCCATACATTAAAGCGGCTCTGGTTGTTGGCATTGAACATTGAAACAATACCTAGAGGCAGTCCGACTGAGGCCTGCTTGAGTGCTTGCAGTCTCCAGAGCGACCTGGAGATCGCTATCCACGCCTTCATCACACACCGGCTAGACAACCACAACTCACTGTACGCTGGCATTGATCAGGCATCACTCCGCCATCTGCAGCTAGTGCAAAACGCGGCTGCCCGTCTCCTCACCAGCACCAAAAAACGCGAGCACATCACCCCAGTCCTGGCCTCACTCCAATGGCTCCCTGCCTGTCACCGCATTGATTTGAAATTACTTTTAATTGTTTTAAAATCCCTAAATGGCCTGGCCCCACAATACCTGACCGAGCTTCTGCACCATCATACCTCGTCTAGAGCCCTAAGGTCAGCTGACCAACTGCTGCTGGCAGTCCCCAGATTCGGGCTAAAGACCAGAGGGGACACAGCCTTCTCCATTGCCGGCCCTAAGCTCTGGAACAGCATTCCCCTCCACATTAGGTCAGCCCAGAGCCTGGGGGTTTTCAAAACCCTTCTTAAGACCTATCTCTTCTCGCTGGCCTTTAACCTGAGCTGAGCCCGCCCACTAGGCCACCATTTCTAGTCCCCCCTTCGCTTTAGTTATTTTTTTTTTCAATTTGTCGCACTTTTATTATTTCATTATTTCTATCTTGCAATTTTACTTTTTATCCGAACCCTTTCACCGTATTTCTTTTGCACTATCTTGTTTAGCTTATGCATTGTTTATGTTCTTTTTTGTTTGTTTTGTTTACACTTTTTAACCTGTAAAGCACTTTGGTCCAATTTTAAAATTGTTGTAAATGTGCTATATAAATAAAGTTGCCTTGCCTTGCCTTACCTTGTTTCCTCGCCGAGTGTTTAAGTTTGCGTCTGAAATCGGACGTGACGTCACATGCAACAAAGGTATCGAAAAATGGCACTGTTTGATTTTACGTGAATTGATACCCGTTAACGATGGAATTCAGTCGGTGCCTGCCTATAAAAGTACCAATTTTGTTACCCATCCCTACTTTCTATAGTATTGTCCCTTGACAAGATATAATGTAAAACACAGTTATCTCTTCATGTCGTCCCGCTACAACAGAACTACGATTCCACATGCGGTCTGCTCAACAACGTGGACCATCCAGCCAAGAGTGACTCTGTGATTGTGGAAGTCCTGAAGAGACAAGGCGCTATTCCCTTCGTGAAAACAAATATCCCCCAAGGGCTGTTAAGGTAAACATTATGCCGACCACCACATTATGCAACCTTTACCTGGAGCCTGCCATATAGCTTGTCTCTGGTGTTCTGTATGTCCCCTCCAGCTACGAGTGCAGCAACGTCATCTATGGACAGACTGTGAACCCACACAACCTCCAGAAGACCAGTGGAGGTTCATCCGGTGGGGAGGGGGCTCTCATCGGTGGTGGCGGCTCCTTGCTTGGCATAGGCAGCGACATCGGGGGCAGCATCAGAATCCCTGCTGCATTCTGCGGGTTCTGTGCCTTGAAGCCAACGGCGGGTCGACTAAGGTCATCCTCCCAATTTATTCACTTTTATTTTCTGTTATAAAATGTTGTCTCGCTTGGTACGTAGCTCGCGTGGTGTCAGCAGTGCTAGCCCTGGGCAAAAGTCATGTGAGTCACGACATTCCGGTTGCTTCCTGGCAAACTGAACCCGCAAGAGTGAGACTGTTTCTCCTTGAATTTAGTGCGGAGTTCACCAGGGCCCATGGCCAAGGATGTGGACAGCCTGGCACTGTGCATGCAGGCGCTGCTGTGTGACCACATGTTTGACCTGGACCCCACTGTCCCACCTCTCTCCTTTAATGTACAGGTATGTGCCCTACATTGTTCATTATTATACAATTTAACCTTGATTTATGAACTTGGTTCTTGAACAGGTTTTGTAAATATACAAGTTTGTATAGAGCAAATTTCTGTATAAGAAACAATGTAAACATTAAAGGGGAACATTATCACAATTTCAGAATGGTTAAAACCATTAAAAATCAGTTCCCAGTGGCTTATTATATTTTTCGAATTTTTTTTCAAAATTTTACCCATCACGCAATATCCCTAAAAAAAGCTTCAAAGTGCTTGATTTTAACCATCGTTATAAACACCCGTCCATTTTCCTGTGACGTCACATAGTGAAGCCAACACAAACAAACATGGCGGAAAGAACAGCAAGCTATAGCGACATTAGCTCGGATTCAGACTCGGATTTCAGCGGCTTAAGCGATTCAACAGATTACGAATGTATTGAAACGGATGGTTGTAGTGTGGAGGCAGGTAGCGAAAACTAAATTGAAGAAGAAACTGAAACTATTGAGCCATATCGGTTTGAACCGTATGCAAGCGAAACCGACGAAAACGACACGACAGCCAGCGACACGGGAGAAAGCGAGGACGAATTCGGCGATCGCCTTCCAACCAACCATTGGTATGTGTTTGTTTGGCACTAAAGGAAACTAACAACTATGAACTAGGTTTACAGCATATGAAATACATTTGGCAACAACATGCACTTTGAGAGTGCAGACAGCCCAATTTTCATCAATTAATATATTCTGTAGACATACCCTCATCCGCGTTCTTTTCCTGAAAGCTGATCTGTCCAGTTTTGGAGTTGATGTCAGCAGGCCAGAGAAACTAGGGTCGATATTCTTCTCTTGATCATCTTGGGACGGTGTGAGCCAAGTCATCCAGGGGGTTTAGCTTGCTCGTCTGCGGGAACAAACTGCCGCCATTGCTTGCCGTGCTACCGAGGTCCTTTGTCCCTGAATTGCTCACACACTCCGGCAGATTCAATGGGGGTCTGGCGGCAGATTTCTTTGACTTTATCGTTGGAAATGCATCTGCTTTGAGTGTCGCAGGATATCCACACATTCTTGCCATCTCTGTCGTAGCATGGCTTTCGTCGGTAAAGTGTGTGGAACAAACGTCCAATTTCTTGCCACTTTCGCATCTTTGGGCCACTGGTGCAACTTGAATCCGTCCCTGTTCGTGTTGTTACACCCTCCGACAACACACCGACGAGGCATGATGTCTCCAAGGTACGGAAAACAGTCGAAAAAAACGGAAAATAACAGAGCTGATTTAACTCGGTGTTTGAGAAAATGGCGGATTGCTTCCCGATATGACGTCACGTGACGTCATCACTCCGAGAGCGAATATTAGAAAGGCGTTTAATTCGCCAAAATTCACCCATTTAGAGTTCGGAAATCGGTTAAAAAAATATGTGGTCTTTTTTCTGCAACATCAAGGTATATATTGACGCTTACATAGGTCTGGTGATAATGTTCCTCTTTAAGGTAGGTAGGCAGATCTTTATTGTCATTGCACAAGTACAACAAAACTTTGTTTTCAGCTCAAACCCGTTCAAGATTAGACAAACAAACAGTGTACAGGGTTACAGAACAGGAACGCTGATGAGTCGCCACAAGGCGCCCGGTAAAAGATGGGAAAAAGGTCAACGCTGGGGTAGGAAGATTAAAAACATATAATCTAGACTGGGCTCCTAAAGGGGCCCAGTCTGGAGTGGGACAAAAACCTCCATAGCAAAACACGTATACATATTACAACATACATCTCGAGACTTGCAACAGAGGGCAGGGAGTGGCGGCTACGTTGGCAGGCTGCAGCTCTTCAGGCGCTGCCCAGCCGTCCATCACCCCTAAGGGATTCACGCGTGGATGCATGTGTGTGTGTAAGCCTGCCGCGTGTCTCTGTTCCATGGCCTTGGTGTTGGTCAAAAGTCAACAACAACAGTCGGTCCAAAGTCAACAACAACAGGGGTGTGTCCATGAGAGACAAGGAGGGAGTTTGTTGTGTCTTCGCCGCACTGTCCTTCGGGAGAGTCTCGAAGCCAGGGAAACAATCCAAGTTAGAATGTTTTGCATGCGAGTGAAAATAAAATTTGCTTTTCACTCTAAATTGTCTATGACTGGTCCTCAAAATTCATCCTGCAGGGCAGACAGTACGATGTTATCCAAATCCCAAAACTGTCCACAGTTCTTCCCGCATCCTCCAATCATTTGTGGCAGCTTTGGAGTACTTTGAAAACTGCCAGCAACTTCCAATTTGTCGACAAACCAGAGCAACGCTTACTCCAATCAGCAGGTCCTGTTGTCATAATTCCAAATAGGTGGATATCTTCACGTCCTCAACTGGAAAGGTCGCCAGGCACGCGGCACTCCTTCTTCTCCCAAGAGTCCGCCGTGTGTCCAGCAACAACCGCTCCGTCACGACAAGCAGGTTCCCTTAAACCCAAGATCTTGTCAATTTCGTTGAGGCCAGTTAATTAGTTCCAAAGTTTAGATTTGGAGAGCAGTGCAAAAAGAGGCAACAAGAAAGTTAAGACAAGGCAAGACAAAGAAGCAAGCAGGAGAGATAAGGGAGAGGGGGAGCGTCCGCCCTCAATGAGTACCAGTGAGGGAAAAAAAAATAGGTTCCAGTCTTAAAAAAGTCTATATTTTAGTAAATGTATGTACACTTTAAACACAATATAAAGTGCTATACAGTACTGTATATTAAGCAAACATAACACTAGCTGAACTGTCCTCCTCATTTCCAGCCGCTGTGCCGACACACACACACACACACTGTCACTATCCCTGTGGTGCACTCACAGTTTGAAATAAAAAAAAAAACTACTTATTGTTACTTTAACAGCCAGGTCGCTGCCATGATTAGAAATAATACATAAAATCCACTTTACCTTGTTGGTTAATCTTGGTGTGCAGCGAAAGAAAGGGGGTGTGGGCAGTGACTACAACGATGTGAATGCTTCCTGATTGTTTCAAGCCACACGTCGCTTGTCCATTGCTTCAGCAGAACTGGAAAAATGCTGTAAAAAGGCTAAAAACGCAACAAAGGTAGCGTTTAGCACAGTAGCTAACGACAGCCCTCCTGTGAGGACCGAATGATAACTGGACATTGATGAGCCCGCACAAAATGACTGTGCTGCTGGGCACACAATGAGTGGATGAAACATTTGTACACTGAGATGAGATTCTTACAAAAAATACTATTTTTATTTTATTTTATTGGTTTGGATATCCAAAAGTTTGTGAAATGAGTGGTTTGTTAATCAAGGTTCCACTGTATTATATACTGTATATTGTATTATATACACAGTATTAGGTTGTTATTCATTATTTGTTAATGGTTTTGTGCCATTTGACTAAATTTGGCAATACTAGTTGTA
Organism: Nerophis lumbriciformis; assembly: GCF_033978685.3. NCBI lineage: Eukaryota > Metazoa > Chordata > Actinopteri > Syngnathiformes > Syngnathidae > Nerophis > Nerophis lumbriciformis. Next base: position 30,254,992 of record NC_084565.2, on the reverse strand, counting down.
GCTGTAGGAAACTTTCTGATATATAAATATATATGTTTTTTAAATTAACTAAACAAGATGGCAGTAGCTACATGTACAGTACATACATACTACAGTACAAGCATCATGAGTGGCCAGCATAAAGCAGATTTATAGACCTCTGCATGTTCTTAAAAATCTTGGTAGTGCAATTACTACTCAGTTTTTAGTGTGAAACTCATGCGTCTGTTGTTTAAAATGAATTCATCATATTACATAATCATATTACAGTAATCCTTCCTTCATGACTGTTGATTGGTTTTGAACATGACCGCAATAAATTAATACATTTTCGTGAAGTAGGAATTATTCATTATAAATCATAAGATTTATAATGAATAATTTCTACTTATTTTCTCAGCTTGAGCGTAAAAATAGTTTGCTACATTCTAAATGAGAGCCATCTAGTTATATAGCAATTCTCTCCTAGGCTAAGCCAATCAGTGGCCACGATACTGAACAGCGTGATCTGATTGTTTGGTCTCCTCTAATGGCCAATACTACTGTAGTTTTTTTTTTTTTTTTTTTTACTTCATTAAGACAGTTTTATGCATGAAAATATTTAGTTTAGGACCAACATGTGGAATAGTATGCTTAAAAAAATTAAAATCTGCGATGTGGGGACGGACGACTGTTATGCTGACTAAGCAGTTTGCTTCTTACCACTATTACAACTTAGACTTAGACTTAGACTTCCTTTTTATTGTCATTCAAATTTGAACTTTACAGCACAGATAAGAACGAAATTTTGTTGCATAAGCTCATGGTAGTGCAGGATAAAAAAGCAATAAGGTGCATATATAAATAAATAAATATATATAAATAATATATATATATATATATAAAATAAATAAATATATATAAATATATCTATTGGTACCTTGTTGTTGAATAGTGACTTCAGGGTCACAATTATTAAAGTTGTTACACAGCATATGGAGTTTACAGCTTCTCTCCAATTAACAGGACTTTCTGCTCTTGATTTGTTAAGTTAACCAGCGTTGTTGTGCAACAATTAGCTTCATAACAATACAACAAAGTACTGTACCTGTGTGTTTATCAGACGTACAAGAGCTCCAAACCTCTGAGGATCGGCTACATTGAAAACAACTGCTTGACGCAACCCACACCCAGCATGATCCGAAGTATGAGAGAAGTCAAAGCCCTGCTCGAGCAGGCGGGACACACTGTAAGAACCACACTGCATTAAAAAATGAAACATGTGTTCTTTATCGGAGTAAATGTGAAATGTGCTTAAAAACTTCTGCACGAAGCTGGTGCCATACACTCCTCCGAAGATGAATTATGCTTTTGAGCTCATCGTAAAGGGGATCTTGGCAGATGGTGCCTACACCCTGTTACAAAACCTGTGAGTTGTTTTCCTGTTTGACATTGTACTGTAAAGGCTCTCTTTCTCTCTCTCTACACTTACTGTAAATATAGCGTTTATTTTCCTTAACCTTAAACAGAATGGGGTGGTAATTGTAAGCTGGCGATAAATGCTGTTATTTCTGAAATGTGAAAACTGCATATAAGAAGTTTTTTTTTTAACTTGACTAATGATATGGAGAGCATAACAAAGTGTAAAGGGAAATTACATTATTAACAAGTATATTGCACAACACAGCGACAACACGACAAATGTTGTAATATTACAATTAAAATAATGAAAATATTTAAAGCAGCCTTGTGTTAATACAACTCTTAATCAGATTGCCGGGTGGCTCAATGAAACCAGTTAGACGAGGAAATCAAACAAAGCAATAACAAAATTTAATTTGAAAATACATTTGAAAAAAATGGTCCAACAAATAGAAGTAAAACAAAACAAAGTGTCTTCAAGGTCTAATGCAGGGATTCTCAAACTGTGGTATGTGTACCAGTAGTGGTACACAGGCTCCATCTAGTGGTATGCCAAAGAATCACTTGATTAGATATTAAAACACAGTGTTACTGTTCAGACTGTGTGTAATATTACAGTGGCCAGTAATACTAAATACACTTGTTAAAGAAAACCTGTGCCTTGTTTTCAATGACTACTTAGGCCTACTACACTACTACATTTTAATGTTGGTTATTATGTTGGTCAAGTGTTTTCTGAGGTGGTACTTGGGGGAAAAAAGTTTGAAATCTATTAGTGTAATGTATTTATACAAATTATTTTTTATTGAAATGATAAGTGGGTTTATTATTGTGAGTATATATGGATGTAATTACGTATATGTATCTTGTAATTATACTGAATATTGTTGTATATCAAGTGATTATATATTGTATTTTTGATAAATTAGTATATCTTATTGATGGGGCAGGACTTTATGTGCCTTTATGGACACACAAGATGTTTTAATTATTAATTAAATAATTTTACTTTTTTTTTATTTTTTATAAATGACTAATGTTTTGGAGAAGCTCTTTTTCTTATTTGAATGGTGTAGATGAGTAGTATTTTGTGTTTTGTGTGTATTTTTGTGCAAGTGTAACATGCTTGAGTTTCACCCGATCATCCGAGTAGCAACAACCAATGTTTTAAAGCTGAGGTAGATTACTTTTGATATGTCAGATGCAACTATTGCTATCTATCAGGATGTTGCCTACAGCCCCAGCTGTTAGGTATTAGACACTAATCAGATACCATGGCCGTTATTTTCAGGTACTACAGGAGACTTGGCAGGTAATAGAATAGAGCCGTTGTGCATTTATGGCATGCATGTACCATTATAAAAGGTAGTAAAGTGGCTTACATTGCGTGGTCTTGTAAAGCTCTCCATTTTACTCTGAAGTTAGTGTACATGTTTGTTTTAGGTAATGCTCTGTCTACATGTGTTCAGAGCTTTTGAATAGCGCGAAATTATGACCAGTGTAGTTTTGTTTGCATTTGTGTAATAGTCACAACTCTTGCAACAACGAGCTGCATATCACCTCTGATTTTAATTCTACACTTTCTCTCCTTTTAGTAAGGGTGGACCTCTTGACCCCTGTCTTAAAATACAAGTGAGGCCTTACTGTCTTCCTATATGGCTGAAGAAGACCCTGTCCTTCCTGTTGAAGCCTCTGGTCAGTGGAGTTGTCTTCTTATTTTCTGCGAGCACTCAATAGACATTCCATTAGGCGCCACTGCCTGGTTAATGAGATACTGTCCAAAAAATCCTGTCCTTGCAAAGATAACCATACTTATTTTTTATTAGCATTAATTTAAGATAAAGTTTAATATTGTGGTTATCATTAGCATTGCTTTGCTGTATGTACTGAGCCTTGCAAATATACTACTTAGTAATTATTTATAATGTTATTAATACATATTATATTACGGTATTCCAGTCTCCTCGTGGTTCTTTTCTCCTGGAAAGCGTCACCGGAGTTGGGTAAGAAGAAGTTAATGTGTTGTTTTTCAATGACGATGACTAACGTGACTCACCAGATTTTTTTTTTCTCTAATTTGGATTCTAGATCCATTCCCAAGCTGTGGAAGCACCATGCAGCTGTGGAGGTGATGCAAACAGCATTTTACCACATGGTCATTTATGAACAGAAATATTGCACAATAGAACCAATGTTGTAATAGCAATAAGAGCGCTGAATGAGATCATTGTAAACAACACTTTGTAAACAAAGTGTTTCATAAGTAAGTTTTACCGACATCTGTGTAGCAGCAATTTTAAAGCACAAGCAGAGGTAGATGAGTACTTCAAATTACACAAAGTGGTCTTGTGTCTCAACAGGAGTACATTCAAGAAACATTAGCAGAGTGGAGAAAGTGCAACATGGATGTGCTGCTGTGCCCAATGTTTGGACCCGCTTTCAACCTCACGTACTGCAGCAGGCTTATCTGTACGTCTGAATTCATGTACCATAACGTCATAAAAGCATGCAAACTAATTTTTTTCCCCCTTTCTTGTTTTGCGCAGTTCCTCTTTCTTTCACGGCTATCTACAATCTGCTAAATTTTCCGGCTGGCGTTGTTCCCGTGTCCACGGTGACAGCAGAGGATGAGGATGAGCTTCGCCATTACAGAGGCTTCTTTCAGGACCACTGGGACAAGCTTTTCCATGAGGTGAGTAAGTGGTGACTTGAATAACACTGGAAGTGGAAAACATCCATATTAATAATTACACCTATACAATACAGTAGTTTTATTACTGATTGACGTTTTCCCAGAAGCCAAATCTTCTTTTTGATCATTTGTATTAATGTAGTTTGTGTTGTATTAATGTAGTTTGTGTTGATCCTTACTTGTGGTTCCTATTGCATTAAATTTAAAAATTATAATTAAATCAATGGTTTTTTTAACCTTAAGAACATAAGCAATATTTTCGCATACATTTACGTAGTGGACTAGATAAAAACATCTGTAAATATTCAGTATTTCTTTAAATTAAAGTGCATCACTATTTTTATTTGAGCAAAAATCCTGCTACATTATTGTCATAACACTCTGTACTTATTTGTTTTAAATAATTGAATTGAGGTATTGTTTATCAAACATTCTGTACTTCATTGTACAATGTTTCTGTCACTTTTTTACAATTTCATATATTCATTGACTCTTTAATCACTGAATAATCTCTACAAACCCTGTCTGTTTACTCTAATATTACACATTTGTTGTACTTTGCTTTTCCGTTAGTGTTAGTGAACAATTTGAACACAAGAAGTGAATAGATTATTAGCTGTTGCTAAAACATCAGAAAGGGTTGGAATAAATACGCTCGGGTTTCTTTCTACTCCTTTTCAGGCTTGTTGAATAGTGCAAGTTTAAATTTGTGATTTATTTCAATTTAACACTTTTATATTGTTCAAGGGACAGAAACACAGTTGGACTTAGTAGTTGTGTGCACCAAAGTTATGTGAATTAACTTCTGTTTAAAATGATAATAATAACACATTATTATTAGGAATGTAAAAAATAAAGTGTTAACTCATGTGATTAATTACAAAAAATACCGCATTAATTGTATTTATTTATTTATTATTTTAAATTAGTTTATTTCGGTCATATAATCAACCATTTTGTGTGATCAAATTAACAGCACAGATTATACATATTAACAATCATACACACAAAAAGAAAAAAGACTGACCGAAAAAGGAATAGGCTGAAGCCAAGGCTTATATTTGCCTATCCTATACATTCACTAAAAATTTGATTGCCTGGAACATCAACGTTCAAAAAATTCAATGGGATGAAAGTAATCGTTACTATATTTTATAATTTTCCATTATTTCACCTTTCAAGGCTTTCTTAAACCTTAACAAAGAACGACATGTCTTCAACTCATCACTGAGCTTGTTCCACCATTTAACTCCTAAAACTGAAATACATTTGTATTTTATATTCGTTCTTACTTTACATATTTCAAAAATTAATTCCCCCATTAATCATGTGTATAAGCAGATTAATCAATTAATAATTAATTAATTAATAATCAATTGACAGCACTAAGTGTTATGAAGTGTTTCTAGTGCAAAAACTTCAAATCGTGTGTTAAACATCGAGTTAAGTAAATAAAACATTGCAATAAAAAATAACAAAGCAACAGGTTGAATACATAAACCAAAGTCAGAGAGCTGAAAGCAAACAACAATGAAGGTAAAAGTACTCAAAAGGCCCCATTACAAAACAATTTCACACTTTTATTTATGATTTATTTACTTTTTTTCTTCTTTTTTTTAAATTAATTTATTAATCAATCAACAAAACAATACACAACAATACCACAATAATGCAATCCAATTCCAAAACCAAACCCATCCCAGCAACATTAAGAACAACAATAAACAGAGCAATTGAGAGCAATTGAGGACACACAAACATGACACGGAACAATCCAAACGTAGTGAAACAAAAATGAACATTATCGACAACAGCATCAATATCAGTAACAATTCCAAAATAGCAGTGATTAAAAAAAACCTCATTGACACCATCATTAAAAACATCAATAAAAAATAATAAAACAATTAGAAATGAACAATTTACTTTTTTAATCATACTTGAATTTAATTTGTTGCATGTTTTGTAGGGGTACTCAAAATAATTAATTCACATCCGAATTGCGATTTTTAATTTATTCCGATTCTAAATCAAACCATGACTTTCGAAAACCGATTTTTTAAATAGAAAAGTTTTTAGGCCATCTCCCTGCCTAATCAGCAACCAAAAGGAGGTTTGTTTTGAAAAGTTTTTATTGTGCTTATATACTGTGAGAACCGGTTTGAATCGAGAATTGTGTTGAATTGAGAATCGATTCTGAATCGAAGTGTCACCCCAAGAATCGGAATCTAATCGAATCGTGAGGTGCCCGAAGATTCCCACCTCTAATCTTTTGTACTAAAACACATTCCTTGGAAATAAATTACATATTTAACATACATTTGCAAACTTTCCTGAAACAATTTTCACCAGGGATTGAACCCAGTACCTATGCCTTACTAGACCAGCACCGGATTATAAGGCGTACTGCCGATGAATGGTCTATTTTTTATATTTTTTCATATATTAGGGCGCATTAAAGGTGTCATATTATTTTTATTTTTTTTCTAAATCTAAAACACTTCCTTGTGGTCTACATAACATGTAATGGTGGTTCTTTGGTCAAAATGTTGCTTAGATTATGTTTTACAGATCATCTTCCAGCCACTTTCTGACAGTCGCTTCCGAATGCGCTGTTTTGTGGGCGGTCTTATTTACGTGGCTCACCTTCAACAGCGTCTTCTCCCCGTCATGTTTGTTGTAGTGGTGTAGCGTGCAAGGAAGAAGTGTTTTAATGACATTCAGACTTTAATTAAATCAATAACGGAGCAGCATCTCCGAATCCGGAAACAACAACACAGGAAATGTGTCCGAGAAAAACCGCCAGACCGGAACTCTCTAATAACTAATGTTCCTTGGGTGAATAATGCTAACTCACTAGACCGGTATGTTTTAGCGCTTTCATGGCGAGTTTACTGACAGATATAAGTAAGAACTTTACACTACTTTATATTAGAAATGGCAACAGTGGAGGATGAATGTCACATAACAAGAAGATTTTACTTATTTATTTTAATTAGAACAATGCATATTCATCAACATAGAGAAGCAATGTAAATATGCCGGAGTTAGCGCAATAGCTTATTTTCATCCGTTGTCCTAAGGCAGGTTAATACAGTAAACATTTAACAGGTCATGATACAAAAGAATACATAAATCACAAGACATTACACATTACAAACATACTATAAGCACAGACCACAGACCAAAAAAAAAAAAAAAACAAATAATAAAAAAAAACAAGTGAATAATCTAATTGTGTGTGGATGTCTGATTAGTTTTCAACCACTTTTTCAGTGCAGTTTTAAATGTTAAATAGAGGTCACAGTTTCTGACATGGGCTGGCAGCCTGTTCCATGACTGTATGCCTCTGATAGACCCCACCATTTGGCCAAATTTAAGATAAGCTAGAGGAAAAAGAAGAAGCTTATCGACTTGCAGATGTGCGCAATTTTTCAGGACTTATACAGATCCCAAATGCCGATCACCAGGTACCAGAAGGTAAGAAAAGTTGCTTTTGCATAATATTGCGAAACAAAAGGCCAGATAATGTCTTACCTTATACACACACCATAATAATACTCGTATGTTTAATGCACCGGTGCGGCTTCATAGCTTACCAAAGTCGAAGTAAAACATTTTGATGGATGTTCGAGCACCGTGTGTAATGTTCTATATTTTCAATGGAACATTTAAAATGTTGGTGTTGTTCACTTGAGACGTATTGCAATCAAAGTGCTGTCTACATGTATCTCTTATCATCTACTGGTCACACTTATCATTACACTATGTACCAAATAAAATAGCTTCGAGGTGGGTAAGCTCAACCAAACTTATTCCGTACATTAGGCGCACCGTGTTATAAGGCGCACCGTCGAGTTTTGAGGGGGAAAAAAGGATTTCGAATGCGCCTTATAGTCCGGAAAATACGGTACACCAGTGTGAGTGGAACTTGGAGCAAGGTGGGTGAAGTTTTTTGCCCAAGGACACAACGGCCGTGACTAGGATGAAACAGGAACTCTCAAGTTGCTGGATGTTCCCTCTACCATCTGAGCCACGACGCTCTATTATTCTCCTCAGAGGTCGGAGCAGGAGGGGGGGGCTGAGAACACTTTTGCGATACAATTTCATATGAAGCGCCTTGTCATTCATTAATTGACATTTTGCATGCGTCCCCACGAATCTTAGACTTAGATTTAGACAAACATTATTGATCCACAAGGGAAATTGTTCCACACAATAGCTCAGTTACAAAGGATGGAAAGGGTAATGCACACAAGGGCACACATAGAGGGCAAAAACAAAAGGTATAAAGTAGACATAAAATGTACCATACTAGCAATATAAAATATAACATGGGTCACCAACCTTTTTGAAACCAAGAGCTACTTCTTGCATACTGATTAATGCGAAGGGCTACTAGTTTCCATCCATCTATTTTCTACCGCTTATTCCCTTTGGGGTCACGGGGGGCGCTGGAGCCTATCTCAGCTACAATCAGGCGGAAGGCGGGCTACACCCTGGACAAGTCGCCACCTCATCGCAGGGGCTACCAGTTTGATAAACACTTAAATAAATTGCCAGAAATAGCCAATTTGCTCAATTTACCTTTAACTCTATGTTATTATTAATAATTAATTATATTTATCTTTGTGGAAACACTGATCATCTTAATGATTTCTCACAATAAATATATATAGAAACAGATCAATATGCAACACTTTATTTTTATATTTTCTCTAAGTGCACATTTTTCAAATTGAACATTTTCAAATGATCACTTCTAAGACAGTCTTGTGAAATCACAATATCCCATTTTAACTAGCTAGCCACTAACATTTTTTAACAAATCATGAATTACTTTGCACCATGTTTGTACAAATAATAACTCATGTAAAATACAAAAGTCAACTCTCAAATTTTTAAATAAATCATGTCACACTTTGAACTGGACACCAAATCTGTTATCTGTTTCTTTGTCAGTTAGTGAAGACCAAGTCTTTAAAATATTTTCTTGGATTTTCAAATTCTATTTGAGTTTTGTGTCTCTTAGAATTAAAAATGTCGAGCAAAGCGAGACCAGCTTGATAGTAAATAAATATAATTTAAAAAATAGAGGCAACTCACTGGTAAGTGCTGCTATTTGAGCTATTTTTAGAACAGGCCAGCGGGCTACTCATCTGGTCCTTACGGGCTACCTGGTGCCCGCGGGCACCGCGTTGGTGACCCCTGAAATATAACATACGTATATGTGATGTTTACATATTATATATAGAGTATATAATATATACTGATATATTATCAGAATTATGAATCGCATGTAAAAACACCATATGTTAGGGGTTAAAGAAAATAGATTTACCATACAATGTCTATATTTGCCACAATTACAAGTTAAAACATGCTGTAAAACCCTTCTACGCGGACCAAATGAAATTTTGTCTCTGATTGGCTGTGTTAAACAGGTAAATGAGACCATAAATCCCTCCACACACCTCTCTTGCGACGTGGCGTTGTCCTTTTTATCTGCGTGTGAGCATAAGATGGTTTTTCAACCGAAACAGTGCGGGTCACAATGACGACGGACGAACACCCTCCAAGTTTCTATCCAAGCAGGACATACAGCGCGTGCAGTTTAGCTGTAGTTTCACTTTTAGACGAGAGATGGAGACAGGCAACCGTGATCATTTGTCTGTGTGTGTGTGTATTTGTGTGTGTGTGTGTGTGTAGGCGGTGTCAGGAGGCCAGGGCCTTCCCATGGCGGTGCAGTGTGTCGCCCCCCCGTGGCAGGACGAGCTGTGCCTGCGCTTCATGAAGGAGGTGGAGGAGCTTGTTAAACTAAGCAGGAAGTAAGCGAGGCTGGAAAAAGTTAGCCTGATCTAGTTAAATCACATTTAAAACATATTCCTCTTTGCACTCTTTTGGCTCCACTATTCATATAATAGTAACCTCTGACCTTACAAATGGACACAACATTAACACACTCCAACATCTTGACGGTCTTCCAAGCAGAGTGGAAGTTTGTTGTTTTGCTCCATGCTGGTGACGTCATAGCCAGGTGTCCCAGTACGTCTTCTCGATCGCACTTTAATGAACCACGCATTTAATCCAAGTTAACCTCCAGAAGAGATTATTTTTGTTGGTCATTTTTCACTCCTTTTGCACTAATAACATAAAACAATGTTCAATTAAATGCAGTTTTTAACCAATTAACTGACACGCTGTGGCATTTCATCAATCATTGTGTTTATTTATTTAGCATTTGATTGTATTTCAATATATTTCTGTGACTGTTAAACAATGGACTGTACGCTTTATATTAAACTGAACATCTATCAAAAGAAATGACATACCATAAATGCTCCAATTATAGCGCTAAAAGGGCAGGGTGATAATCGGGGAGATGCTGTTATTTACGAGTTGGGAAAACTTCTTATATTATTTTTAAAGGAGACTTACGTACATTTTCATCTGCATTTAAAACACTTATGGGGCCCAACTTTTCCAGTACTGACGGGTCCGGGGCCCCCTTATATATCAACACTGAATTGGTAATCTTACTCTTGTTTCTAATCGTATTCAATAATTATATCTAACCTACTCACAATTTACAACATTGTCAAATGATATGAAAAACATGTGTTAATCACAAAGATTATTATTTATTTAACGCATAAACCTTGGGCTGATTGGAAAAATAAGTACTATATACCACCATAAATAACTGAAAAAACATAAGTTTACATTCAATTATGTTGTGCTAAAATAAATAAACAAAATGAATAATAAATATGTTTAACTAAACTGTCAATAAAATTCAAGTGCAAATGACATTGCAGCTTTAGTCATAATTTTTGCGCTTAAGAAACTTCTCTAAAACTTAAGCTCCAGACTTCTGTTTGTTTGATGATGTCATTACTGCCACAAGTGGTGGATAAATGTATTACAGATTGCTCCCTTGTCACATTCATATCCTGTTTTTGGCGTGTCTGCAAGATGATCGTTTGTTGAGGCGTTCCCAGATTGCGAATGAAATCACGCCCCACCCTCTCCAAACGAATCATCATTTATCTTTTGAAAATGTACACTGTTTAAATATATATCTTGACGCCCTCACCACTTTTTATCCCCCCCAAGCACGGTTGAAAACAAACGTCAACGACCCGGTCACAACATTAGGTACACCTGAACATTCTCTGTTCAGTTCAAACTGTATTTAGAAAAAAGCTGCTATTAACAGCATTTATGTCACTGCATGTCCCACTTTGGTGTTATTATGCCTGAGCGCTTTACGAAATGTCCAAATACGCATCATGATGTAGCCAGACAGCAAAACCCTGAGAACAAAAGTCATCAAAACCTTATGATTTGACACTTTGGCTTTGATACACAAGTATCAAACTTTGTAACATTATTAAGTCAGAAAAAGGCGAAAATCATCATACTGTAGGTCCCCTTTCAATTGCAGTAATAATTTGGAGTGCATGAGAAAGTGTAAATGTAAACTATTGCTCTCTTTCGCCACATGCATATTTATGAGCAAACACAGCACAGCAGCAACAGAACCAATGTTGTGATAGCGATAAGAAAAAAACTGCTTGCTCAGCATTAATAGTGCTGATGAGTTGCTTGTTAAGTTAAAGTACCAATGATTGTCACACACACACTAGGTGTGGTGAAATTTGTCCTCTGCATTTGACCCATCCTCTTGTTCACCCCCTGGGAGGTGAGGGGAGCAGTGAGCAGCAGCGGTGCCACGCCCGGGAATCATTTTTTGTGATTAAACCCCCAATTCCAACCCTTGATGCTGAGTGCCAAGCAGGGAGGTAATGGGTCTCATTTTTATAGTCTTTGGTTTGACTCGGCCGGGGTTTGAACTCACAACCTACCGATCTCAGGGCAGACACTCTAACCACTAGGCCACTGAGTAACGACAGTATGGCAAGTTTCATACCAACAGCTGCTGACCAATAATGATAGTTCAAAAAGTTCAAAAAGAGGCGATAATTGGAGCATTTGTGGTTTTAGAAAACAAATGTCATGTAGCTTTATGCAAAATGATTATCAACAATAAAGTATACAGTGATTTGTCAAACCGCACTAAAATCTGCACGGTCCAACTCTGTTTTGTTTTTTTGCCACTGAATGATGTTGTAAAGTGTCGAACCCCCTACCAAAAAAATCCCTCCTCTTCATCAGTGTGCAACATCATTTCCTCTCTCTTTCCACGCGGTGACTGATGGTAGCACTGACGCCCTCCCAGGTAAAAGAAAAGCGATAAAGGGGCCTAATGACACATGGCGCCTCCGTGGAGCATGTCGTCACATTACCCCCGCGCTATTGTAAATATGTGTTTCAGCTGGGTTTACATAAATTTACATATGTTTCCCCAGCTCTTGTGCGAGGATGGCAAGCCATTTAGGTACAGTGTTGGTGTTTTCCATTACAATCGCTGAATGGGAAACGCTCGGCGGCGGGGTAAGAAGAAGAAGACGAGGAGGGGAGGTTGTTCCCCGCTTTATCTGAGAGTGAGTGGCTCTCGCTGTGCCACTCAGTCAGGGAGCGTTTAAGCCTTAGAAGGCACCGGAGGGACTCTGGTCCTCCGAAGGGAACTTGACATTGTTCATAAATCCCTCAGGAATGGAGGAGGTACAACAGTGACAGTCACACACAAGAAGTCACAAATATGGACTTCAAATGGCGTATTACGCTGATTTAATACGTGCAATTTACCAGTCTTATATTAATGTGTAATAATGATAGTAATAATTTATTTTTAAATACACTTTCAAAAATGCACAGAAAAGCGGAAGTGACAGCTTATGAGGTTTCAGGTCAGTGTGCAACTAAATCAATTCCAATCAATTCTTTGTTGGTGATGGCAAAGAGAAAAAGTGTGATGAATACCATAGAACTAGAACTAAATTGAAGAAGTAGTAAGACACACGCATCGTCTGTCTTGGCTGCTCAGTAACATTGAGCTAATGTTACAGTAAGTGACTTAGATTTAGACTTAGACAAGCTTTATTGATCCACAAGGGAAACTGTTCCACACAGTAGCTCAGTTTCAAAGGGTAAGGATGGAAAGGAGAATGCAGGTATCACCAAAATGATTCCCGGGCGCGGCCACCGCTGCTGCTCACTGCTCCCCTCACCTCCCAGGGGGTGATCAAGGGTGATGGGTCAAATGCAGAGGATAATTTCACCACACCTAGTGTGGGTGTGACAATCATTGGTGCTTTCATTTTCTTTCATTAAGTAGTAATAATATGTAATATTTACATATTATTTATACAGTACATAATATATTCTGATATATTATTAGATTATATTTTTATATTATATTTTATATAAATGGAACATAATGTACACCGCTTAATCTTTGCTTTTGGTATGATGAGACTCACCTCTCAGGCACACAAAGTCCTCTTCCCTTGGCACTGTTTGCAGGTGTCATCAAAGGCAAAGGTGAGTTTATTCTATTTAATTAAATATTGGATAAGTTTTACTATTAAGAGTGATTGATTTTGTACTCCATTTTGTTTTATCGTCTAGGCGGCAAACTTCTTACACTTGCAGGTTGGTCGAGAATGTTAAAAAACAGCATACAGGAAATCAAGTCCCTTTTCTTTCTTAAATGCTCTGCCTCCATTACGCATAATGAAAAGGGTAAGTCATTTGTATCCTATTATTGTTTTACTATGCATGGGTCCAATTTTTTTTACACTTGTATGACGGTTAAAATTGTAAAAAAAAAAAGCATACAAGAACTCCAACCCACTTTAAACGCCCTGCGCCGTATTTTCTGTTAACTTTCAGTGTCAATTGTTGTTTGTCTGGACCCTAAAATGCAGAGTCGACAGGCAAAGTGCAGGTCAACTGTATTTATTAACAAAAATAAAGCAATAGTTCAGCAGGGAAGTGCACAGGAAAAGTTATGCAGCATGGAAACGAAAACAAAGCAAATGATCCACAAAAGTCAAGCAATCATCCAGAGGACAGCGCTGGCATATAATTGTTTGACAATAATGATTGTCAACCAGGGACAGCTGAGGAAGCCAGCCCCCAGACAGGAGAAATAGAAGTCAACGGAGGCAAACTGGAAATGGATACAAAAATAAGAGCACTGGACAGCAAATAAAACAAAATACCAGAAACTAATAGTAATTATCATCAGAGATCGTGACGATTTTCTGTTTATTTTAGTTCTTCATAGTTTAACTACAAGTACCGTATTTACCAGACTATATGTTGCACTTAAAATCCTATTTTTTTCCTCAAAACTCGACAATGCGCCTTATAACCTGGTGCACCTAATGTAAGGAATACGTTTGGTTGAGCTTACCCACCTGAAAGCTACTGTATTTTATTTGATACATACTGTAATGATAAGTGGAAGAAAAAAAAAAAAGAATAAAAAAAAGAGGGGGTGACTCAAGTGGGCGTGACCGGTGTGAGGATTACACAACACTAGATGGCGCTCCACTCCGAGCGTTCACATTTTCAACATTTTCAGTAAAACATAAGAGATAAGTGTAGCCTGCACTATGATGGGTCTCAAGTAAACAACACCAACATTTTAAATGTTCCATTGAAAATATAGAACATTACACACGGCGCTCAAAAATCTATCAAAATATTTAGTACGACTTTGGTAAGCTATGAAGCCGCACCGCTTGAAGGATTGTCGGCGCATTAAACATACGAGTATTATTATGGTGTGTGTGTATAAGGTAAGAAATCACCAAAAATTATTCCCGGGCGCGGCCAACGCTGCTGCCCACTGCTCCCCTCACCTCCCAAGGGGTGAACAAAGGGATGGGTCAAATGCAGAGGACAACTTTCACCACACCTAGTGGGTGTGTGTGACAATCATTGGTACTTTAACTTAACTTAACTTAAATATTATCTGGCGTTTTGTTTCACAATATTATGCAAAGGCAACTTTTCTTACCTTTTGGTACCTGCTGATCTGTATTTGGGAACTGCGTAAATCCTGAAATTTGCACGCGTCCGCCTTTGTAGTCTGTGACGACACGATAATTGATAAGCTTCTTCTTTTTCCTCTATCTTTTTGTTATGTGAAGTGAAGTGAAGTGAATTACA
This sequence comes from Nerophis lumbriciformis, assembly GCF_033978685.3. Lineage (NCBI taxonomy): Eukaryota > Metazoa > Chordata > Actinopteri > Syngnathiformes > Syngnathidae > Nerophis > Nerophis lumbriciformis. Next base: position 30,239,835 of record NC_084565.2, on the reverse strand, counting down.
TTTATATAGCGCTTTTTCTCAAGTGACTCAAAGCGCTTTACATAGTGAAACCCAATATCTAAGTTACATTTAAACCAGTGTGGGTGGCACTGGGAGCAGGTGGGTAAAGTGTCTTGCCCAAGGACACAACGGCAGTGACTAGGATGGCGGAAGCGGGGATCGAACCTGCAACCCTCAAGTTGCTGGCACGGCCGCTCCACCAACCGAGCTATACCGCCCCACATGTGGCATTCATCCTCCGCTGTTGCCATTTCTAATATAAAGTATTGTAAAGTTCTTACTTCTATCTGTCAGTAAACTCGCCATGAAAGCCCTAAAACATACCGGTGTAGTGAGTTTACTTTATTCACCCAAGGAACTTTAGTTATTGGAGAGTTCCGGTCGGACAGTTTTTCACGGGACACATTTCCCGTGTAGTTGTTTCCAGATGAGGAGATGCTGCTCCGTTATTGATTTAAGTAAAGTCTGAGTGTCATTAAAACAGTTAACTCCATCTTTTGACACTTCTTCCATTTCCTACAACAAAGATGACGGGGAGAAGACGCTGTGGAAGGTGAGCCACGTAAATAAGACTGCCCACAAAACGGCGCATCTGAAAGCGACTGTCAGAAAAGCGGCTTGAAGATTATCTGTAAAACATAATCTATGCAACATTTTGACCAAAGAACCACCATTACATGTTATGTAGACCACAAGGAGGTGTTTTCAATTTAGAAAAAAAATAAAATAAAAATATGACTCCTTTAATGCGCCCTATAATCCGGTGCGCCTTATATATGAAAAAAGTTTGAAAATAGACCTTTCATCGGCAGTGCGCCTTATAATCCGGTGCGCCCTATAAAAATACGGTATTTTTATGCTTGAATGACTTAGACTTAGGCTTCCTTTTTATTGTCATTCAAATTTGAACTTTACAGTACAGATAAGAACAAAATTTCGTTGTATTAGCTCATGGTAGTGCAGGATAAAAAATCAATAAGGTGCAGATATAAATAAATAAATAGATTACTGTACAGATAAATATATTGCACTTTTGCATATGCATCCACGTTTATGGATGTATGTTATATTGTCTTTATATTCCAGCGAGTTAATCCATTTCAAGGTCCTCTATAAAGTTTTGCCAAAGGTTTTATGATTGTTCGGATTATTTTTTCAAATTTGTTTTTGTTTTCGTCAATATTTACTTAATTAAAAAAAAAAGTCAGGTCATGTAAAAATAAAAAATAAATGCTGTTGTATACACAAAACAAACAAACCACACTGTAGGGAGAAAAGTAATGGCGGGTGTAAAGTCAACATTATCCAAGTGTATTGAAAGATTTCTATACTTTTACCCCTCATTGCTTCACGTCATTTGACATAAAACCCCACTGACTTTATGAGCGTCTCGATTTTAGCTACCGTGGTGTGAATATTCCGATGCAATGCGTGCAAATGGAGAGCGCAAACAAACAAACGAGGGCGGGCTAGTGTATCGTGAAATGTGAAGCAGCGCCGCGATCAGCCTGTTGAACGCATCAAGCGTACCGTCAAACGCCTCATTTTCTGGAACCCTAAAGGCGAAAAGATCAGGTGCTTGAAAAGCTATTCCCACCCTGCACTTTGGTATAGCCCACAACTAACCTGGGATGATTCTGTCTTAATGTCCCATTTCAGGGACCGAGGAGCCGGCGGTCGTTATGTGGCTCGCAATATGCGACACAGCAGGGGGTCCTCTCCTGTCTTTTAGATGAGCCCAATGACGGGTTCAGCCTCTTGGCTGCGCGGCTTTTGCTCATCAGTCTTTCCCCCTGCTGATAGTAGGAGGAGAGGAGACTGGAGATTACCAGGGAGCTGATACAGGTGTACGGGCGGTATCGAACAACAGCTCTGTCAATGCAGCAATATCTGCAGGAAGTAGGCAGGATTCGCCCAGCATTTTCCCTATGACAGGATTAGCAGCTCGCTCGGTATGATTCTCTCAGATCGTGTGACTCAACAATTCCGTGATCCACTCTCGATCGGCTTTAAAGGCCCCTATCCCAACTTTCAAAAGCTTACCCTTCGGACAAGGGACGTTCTTTCTCCAAGTCGGTTCCACTCCCCCCCACACCCTTTGCTGCATTCACTTGTTCGTCAAAGCCGGCATCCTCGCCGAGCGCTCTCTCTGCACATCTGCTAACGTTCATGCTTTTTCATTCTTCCCCTGCGGCGCCTTGATTGGCCCCGAGCCCTTATAGCTAAATTGGTTTACATTGGGGAGATAAATGCTCTGCAAATGCGCTTAAAGACGTACAGTAAAAAATGCAGACAGTGCGTGTCAGGATTATCACCCGAGTCAGGGGGAGAAAGGAGAAGAGCGCCTGTGTAGCACAAAGCTGGGGGAGCCGGAGTGAAGCCTGCAGAGATATAGTCCGTGTCTGGAGAAAGAGGGGAGGATTTGGCATTTGCCTGCCAGCCTGTAATTCCTGGCGTTTTAGAACTTGTCGCCAACTAACAAAACTCCTGCCGCATTGTGGAAGTATTGTTTTCTTGCAGGTTGAGCAAAAGTAACACTCTTGCCAAAAAAGAGGTTTGATGGAGTTGTTTGTTTTGTCACAGAGGAGACCACCTGTGGTAACACACTAGAAGAAGCACTCGATGTCCTTCTCAAAAGTGCAGCAAACAAGCGATGATATGAGATGGATGATAGATTTTTTTTCCCACGTGTGTTGCTCATAAACATAACCTGACTCTCGCCAGACCCTTGTATTTCGCTGAGCTCCACACAAGGATCTGGGACTTCTCAATAGGAGATGTAATTCAGAAGGCGGGGCCTTGTAAAAAAAATAATTGTATGTGATTCACTGCAAAAACTGAAATCTAAGTAAGATTAAATATGTCAAATAAGGGTGATATTTGCTTATTTTCTGTCTGATGAGATAATTATTCTCACTAAGCAGATTTTATGTTAGTGTTTTACTTGTTTTAAGGGTTTTGGTCCTAAGTTATCTCAGTAAGATATTACAGCTTGTTGCTGAGATTTTATGACCTATATTGAGTAAAACATGCTTGAAACTAGGGCAGCACGGTGGAAGAGGGGTTCCTGCCTCTGCCTCTGCCTCACAATATGAAGGTCCTGAGTAGTCCTGAGTTCAATCCCGGGCTCGGAATCTTTCTGTGTGGAGTTTGCATGTCCTCCCCGTGACTGCGTGGGTTCCCTCCGGGTACTCCGGCTTCCTCCCACCTCCAAAGACATGCACCTGGGGATAGGTTGATTGGCAACACTAAATTGGCCCTAGTGTGTGAATGTGAGTGTGAATGTTGCCTGTCTATCTGTGTTGGCCCTGTGATGAGGTGGCGATTTGTCCAGGGTGTACCCCGCCTTCCGCCCGAATGCAGCTGAGATAGGCTTCAGTGACCCCCCGCGATCCCAAAAGGGACAAGCGGTAGAAAATGGATGGATGGATGGATGCTTTAAACTAGAATATCAACTGATGCAAAGCTGTGTCAACACTCAAGTATAAATCTACTTTTTTAAAGTAATAATTTCTGACTTCAAGCATGAAAAAAAAAATCATGATGTATGCATATCATTATGTCAAGATAATGGCACTAGCATTTACTTAATTTAAGAATATTTTTCAACATATTGAGCAAAAAGGTCTCTCTTTTTTTTTTTCTACCAAGAAAAGTGCACATGTTATTAGTGAGAATTAGGGATGCCCGATAATGGCTTTTTTGCCGATATCCGATATTCCGATATTGTCCAACTCTTTAATTACCGATACCGATATATACCGTATTTTCCGCACTATAAGGCGCACCGGATTATTAGCCGCACCTTCTATGAATTACATATTTCATAATTTTGTCCACCAATAAGCCGCCCCGGACTATAAGCCGCGCCTACGCTGCGCTAAAGTGAATGTCAAAAAAACGCTGCGCTAAAGTGAATGTCAAAAAAACAGTCAGATAGTTCAGTCAAACTTTAATAATATATTGAAAACCAGCGTTCTAACAACTCTGTCCCAAAATGTACGCAAATGTGCAATCACAAACATAGTAAAATTCAAAATGGTGTAGAGCAATAGTAACATAATGTTGCTCGAACGTTAATGTCACAACACACAAAATAAACATAGCGCTCACCTTCTGAAGTTATTCTTCATTCGTAAATCCTTCGAATTCTTCGTCTTCGGTGTCCGAATTGAAAAGTTGCGCAAGCGTGGTATCCAAAATGGCCGGTTCCGTCTCGTCGAAGTCATCGGGAGTCAGTGTCGCTGTTGTTCTGTGAATCCTGCCTTCCGGAAAGCTCGGACCACAGTTGTGACCAAAATATCTGCCCAGGCATTTACGATCCACTGGCAGATGTTGGCGTATGTCGTCCGGCGCTGTCTGCCCGTCTTAGTGAAGGTGTGTTCGCCTTCGGAGCTGTGTGAAAAAAGCCACCCGGCCTCTTCGCGTAAACTTCCCTTAACCACTCGCTCATCTTTTCTTCATCCATCCATCCCTTCGAGTTAGCTTTTATGATGACGCCGGCTGGAAAGGTCTCTTTTGGCAAGGTCTTCCTTTTGAATATCACCATGGGTGGAAGTTAGCATGGCAAGCTAGAACCACAGTGAAGGATGACTTCTCATTCCCTGTGGTGCGAATATTCACCGTACGTGCTCCCGTTCCACAGTGCGGTTCACAGGAATATCAGTTGCTGTGAAATACGGTAGTAATCCGTGTGCGGATGGAGAGATTGCGTCTTTTTATGAACCGGATCGCTTAGTAGGAGCCATTTTGTGGTCTTTACAGATGTAAACAGGAAATGAAACGTACGGTGATATCCGCACGTTTTTTCTTCTTCTTCCGGGGGCGGGTAGAAGAAGAAGCGCTTCCTGTTCTATGGGGGCGGGTGCTTTCCTTGGCGGTTGCTTGCGTAGAAGAAGAAGCGCTTCCTGTTCTACCGGGAAAAAAGATGGCGGCTGTTTACCGAAGTTGCGAGATCGAAACTTTATGAAAATGAATCGTAATAAAGCGCACCGGGTTATAAGGCGCACTGTCAGCTTTTGAGAACATTTGTGGTTTTTAGGTGCGCCTTATAGTGCGGAAAATACGGTACAGTCGTGGAATTAACACATTATTATGCCTAATTTTGACAACCAGGTATGGTGAACATAAGGTCCTTTTTAAAAAAATGTATAAAATAAAATAAGATAAATAAATTAAAAACATTTTCTTGAATAAAAAAGAAAGTAAAACAATATAAAAACAGTTACATAGAAACTAGTAATTAATGAAAATGAGTAAAATTAACTGTTAAAGGTTAGTACTATTAGTGGACCAGCAACACGCACAATCATGTGTGCTTACGGACTGTATCCCTTGCAGACTGTATTGATATATATTGATATATAATGTAGGAACCAGGATATTAATAACAGAAAGAAACAACCCTTTTGTGTGAATGAGTGTAAATGGGGGAGGGAGGTTTTTTGGGTTGGTGCACTAATTGTAAGTGTATCTTGTGTTTTTTATGTTGATTTAATAAAATAAAATAAAAATAATAAAATAAAAAACCCGATACCAATAAAAAAAAAAAACGATACCGATAATTTCCGATATTACATTATAAAGCATTTATCGGCCGATAACATCGGCAGGCCGATATTATCGGACATCTCTAGGGAGAATATACTTATTTTAACGTATTTTTGGGTTCATTGAGGTTAGCTAATTTTACTTGTTTTGGAAAGTCTTGACAAGCTGAATTTTCTTGTTCTATTGGCAGATAATTTTGCTTAGTTCAAATAAAATACCTCTAATTTAGGGTCAGCGTGGCGAAGTTGGTAGAGTGGCCGTGCCAGCAATCGGAGGGTTGCTGGTTACTGGGGTTCAATCCCCACCTTCTACCATCCTAGTCACGTCCGTTGTGTCCTTGGGCAAGACACTTCACCCCTTGCTCCTGATGGCTGCTGGTTAGCGCCTAGCATGGCAGATCCCGCCATCAGTGTGTGAATGTGGAAATACTGTCAAAGCGCTTTGAGTACCTTGAAGGTAGAAAAGCGGTATACAAGTATAACCCATTTATTTATTTAATTTTTTTCTTTTCTTGTTTTTGAACACTGACTTTTTGCAGTGTGATTGGATAAACCACTTGTCCGTTATCTTGAATGACGTGCTACTTCAACCACTCACATGGAAATCAACCCGTGACGCTGATGAGAGCGACGCTGGGAAATCCAAAACAGAACAGCCGACATATTGGATAACAACGAAAAGCTACACAACTTTTACAGAAACAATGCAGCTGTCACGTAGGGGTCGCATCTTACTGCCTGGGTTGTTCCCCCGGGATGCAGACGGACAACTCCGGATGAAAAGCGTGAGGTAGGATATGATTTATTCCTCATAAATCATCCAACTTACAAAATACAGGAAACCAACAAAAGGCAAGCGTGCCTAACGCACAGGAAGCTAAGGCGAGACTTAGCACGGGAATCAAAGCATAGAAAACAAGGAATTTAACTACAGATATTATCGGCCGATAAATGCTTTAAAATGTAATATCGGAAATTATCGGTATCGGTTCAGAAATTATCGGTATCGGTTTCAAAAAGTCAAATTTATGACTTTTTAAAACGCCGCTGTACGTAGTGGTAGAATAGAACAGAAGTACAGTGCGCCAATAAACCTTAAAGGCACTGCCATTGCGTGCCGGTCCAATCACATAATATCTATGGCTTCTCACACACACAAGTGAATGCAAAGCATACTTGGTCAACAGCCATACAGGTCACACTGGGGGTGGCCGTATAAACAACTTTAACACAGTTACAAATATGCGCCACACTGTAAACCCACACCGAACAAGAATGACAAACACATTTCGGGAGAACATCCGCACCGTAACACAACATAAACACAACAGAACAAATACCCAGAACCCCTTGCAGCACTAATTCTTCCGGGACACTACAATATACACCCCCCGCCAGCCCCTCCCACCTCAACCTCCTCATGCATGTCCCAAATTCCAAGCTGCTGTTTTGAGGCATGTTAAAAACAATAATGCACTTTGTGACTTCAATAATAAATATGGCAGTGCCATGTTGGTATTTTTTTCCATAACTTGAGTTGATTTATTTTGGAAAACCTTGTTACATTGTTTAATGCATCCAGCGGGGCATCACAACAAAATTAGGCATAATAATGTGTTAATTCCACGACTGTATATATCGGTATCGGTTGATATCGGAATCGGTAATTAAGAGTTGGACAATATCGGAATATCGGATATCGGCAAAAAAGCCATTATCGGACATCTCTAAATTTAACTTTTGCATATAGCAAACAACGAAGTCAGGCTGAGCGTGGCGAGAAAGGTGAATAAATAGCTCTCTGATTAGTGCTCGACAGCAGGTGAGCGTGCCGACCACTAACCAGAGGCAGGTGAACCCAAATAGTACCCATTGTAATCAAAACAAACCCAGAGGTGCACAAAACAGGAACTAAGGGAGTCCAAAAATAACAGAACATGACTAAACAATACATGATCCGTGGCCCGGATCATGACAGCAGCAATGTCAGTAGACGAGGGATGTCGCAAAACAGTTGCAATAGCAGAATCAATGTCAGCACACGACTCCTCGCTGCGTGCTGCCATTGTTGTTTGAATCAAACAGTCGCTTCGGTGCTACGTCACATGTATGAAATCCCGCCCGCCGATCCTGATTGGTTCATTATTTTTTGCTATCATGAAGGAGTTTGCAATGCCCTCGAGCCCAGATCCTTGTGTGGAGCTCAGCGAACTACAAGGACCTGGCGGGAGTCAGGTTATCATAAACATGCTTTAAGAACACATATTGCTGTTAGAGCAGCTTTAAAAAGTCACTTTTCTATCATAGAGGACTGTTAAATCAATAGGGCAAAGCTATTCAACGTACTTATTTTCAGTATGCTATGAACTTTGCTTTCGCTTATCTGATTAAATTCGAAATTGCCCAACCACACAGGTAGGCCTGCGTGATGTATCGATTTGATCAATATATTCAAGTTTTTAATTGCAGACGATTTAGAAAAATAAAGAATCTATTTTTTTTCTCCTCTTGCTCTGGCATGCTTTTTGCACACAAGAGCTTCCGTAGCTTCCACCCTCCCCCTTATTTCCTTAGCGGAGATCCCTACACCTAGCACAGTGGTGTCAAAGTCAAGGACCATGGGCCAGATCCGGCCCTTGAATTAATTATCTATGGCCCCTGAGATGATAGCTGTTTCGCACGCACCAATTCTCCATCAGTGTTGGCGCTAGGAATTTTCAAAATGGGGTCCCAGGGACCCCATCAAGTCATAAAAATGGGGACCCACAGTACATTTTTGGGGTCCCACTTTCTTGTAACCGTTTTGAAAACAAATGATACATGTACGCATTATCCTGTTATATCTCACATTCTGTATTGTGTTTTGGAAAAAGGTTGTCATAACACCTTTGGGAGGAATTAGAACGGAGACTGAGAGTTTCGACCAACATCAGTGTGTGACCTCACCAATGCACTTTTGGAAGAATGGTGGAAGATTCCTATAAACACACTCCGCGACCTTGTGGACAGCCTTCCCAGAAGAGTTGAAGCTATAATAGCTGCAAAAGGTGGGCCGACATCATATTGAGCCCTATGGGTTAGGAAGGGGATGACACTTCAAGTTCATATGTGAGTCAAGGCAGGTGGCCAAATACTTTTGGCAATATAGTGTAACTTTCTTGAATTCAATTGGGGCGGTATAGCTCGGTTGATAGAGCGGCCGTGCCAGCAACTTGAGGGTTGCAGGTTCGATCCCCACTTCCGCCATCCTAGTCACTGCTGTTGTGTCCTTGGGCAAGACACTTTACCCACCTGCTCCCAGTGCCACCCACATTGGTTTAAATGTAACTTAGATATTGAGTTTCACTATGTAAAGCGCTTTGAGTCACTAGAGAAAAGCGCTATATAAATATAATTCACTTCACTTCACTTCAACAGTGTTTCTCACCTTCTTTATCAAAGTGCTGACACTGCAGTCATATTCAATAAAGAAATTAGGGTTAGCTTCTTTTTACACTTTGGGGAATAAACACATTGGATGTCATTTGAGAATGTACGGTAAAAAACAGTAAAAAAAAACAGAACCCTAAGTCACTGCAAAATCAAATTGCATAACCTTTTTACCGCGTTACTCTCTACACCGCCCCCTATCATGTAGTGAAATAAACCTACCATGTGGCCAGGGGCGTAAATCTCCTTAAAAAGCCCCTCCTTTCCCACCCCCGCGACCTACCCTCCCACCAAATCAATGCCACCCCTCTCACAGACCTCCCAGCACAAAGCTTTCGCAGCCAAACCAGCCCCAGAAAATCAGGGCGCACTATTCAATCATTGTTTTGGGGTTTTTTTTTCTTCCTTTTCTCCTCCCTGTTAGCCCTCTCTCACCCCTTTTATGGACCCACTAAAGGTCTTAGGCGCGCAGAGAAGGAGGGCTGTCACTGAGGGAAACCTTAGCCATTGATGAAGTGACAGGGGCTGCCAGAATATGATCCTAATCCTGTTTCCAGCATTCTTTTAGCCCGCTGGCATCGCAATTCCTCCACACATTCTCCGAGCTGTCAACTAGGAAAATCCCTCTAATAGCGCTTTGCAGAGATACACATCAAAGAGCTCCTGGAAACCTTCAGCGGCTTAACACACACACACACACACACACACACACACACACACACACACACACACACACACACACACACACACACACACACACACACAGAATTAACTTACACGCCTGCAAAGGCTGCAAACATAAAACCAAAGTGTTTATAGTAAATGGACCTCATATTTAAAGAGCAGGCCTGAATGGATGCCCTAAAATGAATATAAACGTGGCCATCATTACCGAAGCCCACCATCCTTTCTTTCTGTCCGAGAAAGTGATCTAATGTGTATGCTGAAGAAAAAAAGAAAAAAAAACAGGTGCGTGAACTTTGCTGACTGCCTGAACCCTTTCACTCACTATTTTATCTCATTCTATTCTTACTTAATCCATCGATATCCCGACCCGAGGTAATCTGCTTATGGCAAAGCATTCGGTTTCGGTGCAACCAAACCTCAGCTGACAAGGTTGGATGTGGATGGAGGGAGGGAGGGCGGTTGGTGACACCCTGCTTCAGTCGTTTCATTCAGGATTAGTTCTTCTGCACCGAGGTGGTGAACAAGTGGCAGATCCCGCTCCCCCAGACTTCCATGCGCTGCGTTGTGATGCGCGGACCCTCCATGTGTGGGAATTATTTACGGATCATCGCGGTGTCCAAATTCACCAAAGCAAACTATGTTGTGTAGCGGCAGAGGTTAAAGGTGACGTGTGTGCAGGGCAAATGTTGTAATTGTCACAAAAATGTAAATATTTACATTACAAATGTGTTCAATTTAGAATTTACATGAATATAAAAAAATATTTATTCATTATTTATTTTATTATTTATATATTTGAAATGTAAAAAAATAATTATATATTTATTTTATTTTTTATATATTTGAAATAAATAAAAAATATTTACACAAATTAAAAGTTTTGGATAAAAATAATAATCCCTAAAGTAGCAGAGGTTAAAGGTGACGTGTGTGCAGGGCAAATGTTGTAATTGTCACAAAAATGTAAATATTTACATCACAAATGTGTTAAATTTTGAATTTAAATTAATAAAAAAAATATTTATTAATTATTTATTTTATTATTTATATATTTGAAAAAAAATATTTACACGAATTAAAAGTTTTGAATAAAAATAATAATCCCTCAAGTAGCAGAGGTTAAAAGTGTCTTGTGTGCAGGGCTAATGTGGCACACACTGTTTGTCACAAAAATGTAAACATTTACATTACAAATGTGTTAAATTTAGAATTTACATGAATATACATTTTTATTTATTTATTTTATTATTTATATATTTGAAATAAATAAAAAATATTTACACAAATTAAAGGTTTCAAATAAAAATGATCATCCCTAAAGTAGCAGAGGTTAAAGGTGACGTGTGTTCAGGGCAAATGTGTCAAACACTGTTTGCCACAAAAATGTAAATATTTACATAAAAAATGTGTTAAATTTTGAATTCACATGAATAAAAAAATACTTATTCATTATTTATTTTATTATTTATATATTTGAAATTTAAAAAAAATATTTACACGAATTAAAGGTTTTAAATAAAAATAATGATCCCTAAAGTAGCAGAGTTTAAAGGTGGCGTGTGTGCAGGGCTAATGTGTCACACAGTGTTTGTCACAAAAATGTAAATATTTACATTACAAATGTGTTAAATCTTGAATTTACATTAATTAGGGACGGCGTGGCGCAGTGGAAGAGTGGCGGTGCGCAACCCGAGGGTCCCTGGTTCAATACCAACCTTGTCATGTCCGTTGTGTCCTGAGCAAGACACTTCACCCTTGCTCCTGATGGGTGCTGGTTAGCGCCTTGCATGGCAGCTCCCTCCATCAGTGTGTGAATGGGTAAATGTGGAAGTAGTGTCAAAGCGCTTTGAGTACCTTGAAGGTAGAAAAGCGCTATACAAGTACAACCCATTTATTTATTTATCATTAATAAAACAAATATTTATTCATTATTTATTTTATTATTTATATATTTGAAATAAATAAAAAATATTTACATGAATTAAAGGTTTTAAATAAAAATAATAATCCCTAAAGTAGCAGAGGTTAAAGGTGACGTGTGCGCAGGGCTACTGTGTCACTGTTTATCACAAAAATTTAAATATTTACATTACAAATGTGTTAAATTTAGAATTCACATGAATAAAAAAATACTTATTCATTATTTATTTTATTATTTATATATTTGAAATTTAAAACAAATATTTACACGAATTAAAGGTTTTAAATAAAAATAATGATCCCAAAAGTAGCAGAGGTTAAAGGTGACGTGTGTGCAGGGCTATTTTGTCACACACTGTTTGTCACAAAAATGTAAATATTTACATTACAAATGTGTTAAATTTTGAATTGACATTAATAAAAAAAAACATTTATTTATTATTTTATTATTTATATATTTGAAATAAAATAAAAAATTTTACACAAAATAATGGTTTAAAAAAAAAATTATAATCCCTAAAGTAGCAGAGGTTAAAGGTGATGTGTGTGCATAAGAGATGTCACACAAATATAGTTGAACTGTACATGAAAAATTTGAAATTTATTTCATTATTATTTATATGTTTAACATTTAAAAAAAAAATTTATTTACAAGAACTTAATATTTCTAAAAGAAAATTATCTCTAAGGTAGCAGAGGTTAAAGGTGGTGTGGGCAGAGGAAATGTTCGGCTGTGTGTCACACACCGTCACATAAATGTAGTTGAACTTTTCAAAAAAAATCTGTTTGTTAAAATGTATATTATTTTTAAATTATTTTATTTTTTATTTTTTTTTTTTTTAAATGGTTAAGTTAAATTTAGTAGAATTTCAAAATTCTAAATGAAAAAAAAACACTTAAGTATAGCAGAGATTATAGGTGATATGTGTGCAGAGGAAATGTTCGACTATGTGTCACACACCGTCACAAAAATGTAGTTGAACTTATAAAAAAAAAAAAACTGTTTGTTAAAATGTATATTATTTTAAAATTAAATGTATTTATTATTGGGTTTTTTATTTATTTTTTAAAGTTAAATTTAGAAGAATTTCTAAAAAAAAAAAACTAAACACTTTAAGTATAGCAGAAATCAAAGGTGATGTGTGTGCAGAGCAAATGTTCGGCTGTGTCACACAAATGTAGTGAAACATTTTTTGAATTAAAAATATACATACATTTGTATTAGAACGTATTCATTTATTATTTTATAATTGTTTATATATTCAAAATTACAAAAATAATTTAAAAGATATATTTTAATGAATCCTTTCCAAACAAATATAATTTTAAATACATGGACAATTAAATTTGTTTTAGTAGGAAAAAATTAAGTCTAACTTTTAATTTTTAGGTAACAATTGAACATTTTTAACTGCCAAATAATATTTACAGTATATACATGTATGTATATGTATATATATGTATATGTATGTATGTGTGTGTATATATATATATATATATATATATATATATATGCACATATAATGAAACTAAAAATAATAAACTTCTCCTTCAATGACGTTGGATGGTAATGCATAACATTATTGAAGCATCCCACTGTTTAACATCCTGAACTGTCGTGCAAGTGTAAAAAGAAGCTAAACGCTGCAATTGGCGAAGATTTCCCAAAATTTCAGCGGCGCTTTGAGTACCTTGACGGTAGAAAAGCGCGATTCAAGTACAATCCATTTACAACACCAATCCTTGTCAGGCTCGGATTTATTCCCGTTACATTTCACAGATAAATTACTGACTTTGTACTCACATCTTAAATCTACAGCGATATATAATACACAGTTGGCCTTTCATTCTTCCAGCAGGAGCCGTATACACCCGCTGTCCAAAATGCCGCCGTTGCTTACTTGTTGTATTTTGGCGAGAACACTTGCTTGTAATTGGAGGGGGGTGTTGTTGCTGTTGTTGCCATGGCGACACTTGATCACCTGTTTTAGTGGTCCACACAGTAGATATGTGATGCTTACATTAGTACTGAAGACATGTTAGGAGTTGATTGGCGTGTACATTCATTCCAGTAGGGCAGGGGTGTCAAACTCCTTTTAGATCGGTGGCCACATGGAGAAAAATCTACTCCCAAGTGGGCTGGACTGATAAAATCACGGCACGATAACTTAAAAATAAAGACAACTTTAGATTGTTATCTTTGTTTAAAAATGTATGTTGTTTTGTTTACACTTACATGTTGCGGTTAATAGTATCCTATCTTTATTTGTAGTTATTTATACTTTCTGAATAAATTATGTGATAATGTTCATCAGTCAACTCATTGGTGTTAATTTTCAATCTATCAAGATAAAAAAAAATATCAAAATCAAATTACAGGATGTTATTATGTAGTTTGCTCATTTTCCTCGACTGGTGCACTAACATGTGGTTTTTTTTTGTTTTTTTTTTACATATGTAGCATAATCTACAAAGATACAAATAATTGCTATTGCGACATCTGGTGGGCACATTTAGAACAGCAGTTTCTTTCATTAAAAAATTTCGGCTCATTTTTAAACTTAGCAAACTCATCCCACTGGCCGGATAAAACCTGTTTGCGGGCCTGATCGGGCCCACGGGCCCTACGTTTGACACCCCTGCAGCAGGGGGAGCCCTAATTGTTTTTTTACTCCCACTTCAAAGCCACAATTGAATTTAAACAGCCATATTAATACTTCGGATAATTACACTGACCGTTTATTTTGAGCTGGTGCCATGGCAACGCTACGTTTGTAAACATTGCTAGCCTGCATGCATATTTGGAGAGTATTTCATATTTGTGCAGCAAAAGCAATGGAGGCAACAAGATTCACAAGCATGATCAATGTTTAAAGTCCATGATGTTCTCCCAGCATGAGGAAAGCCAAACCGAGAAGTCCGTCTGAGTTTTTGTGCCGGGGTCCCAGTGGGCCTGGCTGGAACAGGAATCAGTTGGGGAGCGTGTCCAATCCCAGCGAGGCCGCGTGCTGCTTGGCTCTCAGCCGCAGGTTCTCGATGCTGGTGGTCTTGCTGTTGAGGGTTCCCGGAAGGCCGCCCGGCGCCCCCTGCAGGAGCGGGCTGTTCCACACCTGCTGGGCCTGCGACAGCGTCTGGTAGTACGACTGGCAGGGCAGCGAGCCCAGCGGCGTCGCCATGTTGACGTTCATGCCCAAGTAAGGCAGGGAGGAGGGCGGCGGTGGCGGCGGCGGCGCGCTCACGTCGAAGGGCGGGTAGTGCACCAGGTTGTTGGTGGCCACCATGTGCTGCCGGAACTGCTCCTGCAGCCGGAAGAGGCTGAGCGGGGACGAGGCGTACGAGTTGCTGTGGGACAGGCCGCTCGTCACGCTGCTGGAGGACGGCAGGGCGGGCGAGCTCAGGGGGGAATCTGGGAGACAGGGAGAGGACTTTATTAGTAACATCTTTAGACCAGGGGTGTCCAAAGTGCGGCCCGGGGGGGAATTTGCGGCCCGCAGCTAATTGCATACCGGCCTGCTACACATTCTGGAAAAGCTATTGCAAAAATTTTTAAAAACATTTAAAAAGTGGAATGAGGTGAAATCTAACGAGAAAAAGTTGCAATGTTGACACAAAGCTGCCGTGCAGGCTGTTTTTTCTTTTCTTTTGTCTTTCTTCATTTTTCTTTTTTTTGCCATTGCTCCAAAACAAAAAAAAGACGAAAAAATCTATGTTATAATTAATTATTTTTAAGGCTTCAATTACTTCAAAAATGTCACTGTAAAATGTTTTATGTGGGAAAAATATTGCATATATTGTGTGGTTACCATATAAAAACATCAAGGTTTTCTTTGACAAAAGAGCATAAAACAAACAAAATAATAGTTCAAACTTAAAATCGACAGATATATCTGAAGTTGATCTCATAACTTAGTGTTGAAAGTTTAAAAAAAAAAAACTACTAAAAATCTATCACTTTGAGTGGGGCATCTTTTGGATCCCAAAGATATTTAGTGGGATTTTATTTATCTTTACACTATGATTACTCAAAAATAATAATGAATCAATGGTGTCCTGCATTATTGATCTTTCATGGCTCTAATTACTAAATACTGCATATTTCAGTTTTACTATAAAAAACTAAGTTGTCTTTGACAAAAAAGGCAAAAAAAAAGTTTTTATTTATTTTTTTTTTTTTATTTCATATCAACCTGAAGTTGATATAGAGATTTACTGTAAGCGTTAAATATAAAAATAAATAATAATTTGACTTATTTTTAACATTTTAATGACTGAGACCCTTTATGGTCCCCGGGAGCCCTAAAGGTAGAAAAAAAATCCATATATTTTGTTATGGTTTGAAAATGAAAAATATCAAAATGGCCCCCGCATGCTTAAATGTTTCCATGTGCGGAACCTCAGTGGAAAAAGTTTGGACACCCCTGCCTGAGACCATGTCGATGTTTGTAAATACACGATAACAAGTCATAGAATATATATTTACTTTATAACAGAAAAACAACCACAAATAAGTATTTTGTTGGGATTTGTGTAAAAGAAAGCAATGAAAGAAGAACAAAAGTTTGGACACTTCTTCTCACTCAATGCGTTTTCTTTATTTTCATGACTATTTACATTGTAGATTGTCACTGAAGGCATCAAAACTATGAATGAACACATGTGGAGTTATGTACTTAACAAAAAAAAGGTGAAATAACTGAAAACATGTTTTTAATTCTTGTTTCTTCAAAATAGCCACCCTTAGCTCTGATTATTGCTTTGCACACTCTTGGCATTCTCTCGATGAGCTTCAAGAGGTAGTCACCTGAAATGGTTTTCATTTCACAGGTGTCATAGTTGTGATGCCTTCAGTGACAATCTACAATGTAAATAGCAGTGGTGTGAAGCTCGAATGGGGGCTACAGATTGTGAGTTCAGATATATATTTTTTTTTTTTTCACGTTTAATGTTTTTTTTGCTATTTTAATTTTGACAGTACCACATAAGATGTGTTTTAATTGCTGATGCGGGTTTATTGATTTTTAAATGCGCCAAAAAATAACCAGTTATGTACACTGTTGGTGTGGTTCAATGCACAGTAATGCGTAAATGTGTTTCCGTATAGTATTTCGCCGGCAATGGTCATGTGGGGACATAAATTATGGTATTTTGAGAGGTAATCATTGAAGTCTGACATCACTGAAGGCCTAGGTGGTAAACACACGGCCCGCCACTGGTAAATAGTCATGCAAATAAAGAAAACACATTGAAATGAGAAGGTGTGTCCAAACTTTTGGCCTGTACTGTATGCCCCCTTGTGGTTGTGAGCAGCATGATGTCACAGCAATACCAATTAATAGTATTTCAACTGAGGATTCATTAAGTCATTAAGTGACATTCTAGAAAAATTGCATCAAAAATTATGAAGGTAGGTATACATGGTGGGACGCGTTTTGAATTTTTGTTGCGTTTGTGTACTTATTTCAAATGTCACCACAGGAGGGCACCAAAGCCAACAATGTGATGACGACCATAGAAGAGCTGTGCCTGAGCGAGCAGTAACTTTCCATTCGCCGTACATTTTCCACCCGTCATCAGAGTAGAGCGTGAGTATGCATTCTGTTGACTTTGGGTTAACTTATTTTTACACTTTTATGGCAAGTACATATTTACTTGAAACAGTAAAATTTTTGTATGGCTAAAAGTTTGACACGGAAATGGATGGTTTCCATCGTTTACTATGTTTCCTTCATAACCGTTAAGTATGTTAAAAAAAAGTGAGATTTGTCAATTCTTAACGTCTCTTTATTCTTGAAAGACAAGGTTAGTGGCCTTGTGGTTAGAGTGTCCGCCCTGAGATTGGTAGGTCGTGAGTTCAAACCCCCGCCGAGTCATACCAAAGACTATAAAAATGGGACCCATTACCTCCCTGCTTGGCACTCAGCATTAAGGGTTGGAATTGGGGGTTAAATCACCAAAATGATTCCTGAGCGTAGCCACCGCTGCTGCTCACTGCTCCCCTCACCTCCCAGGGGGTGGAACAAGGGGATGGGCCAAATGCAGAGGGTAATTTCACCACGCCTAGTGTGTGTGACTATCAGTGGTACTTTAACTTTAACCTGTAACATATTTGGCGTGTGCCGATCGATCGACTGCAGATCAGTTTGGGCGATTTTCGTGAAAAAGTAGGTGATCACAATTGCCGATTAATGCCTTTTAATGCCGATCACAAAAGCTGATCCCTTTGGCAAATATTGTATATCTCCATACACAGTGTGGAACACTATCTAAGTTGATAATAATTACCTCCAATAAGGCAAATAAACTGCATTTCTTTATAGTTTAAGTATTATATTAGGAGAAGTCTAAACATGTTACACATCAAGCATAAGCAGGAGTAGGTATGCTAATTGCCGAGCTAAAAAACTGAAAAAATATGTGCTTAGTAAAGTTTAAGAAGTGTAGATTGATCCGCGTTATAGCAGAAAGTAAGCAGTTATTGAGAGAAAATTAGCAAGCAGATTAATAACAGTCTAGAGCAGTGGTTCTTAACCTGGGTTCGATCGAACCCTAGGGGCTCGGTGAGTCGGCCTCAGGGGTTCGGCGAAGCCTCCGCCACGGAGGTAAAGACACATCCGACTTATCGTGTATATAAAAAATTCTCCCTATCAGCGTATTATGGATACCCCCAAACAATGTTCCCTCTAATTTTCCATCTGATTTGCAGGGTGTTTGATTGATCGATTGAAACTTTTAAGCAGTTATTGAGAGGAAATTAGCCAGCAGATTAATAAGAGTCTAGGGTGTTTGATTGATCGATTGAAACTTTTACTAGCAGATTGCAAAGGAAGAAAATACACAGTACAGTACATATTCCGTACAATTGACCACTAAATGGTAACACCCGAATAAGTTTTTCAACTTGTTTAAGTCGGGGTCCACGTTAATCAATAAGTAAGGTGTGTAACTTGTTTTGAGATTGTGCACTGTGTTGGTTTTGTTCTTTGAACTAGGTGATGTTCATGCACGGTTCATTTTGTGCACCAGTAAAAAAAACATGACTTTTTCTTGAATTTGAAAAAAAAAAAAACATTTTCTTTTTCACTGAAGAAGGGTTCGGTGAATGCACATATGAAACTGGTGGGGTTCGGTACCTCCAATAAGGTTAAGAACCACTGTTCTAGAGAGAAGATAATATAACAACAACTGTTAGTGTGTCAGCATTGTCACAGTCAGTACAAATCGATCCACAAATTGGTGGTGTCGACACCAAGGGTATCAGTGGGTATCAATCCATACTACAGTGATTAAATCTATCTTTTTATTTTCTCAAAATATTTGTTTTGTTTCTTTTTGTTCATGTTTACAAATCCAGAGAATAAGTACCTGCACACCGAAGGACTTTGAGGGCAAACATGATATCAATGAGTAATAGATAGCCGATCTTTGTTTTGTTATTGTGTACTATTGACGTTGTTTGGCTTAAATAGATGTATGCGATAAAAAGAATAAGGAACTAGTTTAAATAGTGTTGGAATTGTTCAACTGTCACTCGCAGCCACCATTAATAAATTGAAAAATGTACAGTAAATACATATGATCTATATTGAATATTGGTATCAGAATCGGCAGCCTGGATGTCTAATTAAAAATTCCCTAATTTTACTCTTGTATGACAGTTAAGCACTGCAAATGTTCCGATTGATGCCACATATACAATTATTCACATAATTAAAGGCGGGTTACAAAACATTGGTTTTAACGGTCGTGGCTGTAGGCAACATCTTAATGTAGTTTTGTTATTACCAGTACAAGATGGCAGTATACCATGAATTTTCAGCATGCGCTTTAAAATGTTGCTCCTCAGTGTTGGTGTGAAACTCCTGCGATACACTGCAAAAACTGAAATCTAAGTAAAATGAAATATCTCAAATAAGGGTGATATTTGCTTATTTTCTGTCTGATGAGATAATTCTTCTCACTAAGCAGATTTTATGTTAGAGTGTTTTACTTGTTTTAAGGGTTTTGGTCCTAAATGATCTCAGTAAGATATGACAGCTTGTTGCTGAGATTTTATGACCTATATTGAGTAAAACATGCTTGAAACTAGAATATCAACTGTTGCAAAGCTGTGTCATCAACACTCACAAGTATAAAACTACTTTTTTAAAGTAATAATTTCTTACTTCAAGCATGAAAAAAAAAAATCATGATGTATGCATATCATTATGTCAAGATAATGGCACTAGCATTTACTTAATTTAAGAATATTTTTTCAACATATTGAGCAAAAAGGTCTCTTTTTTTTCTACCCAGAAAAGTGCACTTATTAGTGAGAATATACTTATTTTAAGGTATTTTTGGGTTCATTGAGGTTAGCTAATTTTACTTGTTTTGGAAAGTCTTGACAAGCCGAATTTTCTCATTCTATTGACAGATAATTTTGCTTAGTTCAAATAAAATACCCCCAATTATTTTTTTTGTTTTTTTGTTTTTGAACACTGACTTTTTGCAGTGTATTTATGCTGGCTCAGCAGTTTGTGCTTCACTGCTATTACAACATTGGTTTTGTTGCTGCGGTGTTGCGCAATATAGCTTCTTTTTACGCTTGTACGATAGTCAAGAATGTAGAAAAAGGTTTTGTACCTGATGTCGGGCTGAGTGGTTTGCAGGACGGCGAGCTGCTGCCAGGGTGCACGCCTGCGTCCCCGCGCACATCATCCCTGGTCCTCGCCCTCACTCGCTCCTCCTCCCCGTTGTCCTCGGCCGCCGACTCGCTGTCGGACGGCTCGGGCGAGGTGACGTTGACTTCCACGCTCGTCTCTCCGGGCTGAGGTCGAGCGGCCAGCCTCTCCGTCTCCGAGGGGCAGGACGAGGGAGGGGGAGGCGTGCGGGCGTCGGGCGCCACGGCGGAGGAGGGCGTCACGTCGGCCTTGGCGTCCTCCGCTGAGGCCTCCGTCGCTCCGGAGGCGTCTTTCTGCTTCTGGAGCTGCTCCTTCTGCAGGCTGCGCTGCTTCTTGCGGAACTTGGCCCGTCGGTTCTTGAACCACACCTGACCACAGCGCCGAGTTAGGGAGGGTCAAAGGTCAAAATGCTTGTGAGCGCCGTACCTGCACGCGGGCCTCGGGCAGGTTGGTGCACATGGCCAAGCGCTCTCTCATGACCACGTCCGGGTAGTGCGTCTTCTGGAAGGTCTTCTCCAGGGCCTCCAGCTGCTGGGCCGTGAACGCCGTCCGACTGCGCCGCTGCTTTCGGTGCTGCGAGCCATAGCGGGCTTCCAGGATGATGTCTTGAAATGTGCAGCCGTTGAGGAAACAAGCGACACGGCAGGTTTAATTATCACACCGGGGGGGAGCGGGGCGACGGCGGACAAGCGGCGGATACTTACCAGCCAGTCTTTCGGCCAGGGTGAGGGCGTGCACCGACGGCCGGTAGTCGGGCGCGTGCTGGGCCTGTTGCGCCGCCTGCTGGTGGAGGTTGTACATGGCGCTGAGGGAGTTCATGGCGTGCAGGGAGTAGCCGTTCACCCCGTAGTGCTGCATGACCTCTGACCTCTCTGCAGGTGCGGAAAGAAGCCTGAATCAAAGTCTGGCTTTTGACAATTAAGTCCAGCTTTTAAACAGTCCGGTGAGATAGTGTCATCGGGATTATTGTCAATATTATCAATCAGTCCAACTTTAGCACTTTTCATGCACATGCAAATTGCAACACAAAGTGCTTTACACTAGTAAAATAAAAATGTAAATCTATTTTATGGAGAATGTTTAAAACAAAGTATATGATCTCAAGCTGAGATAGGACAAGCGGTAGAAAATAAATAGATGGATGGATGTGATCTCAAGCTTCTTTACTTTACTTGGGTTGTTAATGAAAAACATGAAAATTGTCACTTTATGTGAAAATTATAAATGGCCTTTTTTTTTTTGCTAATTAAAAAAAGGCTGTTTTTCATGAATTGTTTTACATTTTATTTAATTTGGTATTTTTTTTCCAAAGATATTTATTTACAATTCGTTCACATTAAAGGCTTCAACTGCATTTAGTAATTGTCTTGTCTTTTTGGTTGTATTTTTAAAAAAGGATATATAGTCCCAGTTCGTTCAAAATAAATATTTTAATTAAATCTTGCTTTAAATTATTGCCGATGCTTTAAATTATTTAGTGTGGCTGTCATATTTTTCTTCACATTTTTTTTATATTTGTATATTTTTTTATATTTGATATATATATCCATCCATCCATATATTATTTATTATTATTATTATTATTTATTATTTGCTCTAAATGAAATTAAGAAAAGTCATATTCCCCTCATTTAAAACATTGTAAAAAAACAAAACAAAAACTATAATAATATGATTATTTCTACATGCAGGAATTAAATTGAACTATCAATGTCTTGTAAAAACACTTATTTGTCATCACGTTTTAATTTGTTATGTTTATATTGTTCATTTGTTCTGGTAAAGTATTTTTTTAAACAATAATACATCTTCATACACTTAATTCTATTTTTAACAGCTATTATTTATTTCAATCTAAATGTTGTTTTGTTTTTTTCATTTTTGTTTTGTTTTGCTGTTGATGAACGAATAACGGTCCGCGCACCAGACGCCCTGCAGGCCAACTGACACGTTTGCGTGGATTCGTCCCGGTGGTCTCCTCCTGTCTGATGCGCGTGCAAATAGGTTGGAACTGTTCATTTATCACCTGACTGACGCGTGGAAGGCTGACCCGCACGTGTAAGTGGGTCTTTTTTTATTATAGCAAAAATCTCACTACAATAGAACATTTTCCACGCTGCTTTTTATTATTTGACTACATGAGCCGCAAGCAGAATTCGTGTAATCTGCACCATTTTTTTAAAGATACATTTAAAAAAATGAGGGGGGGTCAACATAATGCTTTCTGGGCCTCAGGCGGTGATTTAACCCTCATTATGCTAATTGCCGTGGATTTATGATTTCTACATATGGCTTGAGGCGAGGCTGCGCGCGTGTACGTGGAAGTTGCATCCAATACGTTGACAAATAAAGTAACGTAAATAAATAAATAAAAAATAGGATAATCCGATTTCAATGTGACACTTAAAAAAAACTAGTGTATATGTTATAAAAAAATTGTTTATTCAACGTAAAAAAAAAATAAAAAAATAGGATAATCCAATTTCAATGTGACACTTAAAAAATACATACATTGTTTATTTTTCATGCTGGGAATTCTGCGAGCAATAAATATGTATACATTTTATTTTAATTTAACGTCATTTGAAAAAAAATAATAATAATTTCACCTTACCTCTTGACGTGTCTTTATGAAGTGAAATATCCAATATTTTACTCTCCTTAAATGGTCTCCTCGGAATTCCTCTGGTTGAAATTCATATTTTATATATTTTTTTGGTGGGGGGGGTGTAAGTATCCTTAAGCAAAAATAATATTAAAAAAAGATATCCCGGTTCATCCTCGCGTTGCAAGTGATGAGGATGCTCCAGCTGCCATCGCCCGGCCTTTAAGGAGCAGTGGGCAGAGTCACGTGACGTGCTTTCAACCAATCACGTCGCCCGCTCGGCACCTTGTAGCCCCGCCTCCTGAGTGTATTGTGATTTCCCCACCTGCGCTGCTGAAAAGTTTCGCATCCGCACTTTCCTGCCACATCTCCCTCGTAAAAGGCTAAGTACATAATTGGAAACAGTGTCTTTAAAAATACTTATATTTACGTTTTTATTATTTTTTAAATCCCTTAGTTGTATTTAACTTAGCAAATGTCTACTTGAACACATTAGACGTTGTTGGACTTAAGTTACAGAAAAATTATAACTAATATTTAGCGTCGTTTCCGGCTATTATTTTCTTTCTGTATATGATAATTATTTTTATTTTGTTCTAGACACACATGATGATTTAAATTGTTGTATTTATGAATAAAACCCGCCGCTATAATAAATCGCACGGATGATGTTTTTAATTTTCAGGTTAATTTAACCGGAAGTGCGATGTAAGATGGCGACTCATGGCTGCTGACGCTGGTCTCCTTGCCTTCAGCGGCTCCGCCTGGCCGGGCCCCGAGGGATTTATTCGCCATGGGATTTGGTAGACAAGACGCCGCTTCACCCTCCAAAAAAATGTCTTAAAATGACTGCTGGTAAGAGGATTAAAACAATAATGCCCCGCTCCTCTTCAAGGTTCCCCCCCCCCCCTCAAAAGGCTTCTTCTCCCGAGGAAAAACCGTTTAGGTTGGAATTAAGGGCAGCAAAAAAGAAGTAGCCCTTTTTAAATTGTTAGTAAAGCTTGCATATATTTTGTCGAGTTGAGAGACAAAAAAAGGGAATAAAGAAAGGGGGAAATTAAACTTCACTGGGGATATTTGGACACTTTTTACACAGGCAGCGTGGGAAAAAGAAATAACTGTTTAATCGCTTTGTTTTTTAATTACATTGTAATTTAAATTGTTCTACGGTCTATACGCATCTGTTTCTTATTAGCTAATCTATTTTTAAAATCTAAAACCTTAATTTATTACTTCGGTATTTGCTTTACCATTTTTTTGTTACCATCACACAGCTGCACTGCACTGCCTTTTGGCCCATATAGAAAAGCAACAATAGGATTAACTTTGCCAGCTTCAAAAAAAAAAAAGAACTTTAAAGTGAACGAACATCTGCTCAGTGTCTTTATGAAGCAATTAAAACCCAAGTCAACTTTTTAACAGAAATTAACAATCTGTCATTGATTGATTGATTGAAACTTTTATTAGTAGATTGCACAGTATAGTACATATTCCGTACAATTGACCACTAAATGGTAAGACCCGAATAAGTTTTTCAACTTGTTTAAGTCGAGGTCCAAGTAAATAAATTCATCAACCCACTAATGCAGTGGTGTCAAACGTACAGCCCGAGGGCCTCCGAGGGCCCGCAAATAGGTTTTATCCTGCCCACGGGATGAGTTTGCTAAGTATAAAAATTAACCTAAAAGTAGCTGTTCTGAATGTGTCCACTGGATGTTGCAATAGCGATTCTTTGTATCTTTGTAGATTATGATGCTACATATGTACAAAATAAACCACATGATGTGAGTACATTGGTCGAGGAAAATGATGAAACTACATAAATAACATACTGTAATTTGATTTTGATATAATATTTTGTGTCTTGATAGATTGCAAATTAACATCAATGAGTTGACTGATGAACATTATCACATTTATTCAGAAAATTTAAATAACGGCAAAGATAGAATCCTATTAACCGCAACTTGTGTAAAAAAAAAAACAACCCCAACAACATTATGATTTTTACAATATCAGAATGTGCTTGTTCTATTTTTAAACAAAGAAAACAATCTGAAGTTGTTTTTATTTTTAAGTTATCGTGCCGTGATTTTACCAGTCCGGCCCACTTCCGATTAGATTTTTCTACATGTGGCCCCCGATCTAAAATGAGTTTGACACCCCTGCACTAATGTTATTAATCTTCATATTTTGATATTCCACATGCAATTTAGACATATATGGAGTGGAATCCAAGAGGCCAAATGTACAGAAAATAATGTAAACAAAAAAAAATAACACCTTGATAAAATATGAATCAAAATATTTAACCCACATTGCAATCAAAAATAGTTGTTTTACATAAATACAAATAATTGTACATCATTATTATAATTGCCCTTTCGCCAGCCAAATGTACAGGATAACACATAATATTTAGTTAAAAGTGACGCGATGGAAAAAAGCAAAAAATCAATCAATCTATTATACTGTTTGTTTAATTCGTTCCCTATATAGCAGTGGTGTCAAACGTACAGCTTGAGGGCCGGACCAGGCCCGCAAACAGATTTTATCCGGCCAGCGGGATGAGTTTGCTAAGTAAAAAAAAATGGACCGACATTTTTTGAATGAAAGAAACTGTTGTTCTAAATGTGTCCTATAGCAATTCTTTGTATGTTTGTAGATTATGCTACATATGTAAAAAAAAACAAAAAAAAACACATGATGCACCAGTTGAGGTAAATGAGCAAACTACTTAAATAACATGCTGTAATTTGATTTTGATTTTTTTTTTTTATCTTGATAGATTGAAAATTAACACCAATGATTTAACTGACATTATCACATAATTTATTCAAAAAGTATAAATAACAACAAATAAAGATAGAATACTATTAACCGCAACATGTAAGTGGAAAAAAAACCCCAACAACATTATGATTTGTACATTTTCAGAATGTGCTTGTTCTATTTTTAAACAAAGAAAACAATCTGAAGTTCTCTTTATTTTTAAGTTATCGCGCCGTGGTTTTACCAGTCCGGCCCACTTGGGAGTACCGGTAGATTTTTCTCCATGTGGCCCCCGATCTAAAATGAGTTTGACACCCCTGCTATATAGCAATATAGCATTAACGTCGTGTCTCGGTTGATTGAGCGGCCGTGAGGGTTCCGGGTTCAATCCCCAGCTTCCGCCATCCTAGTCACGTCCGCGGTGTCCTTGAGCAAAGACACTTCACCCTTGCTCCTGATGGGTTAGCGCCTCACCAGCAGCTCCCACCATCAATGTGTGAATGTGTGTGTGTGAATGTGGAAATAGTGTCAAAGCGTCTTGATTACCTTGAAGGTAGAAAAGCGCTGTAAAAGTTTAACCCATTTACCATAAACAGGGTAACTACCTAATAAAGATAATAAGTAGATTAGTAAATAAGTTACATTAAAGACTAATTCACCAAAAAAAGGGTAAAAATAGAATAATCTACAAGGCATTATAGAGATGAGAAAATATCATATGGTGTGCAAAAATGTGCACAAAACCTGAGCGGCTCCAAGTAAACTTAAACATCCTCTCATCGATACAGATGTGTTTACATAATCGGCTTCTGAGCTCCAAAAATCTCCAACAATACATTCTGATTGATTTATTCATATAGTTGCAGCTCTTTGGGTTTTTACACATCAACAGTTTTTTTTTCTCCCCACTTCTAGGATGATAGTAGAAGTTTTGCTGCTGCTTCCCCCGACATCAAACATGGCTGCTCATTATCATCACCTTCAGGAAGGGAAACGCCGCTCCGAGCTCTAACTTCCCGTAAAGCCCAAATTCATCTCAGATTTTCTGTGGATTTCAACGGCGCTTTCATTGTTCTCCGCACTCGGCCCGCATTCACCGGCTTTTCCCCCCGTATAAGCTCCTCTTCAGATCTAACTCATCGCCTTTCCTTTCCATCATCCTCCCCGCCTGCTTTCTCTCAATCTCCAAACTTTTATCCCTGCATCAGGACTTCGTATAGGCAGCTCATCCGCGGCGATTTATGGGCCTCCTTCGCTTTTTAATCAGGTTTTATAACGCGTGGATGTTTGTAATTTCACTCCTCCAGTGGCCGGTATAGTGGAGGAGAAAGTGGACGCCTTCAGCCTTCAGAGCCCATTAACTTGTATCATTAGCTTAAACTTCATGAATACATTAGCTTCCCTGGCCCGCAATGCTTTCTCAGTCAAGGTTAGCTCGCGCTCATTTGGGGGAAATTAATCATTTTGATGTATGGTTTAGAAAGGGAACGCTTCCAAGGGACTCCTGTGACTGGAGTAACAAAGCTATAGCTGCCATTAACAATCCTTCGGACTTTCAATTAGACTTCACGATCGCTTACTTTGTGGTCAAGAACAATCACACAACCAATTCCAACCATTGTTGAGAGGAAAAGATGAGGTTGGAAACACCCAAATTATCTCATTAAAATTACATTGTAACATTTGACCCTTGAGTTACCGTACGATAGCCAG